>NC_090444.1:149966848-150269431 GCF_031143425.1 Pleurodeles waltl | reverse complement strand
TGTAAATTACAGCGTGCTACAACACCATGCTTCATTAATATATCTGCAGCAATGGGCTCCAAAATGCACCACCAGCTCCATGACACATACTCACATGGGTGTGACTCATTTGCTGCACTTGTGCTTTGTGTAATGCTTGAATTTTTCACAATCTGCATGACTTCAGTGGCATAACACTAATGGCAGCACTCCTATTGACCGGCTCAAATTAAGTGATGTCCAGGTTCCTGCTATTTAGACGTGATATGTATGAGCTGATAAACCAAGAGATACCCAGATTCCAGAAGGTCCTCTTTGTAGCATAGGTTGTTGTCAGAGGTCCTAAGAAAAAAAGTGGCTTCCATGATTTTTATAACCGTGATCATCAATACTTGAGATTCCTTTTCCAGACTGGGATCACAATGGGAGGCTGATGTCGGGAAATAGACCAAATAGACCATGGGGGCAGCTGTCCAACAACCTCTATAAGTAGTCATTTGGACTGGTTTTTGACTTGTTGAGCTAAAACTACCGTATAGAATATATTGCGCTAAAACTAGGCTGCTGAAAATGGGAGTACAAACTCAGACCTGTGCCTTAGGGCTTGTGGGCAATTGGAGATTTCCTACATATTACACGGCTGTTACTCAAATTCAGTTCTGGGGAAGAGTTATTGCTTGTTTAGATCATATAATAAAGATCACACAAATGGCAGGAGTCAAGCTTGTGTTGCTAGTGATGTGGTATAGCGCTCTCCAATGAAGCACGGTCAAACTTTTGGGAACATGGAGAAAATGGATGCCTGTAGAATCAACAAAAACCCTTGGGGGAGTTCCACTACTAGCATCTTAACTCTCATGAAAAGGACGGTAAATATTGGCAGCTATTTACTGATGAAAAATGTATCCATGCAGGTTAAGTCTGCCTTGAGAAGCATGTCAAAATGTGGGTTCCCTGGGCAAAATTTCGGGCTCTGAAGCTGATCCTGTGGTGGGAGGCAACAGTTATCAAACTGAGAAGGTAGGTGGAAGGTAAAAGACATGCAGATGCCCCGTTAAAAATATTGATAATCGTGCTATGTGTATCCTTCTACGAATAGGGAAATAAAGGGGTTGCCACTTGTGAATTATGTGTCTGAAACTGATCTGATATTGTTTGTTACGTCTCAATATACAGACTTTTCTTTAATAGTAATAAAAGCTCTTAACCACTTGACAGTTTCAGAGCATAGATGTACCTGTAGCTTATATTTGGTGTGGTGGCTTATGTACAGAATGTTTTTTAGGTTTTTTTTTTCAGATTATAACTTGTTCTGATAGAAGTGAAACATATGAACAATTTTAGCTATCACACAGCCTTAAATACAAAGGGCTTGATTTTGATTTTGGTGGAGGTATTACTCTATGGCAAAGGTGAGGGAGCACCTTCTCAGCTAATGTAAAATTCTGTTTGCCTCATTTAGAGTCGGGCAGACCTTCAGTATGTAGAGGGCGGAGACCACTCTGTTCTGCCTCCTACATACACCTCCAATGACTTGATGGAGTAAGGGCCATCGGAGATTTGGCCATGTGTCCTCCCTCTCTATTTATAGTGGGCCACATAGGACCAGTTTTTGGTTACACATACCGCCATATAAAACATGGTGATATGTGAATGTAAGAACCTTTAAACGACCCCCCCACAACCACCAAGAGAGAATACTCCCATGACGAGAGGGTCCTTGTTTTGTTTAATTTTCATAAACAAATTCTTTCTTTGGCATTTTGTTTATGAAAATTAAAAAAAAATGTTGAAATTTTGACATATGCTGTGTCATTGTGATGGAACCGTCCATCAAACTTTCAATGCATTTATAAGAACCACTATGACGTCAGTTCCTGTAAATGCAGGAGATACCCGCCTGGCTTGCAGACATCTCTAAATTTGGAAGGCAGACTACCCTTGCCATGCCAAGAGTGAAGTACTCCGCAATGGCAACATTACATACTCCATCCGCCAAAGTGTAAATCAAGCCGAAAGTCAGAACTGCAGACTACAGTTATACTTGACTAAGCCGAGGATATTCCTTTTTGCACAAAAGCGACAAGTCAAACAAGTAGCATTGTAGTGGTTTTATGATCTCACAAGTTGCCACAAATAAAAGAAAGTTCTGATCACATATTGCACCAATAAAGGACTGTACTTGGCGAATATCTCTGTGGATATGTTCAGTGGCTGCCGGTGATATTTAGGAATAGCATACATACCTGCCCTGAACATAAGATGCCCTTACATTTAAATGAAAAACCATGAAAAAGCCACTGAAAAGTGGGACTAAATGTTGCCACAGTACATTGCACATGGATGTAAATGTTTTCAGAAAATTACTCTTTTCTTTTTTATGATGAACGTTTCGTTATGTTGGAGAGAGAAACATTCAACTAACCTTGCCCACCAATTAAAAAACACATAAAAGCGTATAGATGTTGTGGCTTTAGGCTTCAGGAAACTTCCCAAGACCTGGCTGTTCGAGCAGTAGCAGCACCCCACCACCTCCCCCCTCCCCTCACCCCTCCCCCCTCCCCCCGCCCCTCATCAGTGCCTTGAGACCCTCACGGGTGAGTAGTGCGCTTTACAAATCCCTGGTTGATTGATTGATTGATGAGCAACCACAAGAGACACAATTCTCTGTTCACAGTTGTGACAGTAAAGGATTGTGCTTGATCATGGCCTCTGTTTTCTTAGGTATTAGTGGCTGGTGATATATGAGAGTGCTGGAACATACATGGCCACCACCAGTATAGGGTAACGTGATTTTCAAGATGGGCCTAGGACAAAGGCAGGGAAATAGATTTAAAGTTGCCACAGGTCGTGGATGCAGATGACTACATTCACAGCAGCAAAATGAAGGGAAGCTTGTCTGTCCTCGGAAATTCCAAGGCTAGACTTAAGACAGACAAAAAAGGTGAATCAATGAAAAATGGGAAAGGGTGTCTCCTCAATACCTGAGAGGTTAATTAGGAGCTATTGCCAGCAATGCGAAGTAGGTTTGGATATCCAGCGTGCGGGTGGCATTTCTATTTGCAGCCGGATGGCTTAACCCCAAGTAGGGCAGGTCCTGCCGAAGGCTCTAGGGATTTCAGCTTTTGATGTTCGATGATAAAGGCTGCAAGCTTACAAGTGTTTGGGGCAACCGTCCTTGTGTCACGTTTATATCTGCAAAAACAAAACTTATTAGGGCTGCAAGTTAAGAGATCAGACTTGTACTTGAGCTCTAATAAATACATAAATACTAAACAAACAACTGTAAAAGCTTAGAAGCCACTTCGCAGCAATTCAGGACAGTTCTCAAAACCTGGCTTTTTCATGTTTTCGATGATTCTTGTAGGAATTTAACCTACTGATTTCAAGGTCCTCCTTCCTCTCCTTGGTTTTCCATAGGACAGTCCTATGAGCTAGGCTATGGTTTACTATGTTTGTTGCTGAGATAGCGCCAGGATGCTGTCATGACTGACTGGTTCGGAGTGTGATATTAAGTAGACTAGACTATTGTAATGCCATTCTGCTTGGAGTCTCAGATTATATGGTGAACAGACTGCTTAAAGTCCAGGTAGCTGCAGCAAAACTGGTGCTTAACAGACCTCGGAGGTCACTGGCGTCTGAAGCCTTGAAGGATTTGCACTGGCTTCAAATTAAGCAGAGAATCATCTTTAAAGCAATGTGTATTGTGCTTAGAGCACTCTAGGGAAGGGTCCCGTACAGATGCAGGAAAGACTGAGAAGTTATGCCCGTGGCAGATCTCTTTGCTCGAGTTCTGCGCACCTTGTTGTATAAATAAGTTCCGGAAAGCCCGCTTAGGTGAACTGTCCTTTTCCACCAAAGCAGCTCAACATTGGAATAAACTACTTCTGACCATCAGATCATCCTCAGACGTGCTACAGTGCAGGAGAGCCTTGAAGACCTGGCTCTTTTTCCTAAGTATGTTCTCCTTATTTTATGTGCATATATGCTGTGGTGGAGGGACCTGTTCTCTCCCAGCGCCAAGATACCAGTACTGGTGATAGCTGAGCTTTACAATGACTATAAATAAATATAAGTTTTTGTGGAGGACCGCTTTTTTACAATATTACTTCTCCAGATAACAAATAGTGCTTGCCATGTGGTGCTGCTCCTGAGAACAAATCACCCCATGCATTGCAATGTAAGCACTCCCTAGCCAGATTGGCACACTGAACAGTTAAAAACATGTTGGTGATTGAGAAATTCTCCCTTAAGGTTCCATGCATGTATTTTTTAGAAAGGCGGTCTGGTAGACAACTCGAAGTTGCCAAGCATGACCTACAAATACTGCTCTGTCTCAATCAGCAGGACTTTATTAAAATTAAATAATCAACATGATGGACTGCCACGTGAGAGGGTTTACCCCAGTCGCCCCACACAGAGTAAAACATAAATATTTAGTGCTAAAATAAATCCTGATTAGCAAGCAAATTTGAGTTTTCCAAATGAATCTGACTCCCCTGAACATTCGATTCATACGGAATTTGCAGCAGATGTTTGCCCACGTCCAAGGAAGTGGGAAGGAATGCTGCTGCTGAACCATGGACACAAAAAACAGACTAAGACACTCCTTCCCACATCCGTCGCGACTCCAAAGCAATCTAAAATCAGTTATTAGATTACAATGGGGGTGCATTTGACTTTCTAAAAACAGGAGGCGTGCAGCTCGCAAAGGGCTTTAGTAAGTGCGAATGGCCTGTCTGTGACGCCGGCAGTAGTTACAAGCCTGTACGTGGAGGTGCGGGCGGCACAGCTGGCGGCCTTTAATCACATTTCTGCAAACCCAGAGAGGAGCAAGTAAGTATAACCACAAATACTGGGTCTTAACGGCATGTCCACGCCGCTGACGCAAGCCTCACCCTGGTGTGATAGATCTTAATTCCGACTACTGCGAGTTTACTTTAATGTTTATTAAACAGTGTGTTTAATCTGACTCAAAATAAAGCCAGAAATGGAGCATGTCGTGAACGTGGACAGGTGACAGCCTAATACCTGCATTCAGGATGCTGGGAAACAGGATCAGCCACTCTCCACGTGCACAATATTTTTAAAGTTAAACTAGGAGGAAAAGCCTCGAGGTTACATAAAACAGAGCAAACAGAATCCTAGCAGTGGCAATTTTCTAAATAAGCAGTGGCAAAGCCAATACAGCCAATAGGTCTGGCGTTAGTTGCTAGCCTTCTGCCTATTTCAATGCTTGTTTTAATTTGCTATTGTGATTCTAAAACTTATTTTTGAGGAGCTGCCAGACCATCGCCAGTATAAAAACATGTACAAAAGCAAAGCTGTTTTGGGGCTTAAAAAAGCACACATTGCAATGGTAGTTCATGGCACCGCGAATGACTATTTTGTGTGCAGATGTGCACCTTGTGAAGCAGCAGTGCTGTCACTCATAGTTAAATTAGCTAATTGCTGAAGTGGGCTGAACCACTATGCTATGCTGTAGTGGGCTTAAGAAATGTGTACATGACACAACACTCTCATAAATGAAGAGGGCTGGCTGAAAGCCCCTACAAGCAAGTATATCATGTATGCAATTTCAGTAAAATCAAAAGGTTTTAACTAACATCAGACCTACTAAAAAGGGACCACCCCTGTATTGAAACACTACAATCTGAAGTAGATAACTTTATGGCTTTCTATGAAGAGTTGGGACTTTTCAACAGAAAAGTATTCACGGGAAGCAATGGAACCTACTGACCAAGTGGATGACTTGCTTTGTACTCAAGAACTTGACGAAAAATGTGTGAACCTGGATATTTTCCTTACCTGAAAGCTTAGAAACATCTTGTGGACTAGTGTGTCTATTTTGCTTTGACACTAATTATTTTTAGCAATTCATTATTTACACTTATTAAATTAGATTATTTTGGACATTTTGGGGCTCAATAACCAAAAGGCAAGTCACAAATCAGTCGTTTTTGTTTTGCACACTGACTGGTTTTGTAATTTGCCCTTCATTTTGCGAGACAGGAAATGCACATTTGCAGGAGGTTACAAATTCTTTTGCCTCATTACTATCTCTGCCTCAAAGCATGGTATGGGAACCTTATTGCACCCCTACACACCTGTCATTATGGTGCCGCTATTCATTGACAAATGAATGCTGGCAGCACAATGATGGAACATTCACATCTGTTAACTGTGTCCATGTGTGCACATTGCCAGGGAACCATTACCTGTCATGTTGTGCTGCGAGTTCTGTGTGTTTCAGTATATGTATGTGTGTATGCAATGTGATTGGCTGGTTGAAGTGGAGGGAGCTGGGGTGGGTGATGTGGTTGTGTCTGTATGTGTGTCACTTGCAAGTGAAATCGATGTTGTTGTGTATGCTGTGTTGCTGTGTGACACATTCAGGTGAGTGTGGTTGTTGACTGGTGGATGTTGTGATGTGTGTAGTTGTGCATGTGCATGAGAGTGTTTGTGTACCTGAGTGTGTTGTTGTGTTGTTTGATCTGGTTGTGTTGTGTTGTGTGTGGGAGCAATATCAATAATGTGTTAATCTTGTGTCATGGATGTATGTCAATGTGTGTTTTCAGCATGTACAGGTTGTGTTGTGTCGGAATGGCAATGGGTTAGTGTGTGAATGTGGTGTGTTGTGGAGTGTGGAGTACAGATATGGCTAAGGTAGAATGTGTGTGTGTGTCACTTACCACTTTACCATAATCCCTGCTATTTTATGAAGTCCAGTGTGTTCTACCCCCGTCTCCCTCCATCAGCAATCTGTCACCAGTCAATCTGCTTGCAGAGCTTTATCATCTAAAGACAACGGGCGGTCTCTTCGGGTCCATGGCCGAAGTGGCTTGACAGTGCACCAAGATCTAAATCAGGCCCTTAGTCCCTATGTTCTTGTGGTGCTGATTCAGGTGTTTGGCTTTTAATGTATGCAGAGGGTAGCCTAATACTGCTATATATGGACCAGGCATTGGGACGCACATTACCTTCTTCCATACTTGTCTGGTATCTACACTTTTTGCCCTTTTCCCAGATTTTGCTGACATTAGTACTCTGGGCCCTTTCTCGCTGTACTGCAGGGGGGAAGTGTGTGCACCCTTCGTATTCATGCTAGGAAGTTGAGCATACGTGATTGGTTGAGGTGCCGTACGCAGGAGGGCACAGTCTAAAGATACACTGCATACCCGGGGCGGGTATGGCCCTGGCCACTAGTAGGACATTGCACTGAGTGTGCCACCCACCAGGGTAGCCTGACCAACATGTAACAGGCGTGGTAGTGCAGGCCTGTGGAGGGACAAGTACGCCTACTCTCAGGGTGGCATTTTCCCCATTGGGACCAGCCCTGAGTAGGTCTTCCACTACCCTTAGATCACCCCCGAGAGTGGAACAGGTGGGAGTCAGAAGGCAGGGCAGATACACCAGGGTGTCCCATGCCCTGGTAGGGGAAACCCCCACGTGGGGTTTCCCTACCAAGGAGATTGGCTCTTCCTTGAGGTTTTGCTGATCCTCTTTGAGTATCCTTAGGGCCCTGGGCACTTTCTCACTGTAAGTATAGCGTGAAAGTGCATGCACACCCTCCCTAACAGTATTTGCACATTTGCAAATTGGTGACGTCAGGTATATACTGAGCCTGGCTTACCTATATGTGCACCCTTGCGCAATGGTGTTTTTCATGTATATACTGAGCCTGGCATGCATGCATGTATGTGTATATATATATATATATATATATATATATATATATATATATATATATATATATATATATATATATATATTTTACATATATGTGTGTATCTGTATATATATATATATTAGATTATATATATATATATATATATATATATATATATATATATATATATATATATATATATATATATATATATATATGATCTAATATATATACTGAGCCTGACCTAGCAGGCCTGTATGGTTGCACTTGCACCCTTGTTGTGTTCTTAAAGTTTGTGTCCAGCCTGCCCATGCTTTTCCATGATTGGCATATTTGATTTACCATTCAGTCCCTAGTAAAGTGCACTAGAGGTGCCTAGGCCCTGGAAATCAAACGCTACTAGTGGGCCTGCAGCACTGGTTGTACCACCCACACGAGCAGCCCTGTAAATATGGCTCAGACCTTCCTCTGCAGTGTCAGTGTGTGTAGTTCTTAAACTGCCAATTTGACTTGGCAAGTGCACTCACTTGCCAAGCCTAAACCTTCCCTTTTTATACATGTAAGGCACCCCTAAGGTAGGCCCTAGGTAGCCCCATGGGCAGGATGCAGTGTATGTTAAAGGTAGGACACGTACTGGTGTGTTTTACATGTCCTGACAGTGAAATACTGCCAAATTCGGTTTTCATTGTTGCAAGGCCTATCTCTCTCATAGGTTAACATGGAGGCTGCCTTTAAATATCCTTTGATTGCAGTTTCCCTTTGAGAGCAGATAGAAATATGGAGTTTGGGGTCTCTGAACTCCCAATTTAGAAATAAATCTTTTAGTGAAGTTGGTTTTTAGATTATTAGTTTGAAAATGGCACTTTTAGAAAGTGGGCATTTTCTTGCTTAAACCATTCTGTGACTCTGCCCGTTTGTTGATTCCTTGTCTGGGTCAGACTGACAGTTGGGCTGTTTGTTTATCTCCACTAGACAGTGGCACAAAAGAACCTGGGGTGTAGCCTTCATATCCCGATGGACCATCTGGGCTAGAGTGTAGGGAGGAGTTGTCACTTACACCTGAAAGGGCTGTGCCTGCCCTCACGCAAAGCAGTCTCCAACCCCTTGGTGTGCATCTGGAGCCAGGCCTGGGCGAAGCAGGATCCTGTAAACAAAAGAGACTTTTCTTTGAAGTTGGGCAATTTCAAAGGCAGAAAGGGGTATAAGTATTGGACCCAAAACCCCAGACTTTCGATTACTTCAAGGATTCAAGAGAAACCTTTGCCAGGAGAAGAGCTGAGAAGTGCTGCCCCTGCCTGTCACTGTGCTTTGTTGGGGTATCCTGCAGTTGCTGTTTCTGCCTATGAAAAGGGGACAACGATTGGACTTTGTTGTGCATTCCTGCTTGAGAGGTATCTCCAAGGGCATGGACTGAGCTTGCCTCCTGTTTTTGAAGCCTCAGGGATAGCAAAGGTTTCACCAACCAGTCTCTGAATCTGCATGCTGTGGACTCTAGCTTGCCAGAGGGTGACATTCCCGTTCCTGGGCCCCTGAAAGAGAATTTCTGGTGAAAATCCTGTGAAACAGCGCCGGAAGACTTTGTGCTACTTTGCTAAGGACTCTGCTGCATGAAGCCTGCGCCGCAGCCTAAGCCTGGATCCATGGACCTCGCCGAGGCGCGACAATCCCATGTCAACGTAGGCCCAACGTCGTTGCAGCCGCTGATGTCCACACAAACTTGTGAGTTGTAGTGTCGTACACCCGACTTTCGTGACACCTGACTACGCCATAGCGCCTGTGACCCTGTGACGTGATTGTGACCCCGTGAGGTCACCCTGCAGCATTGTGACTTCACTTCGACTTTGCCAGAGGTGCCAAGGGACTGACTCCTCGCAACTCACATCGCGTCACCTCCCCCGCTCTGCAGCAAGGACCCATAGTCTCTTTTTGATGCCTCTGCTCCTTCATCTTGCAGCACCAGAACTGATGCCGCATCAGAACCAGCGATGTCTCGCTCCCTGACTCTGTGCACCGGCCTGTTTTCCACACGTTTTGCTAAGGTACTGTACCTAGCGGTCCATGTGACTCTGTAAATGGGGCCAATGGCACTGCATTGTGGAAAACGACTCCATCCTGATGCCGCTTTAACATCAAATTGAAGCATTTGTGCCTCTAGGCACTATGTTTGTGTTTTTAATTGCTAAAGTCATATTTTTGATTGTGTATGGTGGATTTTTTATCTTATTTTGGTCTTGTTTTATTTAGATAAATATTACTATTTTTCTAACCCTGTGTGGTGTCCATTTTGTAGTGTTTCACTGTATTAGTGTGCATGCTGCTACAAATACATTATGAACTGCCTATGGGTTAAGCCTTTCTGGTCGTGCCAAACTACCACTGGGGTGACCGGTGGTTAACCAGGTGTTTTTCGCCTTTACCCTGAGTGAGGGTCCTTGCTTGGACATGGGGCAACCTGACTGCCAACCAAACACCCCCTTTCTAACAAGTACCAAATCCGCCAAACTCAAAATCACCTCCTTAGTGACAATTACCACTGATTCTAATAATTGCAATTGTTTTTATGTAGTACTTACTACCCCTGATGAGGCATCAAAGCGCTTTTCGGCGAGTAGAACGCTACTCTGGAACAAAAGAGGAATTAGTGGTGGATTAGTATATGGAAATATGAGTACAGTATTAGTATTAGTATGAGTTAATTTGAGCAGAGGATATGCAAGTTTGTTAGTTAGATTGACTAGAGTAATGGAGGGACAGAGGAGGGAAGAATCCAGAAGTGTTCATTGGGAGTTTATAGTAATAGGATGAAGCTTGGGATGAGTAAAGGAGAGATGGAGGAGGGAGAGGTCTCTGGAAAGGGGTTAGGGAGATTATAGCAGCAGAAGGGGTTTTAGATGACTCAAAGGGGCAATAAATGATGGGGAATTTAGTAGGGTTGTTTGTGAGATCATAGTAGTAAATTGAGGTGTAAGGTGACCTGGAGCGGTATAGGAGGGAAGAGCTTAGGCAGGGTTGTTTTGGAGATCAAAGTAGTAGAATGGGTTTGGGATGAGTCAGAGTGGGGATGGAGGATAGATTTGATAGCGACATAGGGTGATGGGGAGACAGAGCAAAGCCTAAGAGATAGTAAATTGTATTTGATTTTTAATGTATGTATTTATTTTGTATTAAATTATTTATTTTTTGAATGTATTTTTTTAATTTTATTTATTTTTATTTCTTTTTTCTCTAGTACAGTAGGACTTGAGTAATAAATATATGATGGCAGTTAGTGGCAATGCTGATTCTATCAGTGTAATGCCACCTTTTGCCTAAGAATAGATAGGTTTTTACCTCTCTTCCCACACTTCAGTCTAAGGCTTAAACGAGAAATTGTTGATCAAGGATACATGGAAACAGAGCACAGCACAAAAAGACAGATTGTTATTGCACTGTGAAACTCTTCTGGCACTGGGCATCCCAATCCTTACCATCTGTTATTTGATATGTAATCTAATAAGGTATAGGAGCAAAACGTTGTCTCAGGCTTACTAATATGTTGTGTTTGTGTGAGAAAAAGTGGCACTACACAAAGCAAAGCGGCATAAACAGCAGCGCCAATTCACAGTGCAGAAGTCTGTTGTGCCATGAAATTGACACAGGAACACGGCACAAACTGGTCTGTGTCATAAAGTGCGGAACGTCTGTTAATATATGTAAAGTGGGTGTAGCAGGGCAAGAACAGTGAAAACACACCTAGAACTGAACACAAACCAGATCTACTAAAATGGTGCAAGCTTGCTTTGAGTGAAAACCTAGCATCAAAGAAAAATATGTGCATACAACAGACAGGAGCAATTTGCATGATTTTTCTATGCATATTGCGTGCAGTTTCCACAATATTAGACAAATATATGCGAGCTGACAGCTGCTCATTTAAACTTGAGCAATTGTTTGCTATACACATTTGTGCTAGAGGGTGTCCCTCTGTACAGAGATCAAGCATGCCATCTCACCGTAGCACCCTGGCACAGTGATAATCATAGCGGGAAACAACTGATGACATCTTCAGTGCGCAACTCTCTGTAAATATGGTTCTGTGAATTTTTTTTCTTATTTGACAAACGCAGAACTGCAGATTTGATTTTCACACAGCGCTGCACAACGTGAATTTTAGTAAATCTGGGCCTTACTTTCAATATTTTTGTGCTCCAACTCTCCGATCTTGTCTCTTTTTTGTTTTAGATCACAACTTTATTTTTATGATGAGAAATGCACTAAACATGATTTCGTTGAGCCCATTCAAAGATTGATAGCATTTCATGAGATGTGGCAATTCGCTTATGCAAACTTCAACGCCCACTCATCAAGTTCACCTTTATATTGCAAAGGCTGAAACGTGCATGATTTCCAGATGAGAGTTACTGAGAATATAAAGTAGAGTATTTTGCTTCTGAAAATATTACTTCACAGCAAAGTAACGTTTTCGTTGCCAGTCCTGCAGCAATCTCCTGCAGGACCCCAAATGCCCCACTTTTTTGCTCGCCAAGGACTGGTGCAGGCAGTGGCGGCTGCCACATATATAGAGTGGTGGGGCATTAACATAATTTTAAAAAGGTACTTACTTTCTTTACTTGCCACAAATTCTTTCTCGCTATGGTGTTTTTCAGTGGGGAGCCGCTCCTCCGCTCTTAGAGGCTACTCAATATGGGACGTGAAAAAATACAGGCCAGCAGGGATGCCTCAATCGGCCCAGCACATCAGGATGTCCCAGCACATGCACTAGGAACAATGCCTGTACAGAAGTCGAGGGGCCAGCTTTTATTTACATGGTAACTGAAGTCGTAGGTGCGAGGCCCAGAAGATGACCCTCACTTCCTTGGGCCTCTCAGAAGTGGCTAAGCACTTTGGGACCCAGAGACATGGTCCCAATGGGTACCTTTAGTTACTTTTGAAATTCAAAGAATAACTTCTTTCAAATACTTTCCGATTTGGTAACTGGTGTTGGTGTCCCCAAATCTCAATCCATCTGTGCGTAAAACCCTTCCAACAGTTTCCTACACAGCGACTTTTCTGATTGTGCATGGCCATTTCAAAGATCTGCTTGATTTGTGTGAAGAAGTAACTATTCATTTGTGTAATTCTTGAAGATAATAAACATTCTTTTACTCAAAATATTTTTTTTTTATGTGCAGTATGTCACTCATTGTGCCATATATATAAACGAGTTGAGTTGATGTGTATATTGAACAGCAGAGCTATCCAATTTTCTACTTTCCCAATTTTTCCATGTACTTAAAGGACATGGCCTTCAGTTTGACCTTTGATTCCTCACTTTGGCTGCACCTAGGTCTTTTTTAAATGTATATATCTGGATATAAAGCAGGTAAAAGGTCTGTTGATATTGTTGATCTACTGAGAAAAACAAAAAGTGATCAGAGGAAGGCTTGAATTTATCTTGGACACTGATCATTACTTGGGTGGAATTCCAATCCGTTTTTATTCACTGTGTTACTACTATCAGAGACCAACCTTATGCCTGTCAGTCTTGGCCTTGCTTGGTCTTGTTCAGGATTGCCATTTCATGTTATGCCCACTGTCAACAAAAATACAAGTAAACCTAGTCTGTATTCAGTCTTGTTAGATTGCCTCTGTGAGGTGCACATTGCATCCTATGGCACAAGGAGCTACAGGGCCCACATATGGACATGCCCATGAGTTTCACTGAGGAGAAGAAAAAATTAGAAGGGTGAAATGCTTGAATTCATTTCAGCGCCTTGTAATTATCATAGTAAGCATTGCAGTTCACTGTAGGCGAGGACCAACCATATGAAAATAAGCCTTAGTACTCAAGCAGAAAACGTAGAAAAATATTGGCTTTTGTTCCCACTTCCAATTTTTCTCCTGATTTTGACATGAAAATACTGGCCAGCTGTGAGCCGGGCTACTCATGTCTAGTCATGCCTTATTCCCCCTTATGAGTGATATCAGAGATGTCATTTTCTTTTCATCACAGTACTAGTTTGAATCATGTAATGCCTTTGAAACCTTGTGTAACTTGGCAACTCAGTTATTAACATAATGGAAATGTTTAAAACAGATCTAGATCAATGCTTATTTTCAAGATAACTTCTGAACACCTGGGCCTCACCCAAGTAATCCAGGAAGCACATGTCAACTGTCTACAACCACCTGGGCCTCCTCCAGGTAACCCAGGAAGCACATGTCAACTGTCAACAACTGCCAGTTCTTTAAATGATCCTCCTAATGGAAAAAAGACAGTTGAGAAATGTGCAATTACAATAATGACTAACAAGTTCTTCTGTTTTCCCCATGTGTTTCCTTGCACCTGGTTTGGGCCAGCCATAAAAGCTGGTGTCTCAGACTAAGGGCCTCATTACGAGTCTGGTGGTCAACAGACAGTCAGACTCGCGGTGGCGGTCATGAACGCTGCCGGTTTGGTGGTTCAAATGCCAAATGAAGAATTTGGCAGTCGGACTGCCAAACAACTGCCATCTTTCCCGGTAATAATGTCCCCGATGGGCTGATGACAGTGCAGGTTGGAATCATGGAATCAGCCAACAGGGTGCTGAAGTCAGCACTGCCTGCTGATTACAACCTTGTTCTCCGCCAGCCGTATCATGGTGGTTTCACCATCATGAAAGGCTGGCAAAGAACAGGTGCAGGGGGCCCCCTGCACTGGCCATGTCCACAGCGTGGGCAGTGCAGGGCTCACCCTGCCCAGCACCCTCATAAAGCGCACTGTTGCTGTGCAGGCAGTGCGCATTAGGAGGGTGCTGGTGCCCTTGCGGGCGACAGCATTGCTGCCGGCTCGATTATGAGCCGGTGACAATGCTGCTGCCACTTTCCTGCTGGGCTGACCACAGGGGGAAAGTCATAATGGGGCCAGTGGGGAGGTCGCCAGTAAGGAAGCAACCTCTCTATCGGAAATTCGATGGACGGGTCTTCCCGTCCGCTGAACCCGTAATTGGCCCCTAAATCATGCTTAGCCATGTTTATCTTGGAAGAAACGCTTACCTGTCTTCAGTCTTTAGCAGCCTTCCCTTCGCAGTGGCAGTCCTCCCTCGCAGCAGCATCTATACCTTCACAGCAACAGGCTTCTCCTTGAGTGTCACGCTTCCTGAGTTCTGGCCTAGTATTTCCGATCTTCTCCGCAGGTACCACATGTAGGAGGCTGGGCCTCTAAGTAGTATGCAAAACCAGGCACACTGTGTAGAGGGTCCAGGCAACCACACATTGGTTTACAGGGGTAAAAACTAGACCACCTAATGCTCTAATTTTTATGGTAGCTTGGTTGAGCAGTTAGGCTGATCTTGGAGAATCGCAAAGCATTTGTTGTACTCACAGTATCAATAAAGCAAGACACACACTCAGATGACTATCTCGAGACCAATTTAAAAAACAATTTCAGATTTTTATAAAAAATTTAAGACCAAGATCATCGAAATCAGGTAAGCACTTTTTAAATTATGAATTTTTAAAATGTATACAATTCTCAGTTCTGTGCGTAATTACGCATCATAGGAATCAATGGAGAAATAGTTCAAAAATGCATAAAAAAACAGGCAATGCAGTTACCAATGTCTCCTTTTGCAGATAGGTCGGGTCGTAGTTGGGCCTTGTGGACCAGCAGGAGAAGTTCAGGTGGCTCCCGGTTTTGGCGGGAGCAGCTGCAGAAAGTCATTGGAGCCTTGGAAGGCCACTGCGGGGGACCACTTGGAGAAGCACTGCACAGGTGGACTTCAAGGTGAATCTGGTGGGTCCCCTTGGTCTGTTGAGGTCGCAAGTGATGGGGCACCCTCAGAATACAGCTGGAACTTCAGTGCAGGTCACATGGTTGCTGGGTACAGAGCGAATGGGTTAGCCAGGAACTGTGCAAAAAGGTTCCCTTAGAAGCAGGAGGAAGGTCACTTTGAGGGTCGCTTGCAGGTCTGCAGAGGCACTCTGGTGGGAGGCCTTGGTTTGCTGAAGTCCCTAGACAGGGGCTTCCTCCTGATCCTTTTTCAGCCCAGAGTGGACTGTCCTTCTGGGTGTCCAATGAGGAGTGACCAGTACCTGGGGTTATTGCACAGTTGGGCCACTGGAAGTCACAGTGCCATCAAACGTGGCACACTGGTAGGTTTCTCCTTTGGGTTTCTCCGTTGCAGTGGTCTGTGAAATTTAGTCTGGCTGTGGTGTTCAGTTCCTTGGTCAGCAGCCAGTCAGTGAACTAGAATTAATTTGTCTTTTGGTCTTTGTTGCAGGAGTGTCATGCTTTTACTCTGAAGTGAGATCTTTGGTGATTTTCAGAACTGTGGTGGTCCTCTGGGGGTTTGTAGAGTCCGTCTGATGTCCGAGCAACCCCTCAGTGGTGATTGTTGAGTCCTGGGTGCAGCAAGCAGGGTTTGGTGCCTTCTTCTTGGTGCAGCAGGACTTCAGTTCTCAAGCCTTGGGTCTTCTTTGTTGCTGGTCTTCTTGTGTCCTTGGAATCTGATTCCAAGGGGTGTCCACTAAATATTGTATTTAGTGGGCTTTTAGGGGAGTACATAGGAGTAACCAATGGGTCATCTACCTTAGGGTGGCTACATCCACTAAGTGACCACTTACTGTGGGCAGATGTCACTTCCCTACACCTGAATTAGCTATTTTTCTTCCATGTAGGTGGAGGAAAATGAAATGGAGGGGCCACCTTGCATGCAACACCTCACGGGTGGTGCAAGCTGGGGCTGACCACTCCTCCTGTCCTTTGTGCATTTTCCTACCATTGCCCTAACCAAAAGTGGGGGGTTTGCAATGGGGCCAGCCATCTGCTGCTAGCAGCAGGCTTGAGGGTCAAGTTTTAAGGGCGGTAAGCCCTTTGAGCCTTGCTAGCTTGGCAATGCACATTCCTGAGGAGGAAGGTGTGACCTCCACCGAGGAGGGGCTTTGTTCTGGGACCCAGAGAGCAGGAGCTCTCACCTCAGGGTTCCAGAATCTTGTCTGGTGGTGGCAGGCAGGCTGGTTGTGACCAGCCAGCAACCATGCCAGTGTTAGTTAGCTTTGCATGGGTCACCTCTAAGATGACCCCTGTGTACATTTTGGAATAAATCCAATACTGGTACTAGTTTGGATTTATCATTCTGAGTTGTTTAATACCAAACAATACAGAGTTCAGAGTGTCCATCAGGTAGCTGGGACCCTAGTACTGACCAGTGTCCAGCACATGCTTTTAAAATGGCTGCTCTGTTCACTTACTATGTCCCAGGTTTGGCAAGCACACAGGAGGGGGATATTGCTCATGCAACTATGCCCTCACATACAGTATAGTGCACCCCGCCTTAGGACTTAAAGCCCTGCCAAATGGGTGACTTACCCATATTGTATGAGGTGTGTAGTGGTCAGGGCTCACAGGCTGTGTGCCATGTCGAGTTTGCATTTTAGGATTCCACCAGGACACTCAGCCTACAATGGCAGTCCTGGGTGTACCGGGATGCATGGCCCTAGAAATGGCACAATCTGTGCTGCTGCCTTCAGAGGTTAACTCTTAGTACCCTATGCCTTGGGCACCTACGTACCATTTACTAGGGACTAATAGTGGCTGCTAAAGGTGATGCCAATTGTGGCAAACTTTGTTTATTACCATTTTATTTTTTAGCACCTTGCCCTGAACCGAGTGTCAGGACAGGGAAGGGCAATTGATGCCGAATGGCAGCAGGGAGCTGTGCACGTTTAAAGTGCGCATGTCCCTTTGGCCGGTCGTCTTGCGACGGCCAGCCTGACATGCACACTTTAAACTTCTCTAACACAGCTGTCTTAGAGCTGGGTTAGAGCTCTAGGACAGTTAGAGAAAGCACAGGCATCCAGCATTCTGGTAAGCGCTGAGAGAGGCCGCTCCCACCAATCCTGATGCTGGTTTCAGGCTGGTTACCAGCATGAAACCAGCATCAGGATTGGCTTGTGCAGTTTGGATGGGTCCCGTGACCGTTGAGCATCGGAGCTGGGAGAGATGGCGAGAGGAGAGAAGATTGTCATGAGGTAAGTGCCTTTTTTAAAATGTTATTCTTATTGAATGACCCCTCATGCCCCCCATTGTAAATACGAGTCAACCGCCACTGCAAATACCAGGCAAAAAGAGGCCTTTTCTCACACCACAGTACGTGTTGTGCTTTCTTGCGCTGGCAAAAACAACACAAGTTATCACAACTAAGGTACCACAAATTTTTCTGTTTTAGTTGGGATCTTCATCAGCACTGAATAATCAAACTTATCTGAAGCCAGCAATAACATTCAGATCAATCTCTTGACTGGAAAGACAGAGAAAAGTTGTTTTCTTGTAATAGCTGTGCCTTCCAGGATCTTGTGCTCATAGCTGGTTTTCAATACCTGTGTCGATCAGAATCTGATGTTGGTGTTCTAAAGACTTTTGGGACAATTGAGAACTATAATCTGATTGCCATTGCATATGTGCATATGAACCTTGAACTCTTGAGACTCTTGAACTACTGAAGAATTTGAAGTAGTTTTGTTGTGACTAAGCCATTTATTTTCTCTCGGTGGAAATCCTTGTACATGATAATTACAGTTCCTGATAATTTCTGGATAATTCTTGAATCACGCTAGGGAATGTTTCTAGTGTGCATTATTAGTATGTTGATTTGATGTTAGTTAATGCCAAAGATCTGTTTAGTTTTTCCTGTTTTAAAGTGTGGTTTTATTACAGGGAAATCCGAGTCCAGACCCTTGTATCTGAATAGTCCTGACTGCCAGTATACTGAATCCAGAACCAGATATCCTTGAGCCCAGCAGTGCCCGGAGCAGAGAAATCGAAATACGCATAAGTCTTGGTATTTCTCTCTTTCTCTCTCATCCCATCCCCTTTGGAAACTCCTAGAGTTGCATTGTGTCCTTCATTGCTGCCCTGTCAATTCTCATTGGGATTCGGTGATTATTGTCACCCCATCGGAACCACCTGGAGTTCAGGTGAGCGGCTCACAACACCATTCTAGTAAAATGCTGGTCAGTTGGTGAGCAGGAGTTGGCGTCCCCTAATGCGATTTGTGGGTGCTAGGAGGGTACCTGGTGAAATTTTACCAGTGTAGGCGGTTGCCACCATTTGCATAGGGAAAGCTGCTGTTCGAGTGGAAAATCTAGTAGCAGCACCCTCCTGCGGGGCGCAGGGTGCAGTTCAGCACTGATTTCTCAGTGTGAAACAAGCTCCTGGCGCTAAAAATCAGTGCATACTGATTTCCGCCCACTCGCAGAACTCCGCAGAATCACACAGAGTTTTTATGCAACTGAGGAAATCCACAGAGTGACAATCAGCGAGTTCCACCCACCCCTAATATTAATGCTTTGTTTGTTCACCACTCTGCATCTGTTTTAGTAGGCCTGGCCTGTGTTTTATAATACTTTCAAATAAAAACATAAGTGTATCTGAACTCAGAACTATCTCACTAGATCCCATTGATAAACTGTGCAGTAACCTGAATGATACCTTTAATAAAAGCCAGACTGTTTTCCCAAGTTGTTTTTTCTTTCATATATTTTCTTGTAATACCACTGTGTGACTACAAAGGGCACAATCCCCTTCCCAAATCAGGAGCCGGTATTCCCCAAAAAATCCTGGCCAAGGGATAATTTTAATTTTGTGTTTTTTATGTGAAGTGCTAGTGGCACGCGGAGATAAAGTATATTAATAATGCAACTACACTTAGGGCCTCATTACGAGTCTGAAGACTGCCAGCCTCGCAGTGGCAGTCAGGACCACTGCTGCTGTGGCGGTCTGACTGCCACATAAAGACCCTGGCGGTCAGACCGCCGGGGTTCCTCCGTCTCTGCCGGGATTGGCGATCCCCTGCCCAGCACCCTCGCAATGTTCAATGTCTGCTTTGATTTCGAGCCAGAGACAATGCTGCCGCCCATTTCCTGCTAGGCTGATGGGCGGACACCTCAGTTTCCACCCGTCCGCCCAGCATGAAACACCTAATAGGTCCAGCGGGGTGTTCGCCACTATGGCGATGGTAACCCTGTCGGGAGTTTAGTGGACGGGCTTTCCCATGCCTCAAACTCATAATTAGGCCCTTAGTGATTTGAACTAGTAGAGAGTTACATTGATGTTGCTGCAAATGCATGTGCATAGGGTGTGTGTACACAGTTTTTTCACTAAAACACGTGTTGCTTTGCAGTGAATTTCTACCAGCAAGACCACAGCACTTTGTGAGATATGAACTATAGAGGGAATGTCTATGTACAAAATTTTATTCTTTCATTTCTCATTTTGATTACAAATAGGTTATTGTACCAGTATCATCACTCAGGGAAGACTCAGCTGGGATAAGAATTGAAAGAATAGTTTACTTTGGCGTTAGTACACCAAATCATATAAGGATCCACAGCCCTGAAGAACGCCCCAGACCTGTTTAGGCTACTTGAGAGGGTAGAAACATGTTGGCTCATTAAAATGGTCTGATCCATTGTCCTTAGCATTACTGTTGCAGTTTGTTTTTAAACATACCTGTGGACTCTATTATTAGAGGTGATATACTGGAAATACCTAATGTATTTTTAGCAAATCTGGATCCACCTCTGTCCAGTAATTTTTATCTAAGAACTCCCTCCTGTCCGGGACCGTTGAGTCCATCCTGGTGGTATTGTCCTACCAGGGTAGGGAGATGTTGCCCATGATGAAGCATTACACAAATAGGTGTGTGAAGCGTCCTCTTCCATAAAAATTATCTTCCCTCAAGCTCCATTAGGGCAATAGTCTTGTTACACCTCTGCTTGGGATACTGGCCATGTTTACCCATTTTGGGCAACAGTCTATGAAGCGTGTAAGCTACCAAACTTGGTGTGACTGAGTGACTTTAAATAAACCCCCATAAAAAATCATGTTAAATTGTGTCATACTATTTAAAATAGTTTAAATAATTACAAAATATAATGTAATTGAAACAAACAAATATATTAATATTTAATGTAAAAATATTTTAACAAACATTTTTACTATATACATTATTTTTAAATATAATATTAAAATATATTAATTAGGCGTGTGCATCCATTTTCTATTTTTTTTATTTGACCTTCAGGAAAATATATTTAATGTAATTTAACAAATTTCAATTAATTACAGGTGTAATTCAAAATGACGTTAATAGCGCAGTAGCATTTTTTCTTTTGTTCTACATTTAAATAAATATATAAAATTAGTTTAGAGTAACATTTAGCATAAAAACTTTTACTAATTTATTATAAAGTTCAGTGAAGTTTACCATTGGGAGATCTCTACAGCAGCTGTGGGGTCTTCCTTTGCTAAAGTACACGGAAAATAAATAAAAATATTTATCTCATAAAAAATGTGTATGAACATTTGTATGTTAAATATTAATGTAAGTTAATTATTTATATTTATTTTAAATGTAAAACAAAATAACAGTATGCCACAACACTATTCTCCTAATTTTGAAATAAATATTTATTTTATTTAAATATATTAAAATAAATATATTCTTTGGAAGTTTAAATTAAGAGTGTAATCCCACTGACAGTAAAAATACATTCATTATTATAAATGGTGTATAGAAATTATTAAAAGTAATTTAATTGTATTTTTAATAAAAAAATATGTTACATGAACCTATACATGTAAAGCAGATTGCTAAAATACTTTATCACTACATAATAAATATATATAATTAGTCGATTTTTTTTACATTAAATTATATGTATTTTTATTTTATTTTATTTTTAAAAATGTAATGTAATTTAACATTATTCCCCATGAAATGTTATTTTAAAACGCTAACTCCATTATTTTCTGTGTAAGGCTATTGCAAAGTCAATGGTGGGCCATGTGCGGTCCTATTCTTCTCCAGTTCTGACACTGAGTAGTTTGCTGCAATTTCATGTAGCTTTTTGCTGCAGTAACTTTAGAAGTGCAGTCTGTGAATAGCAATGGGGTTACAATTATGTGATCGGTTGCTTGTCCCTCCCTAAACTCCTCAATAACGCGCCCTAAACCCCTCCTTACTCCTCCCTTACTCCTCCTGAAGCCCCTCCCATTGAGTAGTAAGTATTCCCCTTTTTGCAGCCACGCTCTCTGGTACCTACCACATTTGCTACTAAGTAGCAGACTTACATAGAAAAGACAGGAGAGATGGAGGTGGAGATTTACACCCACAGCTTTGTAAGTAGCATTTTGTAGTACTTCAGTAGTACCATTAAGCACTAATAAATCTACTACAATATTCAGTTTGTGGATAGGCCCATATGAGAATCAAGCTATGTCCTGGTTGCCAGCAAAATTGTGCTGTCCACCGCGCAACATGTGCATGCCCTACCTAAAAGATCTTGAGTATTAATACATGTGCTCCGGATACTGGAGGTCAGAAGCATAAAGCAGCGACCTCCACTCTGCGTTTACACCCTGCGGTTCATGCAATGTGTACAATCCCTCGTAGTCCCGCCAAGATAGTCTAGGCGCTAGACACAGCACAGTTTCAGTGACACCAGGCACACAACTCTGCGCCTGTGCACAGCCTCCTGACGAGGCCCAGTAAACATATCATGAACAGGTGCCCTGGTTCAAGCCCAGAGCCTGTGTTTTGGGTTTTCAGTCTCTAAATTTCATACATCCAATTCGGATTTTCTCCGAGTTAATGTATGAATTTCAGACAGCACAAAAATAGAGCGAGGCAATCCCTGTTACCTGTTTCCAACATGTGAGCCACACATTATAGGTGCATGATTTTGAATCACTAATTTCTAGTTGTGTTTTTCCTTAAATTAAACTCAAAGCCAAAGGCGCAGCATTACAGATACGTTCTACCGTCTGTACCTTATTTCATGAACTGATCTTGCACTGTTTCTCATCTTTATGACCAGCTGTGCCCAAGGTCACACGAGGCAACCGCTCATTAGCAGCACCCAAACGAGTGTCTTCGGGAAGATTAGCTGTCTTCCTTCTGCAGTAATGACTCTCATCTTCGTGTTATTTCTCGGAGAATTTGGGAGGAGCAGAGCATGAATAATACACGGCCAACAGGTGGGCATGGAACACCCGCAGGGCCCAAAAGATATCACAACATCTCACTGAAACCATAAGTGAAGGGCTGCGTCTAGGAAGTCACACGCTCGACTTCGGACTCTTTTATTTATACCGCCTGCTGCTTTCCCGTGGCCTAACCGCAGTAGCTGTTTCTTATTTTCATGTGCCTTGTGTTGCGCTCATATGTGTCCTTGTGGCTACTTCGGTGCGCTAGTTTTTAAGAGGGGTAACTGCAGCAGTTAACACTCGGCCACAGAATTACCAGATTCCCAGACAGTGCAGCAGCTAAAAAATCTGCGCTGCATGAGGAGGGAGCAGGAGAGCACATTATTTACAGAAATATGTCTTTTTCCTCCCCTCTCCAAAGCGCCGGAGATGATTTTACCTGCTGAGCGCCACACACACACACCTTAGTACCATAGTGCTAGGGTGTGGGCGTGAGTCCAGCATAGCTTTTGTTAGAAATGGGGTCTTTGGTTGACAGTCTGGTTACCCCCTGTTCAAGCAAGGACCCTCACTCTAGTTAGGATAAAAGAGAATCACCCTCAGCTAACCCCTGCTTACCCCCTTGGTAGCTTGGCAGAGCAGTAGGCTTAACCTCAGAGTGCTAGGTGTAAAGTATTTATACCAACACACACAGTAACTTAATGAAAACACTACAAAATGACACAACACCAGTTTAGAAAAATAGGAAATATTTATCTAGACAAAACAAGACCAAAACGACAAAAATCCAACATACACAAGTCAAGTTATGATTTTTTAAAGGTTTAAAATAAAAAGAGTCTTTAGGTAGTTGTAACACCACACTAGCGCTGCTAGCGTGAAAATGTACCTGGTTTGCGTCAAAAATAACCACGCACGGGCGGTGTGCGTCGAAAGTAACCCTGCACGGCTGTGTGCGTCGAAAACAACTCGGCACGGCGGTGCGCGTTGAAAAAGCCAGCCACACGACGATCCGAAAGTCCCGCGGCGCAGGGTGCGATCTCTCAGCCTCCGTCAGCGATGCTGCGCGTCGTTTCTCCTGCTCCGGGCGTCGGTTTTTCGGTCGCGTTTCCTGCGGCGTCGTTTCTCAGCTGCGGAACCGGCGTCGCGTCGTTTTCTCAGCCGCGATCGGATTCGCGTCGATCTTTTCTCCGCACGGTGCTCGGTGCGTGTATTTTTGTCCTTAGGCTGCCAGCCTCTCCTTTCAGGGTCCCAGGAACTGGAAGGGCACCACAGAGCAGAGTAGGGGTCTCTCCAGAGACTCCAGGTGCTGGCAGGAAGAAGTCTTTGCTATCCCTGAGACTTCAACAACAGGAGGCAAGCTCTACATCAAGCCCTTGGAGATTTCTTCTTCAAGATGGAAGGCACACAAAGTCCAGTCTTTGCCCTCTTACTCTGGCAGAAGCAGCACTGCAGGAAAGCTCCACAAAGCACAGTCACAGGCAGGGCAGCACTTGTTCCTCAGCTATCAGCTCTTCTCCAGGCAGAGGTTCCTCTTGGTTCCAGAAGTGTTTCTAAAGTTTGTAAGTTTGGGTGCCCTTCTTATACCCATTTTAGTCTTTGAAGTCACCTTTCTTCAAAGGGGACTCACACCTTCTTGTGAAATCCTGCCTTGCCCAGGCAAGGCCTCAGACACACACCAGGGGGCTGGAGACAGCATTGTCAGAGGCAGGCACAGTCCTTTCAGATGAGAGTGACCACTCCACCCCTCCCTCCTAGCAGAGATGGCTAATCAGGAAATGCAGATCACACCCCAGCTCCCTTTGTGTCACTGTCTGGTGTGAGGTGAAAAACAACCCAACTGTCAAACTGACCCAGACAGGGAATCCACAAACCAGGCAGAGTCACAGAATGGTTTAAGCAAGAAAATGCTCACTTTCTAAAAGTGGCATTTCCAAACGCACAATCTTAAAATCAACTTTACTACAAGATGTATTTTTAAATTGTGAGTTCAGGGATCCCAAACTCCACATGTCCATCTACTCTCTAGGGGAATCTACACTTTAATCATATTTAAAGGTAGCCCCCATATTATCCTATGAGAGAGAGACAGACCTTGTAACAGTGAAAACGAAATTGGCAGTATTTCACTGTCAGGACATATAAACCACATTACTATATGTCCTACCTTATCCATACACTGCACCCTGCCCTTGGGGCTACCTAGGGCCTACCTTAGGGGTGCCTTACATGTAAGGAAAGGGAAGGTTTAGGCCTGGCAAGTGGGTACACTTGCCAAGTCGAATTTACAGTGTAAAAATACACATACAGACACTGCAGGGGCAGGTCTGAGACATGATTACAGAGCTACTTATGTGGGTGGCACAACCAGTGCTGCAGGCCCACTAGTAGCATTTGATTTACAGGCCCTGGCACCTCTAGTGCACATTACTAGGGACTTACTAGTAATTCAAATATGCCAATCATGGATGAACCACTTACATACAATTTAAACAGGAGAGCATATGCACTTTAGCACTGGTTAGCAGTGGTAAAGTGCTCAGAGTTGAAAAGCCAACAGCAACATGTCAGAAAAAAATAGGAGGCAGGAGGCGAAAAAGACTGGGGATGACCCTGCATAAGCAAAAGTCCAACACAACCCCCTACCAGCCTAAAGCCAGGGGAGAACAATCAATACCTTGATGTACTTCCCTGATTGGGGCGATAGAACAGGGACCCAGGCCCACAACAGCAGGGGCATGTTCCAGTTCTACGCCTTCCTGACTCCAGTTGGATCCCTCTGTCCATACTCTCAGGGCCCACTAAGCTAACCCATGGGGAACCCTTCTCCACATCTACAGACACCATCTGTGCAACACCTAACTTTACTTTGCTCACAGATGTATTGCAATGGGCAGATAGTACCACCAGGGCCAACACAGTGGTGTTGCCCACTCCACCCCCGGGATGTGACTCTCGTCCTCCCCCCCCCAGGGGCAACTCTGTCCACCAGGACAGCAAGCCACAGTGGCCCCAGACAACTGTCAGGGATGAGAGCCCGACCTCAGGCCTCTCTAACCACTGTGACTGTGGAGAGTGGGTGGTGGTAGCCCCAGGTGCCTGGCACCCTTTGACCACTCTCTCTTCCACCAGGTCAGGGATGACAACCTGACCCTGGTCCTCCCCTCTGGGGCTCTGTAACCTCCCTGCAGAAGCGGCACCCCCAGAGTCAAAAACTGTCAGGGTGCTTGTAGAAGCAGTCCTGCACAATTCTTCCACCAGTGCAGGGATGTTAACCTGCAACTGATCCTCCAACCTGGGGTCTGTACCTTCAGATTGGACCAGGGCCAGGGGTGAGGCTTCCCTCCCCCTGCCCTCTCCTCTGGGGTCCTGAACCACCCAACTAGGAGTGGCCCCCCCAGAAGACAACATGGTAGGGGCACTGTTAGCAGTAGCCCCTTCCTCCAGGTCAGGGGGGACACCCTTAACCTGGCCTCCCAATCCAGGGTCTGTACCCACAGACTGGATCACTGCCTGGCAAACCAGGACTTCCTGGGGGGCATACCTACCCCCTACCAGGTCAGAGTTTACCCTCTGAACCTGGTCATCCAACCCAGGGTCACCACCCTGCGGTTGAACCACTGCCTGGCACACCAGGACTTCCTTGGGAGCACACTTACCCCCCATCAGGTCAGAGTTTACCCCCTGAACCTGATCATTCAACCCAGAGTCACCACCCTGCGGTTGAACCATTGCCTGGCACACCAGGACTTCCAGGGGGGCACACTTACCCCCCTCAAGGGACACACTGTCCCGAAGGGCCACACAAGAGTCTGGCTGGCGCAGGTCTCCTGACCTCTGCCCATCTGACAGAGTCTGGATTCCCCCCAACCCAGAAATGGTCTTACCAAGGTCATTCATGGGGGGCTCTGCTCTCAGAGCTGACCCCTGACCCTCCAGGTTCTCCACTGGGGTCCGCAACCCCCTCTCAACCCTCTGTCTGGACTTCTGCACCCCCTCACTAGGAGTGGTACTGCCAGACACCAGAACTGGTGGGACGCTGGCTACAGCCGCCCCCCCAAGTTCTCCTGACACTGTGGGGTCTCCCTCAACAGATGGCCCTATGGTACAGGCTAGGCTCCCCTCCTGGTGTTCCCGCAGGGAACCCTCCAGGACCTGGGACCGGATCTCGGGCACCTTGGGCCTCAACCCATCCCCATTCCCTCTCCTCTGAGACTGGACATGGGGTCCCTCACCCATCCCACTACACTGGGACCTACCTGGGACACTACAATCCTTCCCTACTTCACCTGGTTGGGAACTACCTAGACCACTCCTCTCAGGAGCACCCCCAAATGCCTCTTCAGACTCTCTGGTACTCACCCAGAAGTCTGCCTCCATTGTAAGCTCCCTGGGGTCAGAGAACTCACACTCCACCTGGTGTTGGCATAGCTCTGGAAAATAAGGACTAGACATATGCTCTCCAGCAATTACATCACTCAGCCCCTCACATGAATTAACCAAAGTGCCCTTCACCCAACCATCCAGTGACTCTGCCTTGAAAAAGCACCCCACATCACCCTCCTGAGACTGGTGAGACAGTACCTGACTGTCCCTGACACTCAACCCACACTCTTCTGGGATGTTTTCACACTCCACAACCAGGACTTCTACCTGGGGGGAACCCCTCTCCCTGTCACTCTCACTTAGAGTCAGTAGAGTGTCCCTCCCACCAGTAGGAATATGACTCCCCATGCCAGTTCCCCAATCCACCTCAGGGACCCTGTGCATCACTGGAGCTACCTCATACCCCTGAACCTCCTGGCGTGTGTTAACTCCCTCCTTCAAGTAGGGCACCACCTCTCTGGGCATGTGCACTTCTGCAGCATCACTGGATATACAATTGTTGCTGCCACCATTCCAGCTGGACTCAGCCCTCATGACTTCCAGCTCTTTCAATTTAAGCTCGTAAGCATAAATCATTTTTTTAATCTCTAAGTTCCTCCTCCTTTCTTCCAACTCCCAATCGAGCTTTTTCAGCTCCCATTGGTACTCCCTCTCTGCCTGTCTGTCCTGTAACTCTTCAGGAGTCAGACCCTTGGGTGACACCCTGCCACCCCTCCTGGGGACCCTCCCCCCAGGCGTAACAGGTTCCTCCACTACACCACTGTGTATCCTCTGCACTTCCCCACCCATATTCTCCTCCTCTGTGTGCCCTCCAGCCTTCTTGATTGTCACCCAAGCCCTCTGTGCCTGTTGCAGCTCCCCCTCCCTGGTGGAGCTCTCAGTGGGACAGTCAAGATCTTTAAGGAACTGTTTCAATTGAGCAACTGAGTACTCCTTCAGTTTCTCCATTTCAAACACAGCTCCAGCTGTTGCATCTCCAGATTGAGACATGATGGTCACAAGTGCAAAGTTCCAAAAGGCAGAAAAAAATAATTTCCCAATGAAGTAAAAAGAATCAGTCAAGGGATCAGCAAAATCATGGAAGTAGAATAAAAAGGGTCCTTAAGAGAAAAATCAAAAGATCACCAAACAAGTAGTATGTGGTCACGTAGTGGTCTGAGATCAAAACAGTAGTGTACACTTAATTACTGTATGTCAAGTACAAATACAAGTCCAATCCCGACCGCTGGTCACCAATGTTAGAAATGGGGTCTTTGGTTGACAGTCTGGTTACCCCCTGTTCAAGCAAGGACCCTCACTCTAGTTAGGATAAAAGAGAATCACCCTCAGCTAACCCCTGCTTACCCCCTTGGTAGCTTGGCAGAGCAGTAGGCTTAACCTCAGAGTGCTAGGTGTAAAGTATTTGTACCAACACACACAGTAACTTAATGAAAACACTACAAAATGACACAACACCAGTTTAGAAAAATAGGAAATATTTATCTAGACAAAACAAGACCAAAACGACAAAAATCCAACATACACAAGTCAAGTTATGATTTTTTAAAGGTTTAAAATAAAAAGAGTCTTTAGGTAGTTGTAACACCACACTAGCGCTGCTAGCGTGAAAATGTACCTGGTTTGCGTCAAAAATAACCCCGCACGGGCGGTGTGCGTCGAAAGTAACCCTGCACGGCTGTGTGCGTCGAAAACAACTCGGCACGGCGGTGCGCGTTGAAAAAGCCAGCCACACGACGATCCGAAAGTCCCGCGGCGCAGGGTGCGATCTCTCAGCCTCCGTCAGCGATGCTGCGCGTCGTTTCTCCTGCTCCGGGCGTCGGTTTTTCGGTCGCGTTTCCTGCGGCGTCGTTTCTCAGCTGCGGAACCGGCGTCGCGTCGTTTTCTCAGCCGCGATCGGATTTGCGTCGATCTTTTCTCCGCACGGTGCTCGGTGCGTGTATTTTTGTCCTTAGGCTGCCAGCCTCTCCTTTCAGGGTCCCAGGAACTGGAAGGGCACCACAGAGCAGAGTAGGGGTCTCTCCAGAGACTCCAGGTGCTGGCAGGAAGAAGTCTTTGCTATCCCTGAGACTTCAACAACAGGAGGCAAGCTCTACATCAAGACCTTGGAGATTTCTTCTTCAAGATGGAAGGCACACAAAGTCCAGTCTTTGCCCTCTTACTCTGGCAGAAGCAGCACTGCAGGAAAGCTCCACAAAGCACAGTCACAGGCAGGGCAGCACTTGTTCCTCAGCTATCAGCTCTTCTCCAGGCAGAGGTTCCTCTTGGTTCCAGAAGTGTTTCTAAAGTTTGTAAGTTTGGGTGCCCTTCTTATACCCATTTTAGTCTTTGAAGTCACCTTTCTTCAAAGGGGACTCACACCTTCTTGTGAAATCCTGCCTTGCCCAGGCAAGGCCTCAGACACACACCAGGGGGCTGGAGACAGCATTGTCAGAGGCAGGCACAGTCCTTTCAGATGAGAGTGACCACTCCACCCCTCCCTCCTAGCAGAGATGGCTAATCAGGAAATGCAGATCACACCCCAGCTCCCTTTGTGTCACTGTCTGGTGTGAGGTGAAAAACAACCCAACTGTCAAACTGACCCAGACAGGGAATCCACAAACCAGGCAGAGTCACAGAATGGTTTAAGCAAGAAAATGCTCACTTTCTAAAAGTGGCATTTCCAAACGCACAATCTTAAAATCAACTTTACTACAAGATGTATTTTTAAATTGTGAGTTCAGGGATCCCAAACTCCACATGTCCATCTACTCTCTAGGGGAATCTACACTTTAATCATATTTAAAGGTAGCCCCCATATTATCCTATGAGAGAGAGACAGACCTTGTAACAGTGAAAACGAAATTGGCAGTATTTCACTGTCAGGACATATAAACCACATTACTATATGTCCTACCTTATCCATACACTGCACCCTGCCCTTGGGGCTACCTAGGGCCTACCTTAGGGGTGCCTTACATGTAAGGAAAGGGAAGGTTTAGGCCTGGCAAGTGGGTACACTTGCCAAGTCGAATTTACAGTGTAAAAATACACATACAGACACTGCAGGGGCAGGTCTGAGACATGATTACAGAGCTACTTATGTGGGTGGCACAACCAGTGCTGCAGGCCCACTAGTAGCATTTGATTTACAGGCCCTGGCACCTCTAGTGCACATTACTAGGGACTTACTAGTAATTCAAATATGCCAATCATGGATGAACCACTTACATACAATTTAAACAGGAGAGCATATGCACTTTAGCACTGGTTAGCAGTGGTAAAGTGCTCAGAGTTGAAAAGCCAACAGCAACATGTCAGAAAAAAATAGGAGGCAGGAGGCGAAAAAGACTGGGGATGACCCTGCATAAGCAAAAGTCCAACAGCTTTGTACTGCAAGGGTACCCTTCTAGTAAAAAATACTGTGCGTGGACGCACTTAAAAACTTTTCCTACATTGTATCTGTGCTGCACTGTGCAGCAAGAATGTAAAGTCAGAGAAGACAGGAGAAATGAAAACAGTTTTCCTTTTAATGCCTGCTTTTCAGTGGCATTAACTTTTGGTGCTAAACCCTGGCTACTATTGTTGGTAGATAGCATTTAGCATCAAAAAGCATGGGTGGTTGCATGGGAATGCCCATTTAACACCCCTTGGCGCTAAGCAACCCAAAGCAATGCTTCACACTGATTTGCTTTACTTTTAGGGTACTTTGCAGGGCAAAACAACCTTTGTGCTAAGAAGTAAATAGGTAAAAGAAGATTTTGCGTCAATTTGCACCACTTTTGTGACACAAACGAGGGGTAAATTCTTAGTTACTATGCACCTGCACTTATTAGTGATTGCCTGAGGGGCCGATTACGAGGCTGGCGGTCGTAAGGCTGCTGCTGTGGCGGTCTGACTGCCATGTAAAGACCCTGGCTGTCAGGCCATCAGGGTCCCGCCGTCTTCGCCAGGATGCAGTGCTGCCCTGCGGATTATGACCTTGTTCTCTGTCAGCCTTTTCATGGTGGTATCCCCTCCATGAAAAGGCTAGCGGAGGACAGGTGCAGGGGGCCACAGGGGGCATATGCACTTGGCATGGGCAGTGTAGGGGTCCCCCGTGCCCAGCACCCTTGCAATGTTCACTGTCTACCATGCAGACAGTGAACATTGCAAGGGTGCTAGTGCACCTTGCAGGTGACAGCATTACCGTCAGCTCGTAATCGACAATGCTGCCACCTGGTTCCTTCTATGCTGATGGGCGTAAATGAAGATTTCCACCCACTGGCCTAGTGGGAAACACCTAAAAGGTCCAGAGGGGTAGTCACCACGAAGGCAATGGCCACCCTGTCGGGAGTTTGACGGACTGGCTTTCCCATCCATCAAACTCATAATTGGGCCCTCAGTTTGGCCTCTGGGTACAAGTAAGGGCCTGAGAAGGGGGCTCTTAATAGGAGTGTGTGTGTGTGTGTGGGGGGGGGGTTGTTTTACCTTTGCAAGGAGACAGAGTTCAGTGTGGGGCGAGGTGAGTGGGAGGAGGCTGCAGTAGTACCAAGGTTTGATTGTCACTTGTCCTTGAAGCCACCTCTCTTTTACCATCGGAAAATAACTGCAAATTCCTCTTTGTGTACAAAAGATGTGGTCTGGAAAATTGTATTTTTTCTCACAATTCCATTCTTTAGGTTGTGTCATCAACAACTCTTTGATAATTGAAGCACAAGTGGTTCTATTATATGCTGTATGCAAATTACTTCTCATATCAATATTGCAGATGAAGAAAAGACCCAAACGGGATTTGCAAATCCGAGAAATCCATATCATATTTTAGTAGCATGCAGAATATAGGAAGCATCAATGCCTGCATATAACACAAAAGATTATATAGTAATGATATATTCTTTAAAGGAAAGTATAATTTCTACAGAAAACAATTGGGAAAGTTAGCCAATACATAAAAGAAATATTACAACACAATGACAAAGTTTAACTATTATTTTTGGTTGAATTTAAAAGTATTTTAATTTGATGCACTAAAATAAATAATATATTTAATTCAAAATTAAATTAATAGTGTTGTAACTTTTTTTTTAATTGTGATCTACACTTAAAATAAATAAGGAAATGAAATGAATATACACATATAGACAATTAATTTTCATCAACATTCAACTTAAAAATATTCGTGCATTTTTGAAGAGTAATAAACCATTAACATTTTCTCAATACCCCAGTGTCGCGTGGGCTCTCAATACCCTAATGAGGCTGCTGGATTCGGGCAGCAGAATCACCTGAATTGTGGGGAACTGAGTCCAAATCCACACCATGTGACAACTGTCGGCCAAATCCGGGTCTCCGGCTAACTAGCAGCACCTCACCTCGCCCAAGAGCAGATGAGATTTGTGGCAACCAGCCCCATGACAAGATTGACTTCTCAGGGGAAAGCATGGTGCGTCAGATCTCATCCTTTTCTCTCAGTTACATTAGTCTCAGACATGCAGAGACAAACAGAGACAGAAAATGATTCATTAGGGTTTATTGAATTAACTGCATCATAGAAAAAATGGAATGAATTACAATAACTAGGATGATAAAGCACGCTAAAAGCAAAATGGTGACAAGAAGAGTGAAACACAAGAACAGTCCCACCATACTGTCACTATGAGTAATATATGTGGCTCCTACCTAAATTATGTTATAGCACAGTGTGATAAACCCTAATCCACACTTCAGGTTTCCCCCCTGGGAAGGCAACATCCCCCATTTCTTAGCAAGGAAGCCTGTTTTCTAGAAAGCCACCATCCCCATGTAGGCCTGGGGTCTGGTAGTCTAGGCAAGCCGCTGTAGTGAAGGCAGTCAGCAATCAGCATGCGGTCGTAATCATCTGGCTGGAATCTTACTCTAACGTGTTTGGGACAGAGAAGTGTTTTTATAATAAAACAGCTGATGTTCTGAGAAAATGTCCCCACATAAGAATGTGTATTTTTCTGTGAATGTTGGAGACACAGTATACCACTTTGCTGGCAACTCTATCTCGCTGCAGCCTTGAGGAAAGCACAAAGTGAAAAGAATGTCTTGCTAAAGACACAATGCTTTCCTAGGTGAAGGAGCAACTAGATAAAGAAAATAAGACAGCACTGAAATGTGGCCTATGCTTGAAAAATAAAATGAAGCTGAATAAAATGTAACTGGGCTAAAGTGCACAAGTGGCAGGCCTAGTTGCTAAAATAACACTTCTAAAAACATGGCTAAAATAGCTATACAACACCAGTGTTGGAGAACTCTGCCTATATGCAAAAACGTACTTTTAATATAGTGATTTACAGAAAAATAATTGATTAAAGATTTATTAAAATAATCCAACCTAAAGTAAATGTTTGTATTTACTTATTCTGCACAAAATATTATAAAAGTTATATATAAAATTATTTTAAATTAATGAAATTATTTTTTATAAAATTAAAGTTGCATTTATTTTAAATTAAAAATGGTTATTAATTTTTTTCCATCAAATACCATTTATTTGTTAGTTATGTGTAAGTTTGTTTTAACATTACATTACATTTATATATATATATATATTTTAAATCAACGTATATTAATTAATTTAAGCATTTTTTGCTTGGGGGTTAAATTTTAAGTTCCTGTCTCCATTACTATCGAAGGGATGCTGTGCTGTACCAGTGGTTGACCATGTGTGGTGCTATACTTACTTCAGGGTCATTTTTGGCTGTAGTAATTTTACTCTCATAAATTGCCTCTACCCTGTTTCAGGGTTTGGAGACATGTAATTCTACATCTTGTAGTAAATTTACACTTAGAAATGGTGAATATCTATAAGTAGATTTACTACAGAGATTAAAGTTAAATGTACACATGTAGATTTACTCACCTGAAATCTAGTTTTGTGAATAGACCACTTTGTTCATAAACCTGATTATCAGTGTTGGGGAATTTGCATTGTTTAGGTGTTTCTGATATTGCCTGATCACATCAACTGGTGAGTGTCTTTGGCTCTGTGGTGAGGGCTTTCAAGCGCTGGGTGATGATTAGATGCTTTAAAGTGGCAGGGAGTATCTACTTTAATAAATATGTATTAACAAGGTTTGTGAACAAAAAAACAGAGAGGCAATAAACAAATGTATAAATTCTGAAATTTCATCCAAGATCCTTCTCATATATTATTGGTTTTTATTGATATTCTTTATCCAGAAGCACAAGCATAGCAGAGTGTTTCACATCTACAGATGCTTCCTCAGGGCAACTTCAGTCTTCGACTAACATCAATTAGAGCAGACAGAACAACGTCACAACATTTAGTCAGATGTACCAGGTATACTGGTGCCGTAACCTCCATACTTATGGTCAGTCCAAAGTTCCAGCCGTTTTACAAATGACTGTCCAAGCTCCTACATCAATAACCTCATGCCGCGTTCGGCATGCCAACAAATAGGCGTTCCTTCTGTACCAACATGGTGTGCTTCTGGATAAAGAACCTGAAATTTCTGAATGTATACATTTGTCTGTTGCCTCTCTGTTTTTTGTTTAGATGTCTCTAACATACAGCCAAGGATCAGCTGGCTTTTAGAGGTGGTCAATGGAGTCTGGTTACATGGTGGTGACTTCAGGTGGTGCGACATTGGGTTCCTTAGCTGCCATTTCTTGTTTAGTTAATTCAATATGTTCAGTGGCTGCTGCAGAAAACTGCACACAGCACACCAGCTCCCAACCTAACTCCTGGCAGGAAGCCTCATGTCTTCATCGTTGGTATATTGGTGGTTTGAGTACTATCAGTGTGGATTACAGTTATGTCTTTTGTGCAAAGGAGGTGGCAATCTACTGTGCACAATGTGTTATAAGATGCCACACATAATTAATGCTTCCTATACACATACATATTTCCATGGAGAACATTAAGTTAGCTCTCTATACTCCTAAAAAAGATTGGCAAGTGAATAATCCCTTGATGATAGAGCTTGACACAGGTAATTAAAAGACCATGGGATCTGCAGAAGACCCCAATGCCACATGCTAGGGTACGTGCGTTACAATACACAGTTCATGCCCACATAGACCAATTCAGCCCAGTAGAGGCAACCAGGTGGGTGCAGAATTAGACAAGCATCTAGTTGAAGCAAAATAATTTCATGTGTTTTATTTTATCGAAGAATAAATACCTGACATGTTTAAAAGGCCTGGGTTTAACAGACTAGTGCAAGCAAATGGATGCACATTAAAGCCAGATCCCATTGGTTTTGCCCATGTTTGTTTGATATTCTAGTCTACTGGTAATTAGATCTGGGCTAAGTTTTAATAACGCAAGAGTAATCAGAGTAATTTCAGTAATTCTTTGTTACTCTTTTGATGGAAAACTTCTGAAGTTTATGCATTACGCCAGTTCACGTAATTATGAGTAATTTCTCACAAAAATCTTGCCGCAGGTGCAACAAATTTTGAGAAGGCGATTGGCTGCTGCTGTTTGTGTTCTGTTGCATTTAGCACAAAATGTATCCTCTTTTTCATTTTGGACGCAAGGGACAATTTGAGCTAAGAAATAAAGCTAAATGTGGGGTTGAGCTCCTTGCGTAATTCTGCCTAATCTTGCACAATCCTGCTAAAATTCTACATACTTATGCTAAAGTGAATTACGTGAGTAATCCCCACAGCTACTTTTAATATACCTTTCTGTGCACTGCTGATCTTTCCTGTCTCGCTAGTGAACTGATGCCCCTTTTGTTTAGCTGCCCCCCCCCCTTCCCCTGCCTTCTCTTTACAGGCTGCTGAGTTCAGAATTGAATATTCTATTGGTGATCTTGCTGTCTTTTTGATTGTGGCAACTCTCTCAGGAGTTTTTATTATACTGAGACAAAGAGTTTCTAACAGATAAATTGCTCATTTTTTTTAGACGGATTATACCCCATGTATTATTTTGAAAACTTCAATGTTAATGATTGACTGTGTATTAATGAGTCACAAACTACTCACCTGAAGCCCATTCTCTTCAGGTTTACTACAAACCCTCCACCCATTTGATGCTCGGATCTGTCTGCATCCACTCCTTTGGGTCAAGATATACAGATGTCATCATTTGTTTATCAAGACAGGTAAATAAGATGCAGAGGATGAGGAGATCTGCAGAGTAAGTTAGTATTTCTGAAATCCCGAGCTGGGACGGGGAACATTTTTCACTTTCCCATGAGCACTAGTCATAAGGTTCGGTTCATTTTACTAATAATTAAAAAACAAAAGCCCAGGAAGAATGAAGGAGGAAAGCAGGAGCCCAAAAGGAAACAGAAAACCAGGAGACCTTTGAAATTAAATGTAATAATAAAGCTTTAGTGACATTACGTTCAAAGTGCCCCTGAAATGGAGAAGTTGTGTCCCCGGCTGTAATTGTGAACATTGCCAATGCGGAATGCATCGCAATACAGGGTCAGAAACGCAGAAAGGGTTAACAGAGAAGTCTGCTTTCGAAATCCCCTGAGTGCAGAGTTACTTCTGAAGCTATCAGGACAAGTTGTTGTTTGGAAGTGAAACATACTTTAAAATTATATGTAATGAATGTAAAAATACACTCAACACAGACTGTTCTAAGGACAAAGAAAATAAGCTGCTATTACAGTAATACCATTGCTCTGCAGTGGCGCAAGCATTAAGGTAGCTATTATTGGAGAAATAACACTGAAAGGAAGATGGAACTAGTGCTTTACATAATTGGTGTGGCACTCAGCCTGTGATTATAGGATGCACTGAATGCACTAAACTCACACTGCCCAGGCAAGCATCATGCAACCCAGCTGATGAAACCAAGATGATGCAAAAAAGGTAAACATTTTATTTTATTGACTACCAATGGCAACAATAAAACTATAGGGCCTAACTTAAAGTTTGGTTGGTTGTCCGCTGTCTGTCAGAGTGGCGGGGGCATTACGTTTGTATCCTGAGGAACTATCACCGGTAGTATTTAGAGATCACTGCCAGCCCTGTAGTGATATCTGTCCCTTCGAAGAAATTGCTGGCATTGCAGTTCCTCTTGGTGGATCAGGAACTTTAGTTAAATATTTAGTTTATGGTATAAATCTTACCAACTCATCAAACCAGAAGCCCCGCTGTTACTTGGACCTGCAAATCAAATCAGCTCATTCATCACAGTGTCAGTTTCAATCGTGTTGGCAGTCAATGAACAGAGTTGGTGTGAGTTTCAATGTTTTAGTTAAGATCTTTTATTGAGTACTTCTTTTATTGACCAGCATCAGTAATAATCAATCAAATGATAAGCAATAAAAATAATTAGCATCAGAGCAAGTGCATAAATCACATTCCATAAAGGAAAAGTCCCTTTCTAAGCTATGGAGAATGAGAAAAGAATATCAGTTAGAGCCTGTAATGAGCTCTAAATCCGAGAGGTGAAAGCATGAAGCTTTCAGCATCAAATCCCAGCACATTTTCCCATAAAGAGAGGTTCATGTAACTCAGTAAAGTCTCAAAGCAGCATAGATTCAGCCGTGGAAAATGAAAGGGCCTCTCAGAATGATTCTGGAAGGAGTCTGGAAAGGGCTTGCAAAGACAGGATCTATCTTCTCTAGGAACATGCACATTTGGAAGGGTTCGTATCAGTATTAGTAACAAGTTGTTTCAATCTTTAATCAGCTCATCCAAACACCTTGCAGCATCTTCGTGGGAACAGGAAAGCTTCCATCGTCTAGGCAGTCAAAAGACAATGTGTTGGACCTGGCCCTTTTACAGGATCATTCCCCAGACTTTTTGCTTTTTGCCTCCTTATTTTTCTGACCTTTGTTGGCTGACGTTTTGACTCTGAGCACTTTTTCACTGCTAACCAGTGCTAAAGTGCATGTGCTCTCTCTTACAAATTTGGTATGATTGGATCATACCTAATTGGCATATTTAATTTACCTATAAATCCCTTGTAAAGTGGTATCCCTATACCCAGGGCCTGTAAATTAAATGCTACTAGTGGGCCTGCAGCGCTTCTTGCGCCACCCACTGAAGTAGCCTGTCAAACCTATCTAAGGCCTGCTAGCGCAGAGCCTGTGTGCGCAGTTTTCTGCCACAGGGACCTGGCATCTAAATTTACTTGCCAGGCCCAGAACTCCCCTTTTACCACATGTAAGTCACCCCTAAGGTACGCCCTAGCTAGCCCTTTGGGCAGTGTGCCATGTATGTAGAAGGAAGGACATGTGCCATGTTGCGTGGCCTGTCCTGGAAGTGACAAACAGCCTAACTTGGTGTCTCACTGCTGTGAGTGCTGCCTCCTCATATGATTGCATTGGAAATGCCCTGCCTTATGTGTAAGGGGTATTGTCTGATTTATGAGGGGTAGCGTAGGCATGTTTGGTATGGTTGTGACAGTGGTAAGAAATGCTGCTTACTGGTGTAGGTGTATTTTTTATTACTATCACAGAAATGTCACTTCTTGAAAGTGCGCATTTATCTGTGCTTATGACTTTGGTGTTTTGCAGCTTGTCTCCAATCAACGTCTGGGCAGACTGACAGTTGGGGCTTTGTGCATACTTCTCAGACAGCATGAACACAGGGAGGGTGGAGGTGACACAGAGGTGCATCTACAGATTGTAAAGCCTTCCTGGGCTGAGAGAAGGGAGAGGCAGGGTACACCTGCATTTGTAAAGACTGTGCCCTGGCCTCACACAATAGGTTGGCTTCCTGATATTAACATTTAAATGAAACAGTATGAGAAACATTTTATAGAAAAATAGAAGAGTTCTCACCATTAACTTACTATAAGCCAACAACAGTTCATGATTAGGCCTTTACATTAATCTATTATCTCTTAGGTTCTCATCCATCTAAACTAACTATATGATTGTTTATGTAGAAACATTCTGCAGAAATTAAACATTATTATATTCTCTAAATATATGCCTGTGGGAAGGTCAACATCTAAAATTTTCTGTTAAGTCATTCTCTCAATGCATTTTATAGCTATTCAAACTTGATTTGTGTAACTGTGAAAGCTTAGAGCTCTCACTTGCTTTTAAAATATGTCTTTTCTTCTAGGGGCAATAAGGAGGCAAAAAGCAAAAAGTTTGGGGAATGACCCTGTAAAAGGGCCAGGTCCACTATGACCCCCTACCAGCCCAAAGCCAGGGGAGAACAATCAATACCTTGATGGACTTCCCTGATTAGGGCGATAGAACCAGGACCCTGGCCCGCAACTGCAGGGACATGATCCAGTTCTACACCAATCTGAACCCAGTTGAATTCCTCTGTCTATGCCCCCAAGACAATCTAAGCTAACCCAGGGAGGCGTGCTAGTTCTCTGTGGCCAGAGCTAGGTCCTAGGCAAGCTCGGGGCCACTGGCCTCTGAAACCTCTCAGAGTGGGGGATGGGAGCCCCAGGTGCATAGCATCCTGTTTCCACTCTCCTTCCCACCAGTTCAGGAGTTACCCCCCTGCCACTGGTCCCATAGCCTGAATAGGGCTCAGGGGAGAATCTCTCCTCCTGCCCCTCCTTCCAGGGTTGCGCCCCCTTCGAGGAGGAGTTGTACACCCAGAATCCAGAACTGCCAGGGCGCTTGTTACAGTCGTCCTGGTCAGCTCACCCACCAGTTCAGAGGATCCCCCCTGTAACTGGTCTCCCAACCCAGGGTCCTTCCCCTCTGGCTGAGCTGGGGTCAGGAAAGAGCCTTTCCTCCTCCTGCCCCTCCTTCTAGAGTTCCGCACCCTCCCACCAGGAGTGATACCCCCAGAAGTAATGATAGAGAGACTGGGGTCAGCCTTCTCCACCTCCAGGTCAAGGGAGCTACCCTGGACCTGGTTTTCCAACCTAGGGACGGTACCCTTGGGCTGGTTCTCCAACCTAGGGACACTACCATTGGGCTGGTCTTGAGTTAGGGGAGCATCCTCCCTCAAACTCTCCCTTACAGGAACTGAATCCCTAGGGCATGCATCTTCCAACCTAGGGACGTTACCCTTTTGCTGGACAGGAGTCAGGGAAGTGTCTTCCAGTGAATCCCCTCTTGAAGGAACTGAATCCCTAGAGAATGCACCAGTAGAGATGCTGGTTACAGCAGTCTCTATTTTCAGATCTAGGGTGTTGCCCATGATCTTGTCTTCCAACCTAGGGACGATACCCTTTTGCTGGACAGGAGTCAGGCGAGTGCCCTCCCTCAAACTCTCCCTTACAGGAACTGAATCCCTAGGGCATGCATCTTCCAACCTAGGGACGTTACCCTTTTGCTGGACAGGAGTCAGGGAAGTGACTGAATCCCTAGAGAATGCACCAGTAGAGATGCTGGTTACAGCAGTCTCTATTTTCAGATCTAGGGGGTTGCCCATGATCTGGTCTTCCAACCTAGGGACAATACTCTTTTGCTGGACAGGAGTCAGGGGAGTGTGTGATGCTATTGATAATGTTTGACCAATGACTTTGTGTTTCATCACTGCGCATATTAGTTGCTTAATGTTCACCAGTAGCACATTATGGGGGTCATTCTGACCCTGGCGCGACCGCGGAAGCACCGCCAACAGGCTGGCGGTGCTTCCTGGGCCATTCTGACCGCGGCAGTAAAGCCGCGGTCAGAAAAGGGGAATCGGCGGTTTCCCGCCGGTTTACCCCTGGCCCAGGGAATCCTCCATGGCAGCGCTGCTTGCAGCGCCGCCATGGGGATTCCGACTCCCTTCCCGCCATCCTGTTCCTGGCGGTTTTAACCGCCAGGAACAGGATGGCGGGAACGGGTGTCGTGGGGCCCATGGGGGCCCCTGCACTGCCCATGCTACTGGCATGGGCTGTGCAGGGGCCCCCTAACAGGGCCCCACAAAGATTTTCAGTGTCTGCTTTGCAGACACTGAAAATCGCGACGGGTGCCACTGCACCTGTCGCACCCCTGCAAATCCGCCGGCTCCATTCGGAGCCGGCTTCCTCTTTGCAGGGGCTTTACCGCTGGGCCGGCGGGCGATCTTTTGGAGATCGCCCGCCGGCCCAGCGGGAAAGTCAGAATGACCGCCGCGGTCATTTGACCGCGGTGCGGTCTTTTGGCGGTCTCCGCCCGCTGGGGTCGGAATGACCCCCTATATGTTTTGTTCAGCCTAGCCGCTTATTGGCTTTGACGTGGCATTAGCCATTACTTTCTGTATCCAGTTTAGCCGCCTATTGGCTTTGACATTGCATTAGCCATTACATTCTGTATTCTGCCTATTGGCTTTGACATGCTGTATTCAGTCTAGCTGCCTATTGGCTTTGACATGCTATTAGATATTACATTCTGTATCCAGCTTAGCTGCCTATTGGCTTTGACATGATATTATACATTGCATTTTGTATTCAGCTCAGCTGCCTATGGGCTTTGACAGGATATTAGACATTGCATTTTGTATTCAGCTCAGCTGCCTATTGGCTTTGACGTGATATTAGACCTTACATTTTGTATTCAGCTCAGCTGCCTATTAGCTTTGACATGACATTAGACATTGCATTTGATATCTAGGTTAGCTGCCTATTGCCTTTAACGTGGAGTTAGACATTGCAGTTGAGAATCCAAGCTGTATTTTTCCAAGCTGTGTTTTTGCACAAGATGAACCAAGATGTTTTTCTCACACCAGACTAGACCTGATAAGAGAGGGTACATTTGGTGTTTTTCCTTTTTGCTCAAGCTTGGGAAGAGGAGCAGTCTAGGAGATCTGGCAAGTCTCCAAAGGCTTGCGTAGTTTTCCAGAGTCTGAGAGGAGGGGGCACACCTTTGTAACGGATGACTCGGGCTTCAGAGAATTAGATTCTTTTCTGCCTGACTTCGGACCGGAACTTGGTGCCAGTTGCCAGTCTCCCGTGTGGGTAGATAATCTCTTTCTCGCAGTTGACCGGAGTCATCAACTTGTAGACCCCAGAAAGATGAAGCTGTAAACAGTTTCTCACACAGTGAAGTATTTGTTTTGCTTTGCATTCAATATCTTATAAATATAACTTGCTGTAGACATTGCAACTGAAAAGTACTGTGTTCATTGAACGTGTGCTTGAAATCTATTAATTCGTCTCTCACGAACTTGTGGGTGGGGAAGAATTAACAACAATAAAGGTCTTCTTTGAACTCAGAAGTGCATTCTTGATATGTTCTGTAAGCTCTGATTACGAGATAAGAAGGAAAGCAGAACATTTTGGTACCAGAAGTGGGGCGCAGAGGCGAATTATAGATTTCTACGTGCACAATTTAAAAGTGTAATTGTTTTTGTTGTTTGGAGAATTACAGAAGCACGGCAGACCATGTTTGAAAATGCATGTGTAGCTAAACTGCCTGATAGTGCTTTGAGAAACATGTCTTGTTGTGATGAAGCATATTTAGAAAATGTGCCTTTTGGAAGTGATGTTCCTTTTGTTTTTGACAAAAGTGTTTGGATACTTTTATCTGCTTACAGAGCAATGCAGGAGAAATGTAGGCAGTTGGAACATGAAAATGAGAATTTACGTGAGCAAATTAGCCAGAATACATTAATGCAAGATAATGCTGAAAGTTATAAAAATGCTGTTTTAGAAGAATCTTTCTTTTCTTATTCCAGTAATGAGGGGGTTAAGACAGCTTTGAGCTGCTCTGAGCCTCTGTGTGAGCCAGGTTTTTTGGCAGTCAAAGTGCATTCCTTAACTGATAACACGGAGGAGAACGATGGCGGAGCTCAGAATGTGATTTACGAGTTACCATCGCAAAATGCACGAGTAAAACGAAAGGTTTTAGAGTTTCTTACTGTTTGCATTAAGCAAGAGACACCGAGTTTCATTAGCTTGTTTGATTTTTGGAAACAGAATAGCCCTCATCTGAGTGAAATCCTAACACTTTGGTATATGGTCACAAGGAAAAATTATATGCAGCTGCGCGCTTGTGATTTGGCAAATGAAATAATTCAGACTTTAGGTTTCTGCGCAGTACAAGAGGCAAATACTGATGTACATGTAAATCAAGAACAAGGGAAGAAAAGAGTGCCCCTAGCTAGGATCGTACACTGGATCTGGTACTTGCAAGACAGGGCTAGAGTACCACAGGTAAAAGAGTCACCAGTGAAATTGAGTACACCATTTGAATTCGTGTCCACCGAAGATAAAAAGCATGTTTGTTTTACTAATGATTCATTGACTGAAATGTTATTTTATGGCACAGGAGAAGGAACAGCGTTGTACAATGTGTGTCAGATTTTAAAGCAAGAGCTGTGTGAGATGTGTCATTTTTACACTGATTCTTGGTTCATTGCCAATGGTTTAGCCGTTTGGTTTTCCACATGGCTTCAACTGGTTCAATTCCCTTGCAGATGTTAATGAGAATAATTCAGAGAGAGAAGTGTTCACCCAGAATTCTGACTTAGTGGGGATGGCTAAGTGGGTGCTCCAGAAATGTGAACAGCTGGGAGAAAAAGCCACTTACAGGTGGGCAGAGATGAGAGGGATGCACATTCCCCTAGATTTGATCAAAACTGTGCAGAACGCACAAGAGCAATCTGTCCCACAAGCAGTCACAGAGCAGTTGGGGAGAGGAAAGTTACCAGAACAGATATGGCAAATTGATCAGGTTTTAGGGGAAGTGATTGCTGCAGATTACCAAGGAGAAATCGAAATTATGCTGATAACTAGAAAAGAATCGGATTCATTCATACAAATTGGAGACAGAATGGCCCAACTTGTCAAAAGTGCAGTGAATGGAGGTTTGGTAAAGAAGGAGTCTGCCCCAACCCTTCTGACAGTGCAAGAAAAGGGAAGCTGTGGTGCAGCAGATAAAAACCTCTGTGCTGAGGTGTGGGTTGAAGCCCCAAGTGACCCTCCAGAACCTGCAGAAATCATAACAAAGGGCCCCAAAAACATCCTGCTGATTATAAAACAGGGAAAGGAAGAGAAAGGGTACATTTTAAATGACAAATGTTATTTGCAAGAAAAGTCATACTTTTTTCTTTTGCAGATCCTACCACATCTCGCCACTGACCCTGAGTGTGCTGTGTGGTCCCCCTTCGGGTGTGTGCGTGTGGGGTCGGGGAAGGTACCGAACCCCCAACCTGAACCTGGCTGAGTAAAGTACAAGCACCATGGATCCATTTTGCGCAAGTGGCGCCTTCAGTTCAAGTTCAACTTGCTTGATTGCATTCTTCCACTGGAACTAAGCTGTGTTTTTTTTTTTTTTGTGGAACTCTGACTTTTGCTTACCTTCCAGCAAACCTTTCAGGTGGACCGTGCATCTTTACATGCAGTCTTTTCTGTGTAGATGTATCTGATGTGAAAGGTTATGAGATCAATATGTTAATCCACTTCCATTGCTTTACAGGGATTGCTTTCATCATTCAAATTTGATTTGCTGATAATGTTTTTTTTGTGTGCTGATGTTTTTTTTGTTTAAAACAAGAGATATGTGTAACAAAAATTCATTGGTCATAGGGTGGAATGTGATGCTATTGATAATGTTTGACCAATGACTTTGTGTTTCATCACTGCGCATATTAGTTGCTTAATGTTCACCAGTAGCACATTATGGGGGTCATTCCTAGATTGGCGGGCGGCGGTCGCCGCCCGCCAAGCGGGAACCGCCAGAAGACCGTACCGCGGTCTAAAGACCGCGGCGGTCATTCTGAGTTTCCCGCTGGGCTGGCGGGCGACTGCCAGAAGGCCGCCCGCCCGTCCAGCGGGAAACCCCCTTCCACGAGGATGCCGGCTCCGAATGGAGCCAGCGGAGTGGAAGGGGTGCGACGGGTGCAGTTGCACCCGTCGCGATTTTCAGTGTCTGCCACGCAGACACTGAAAATCTATGTGGGGCCCTGTTAGGGGGCCCCACGACACCCGTTCCCGCCAGCCAGGTTCTGGCGGTGAAAACCGCCAGAACCAGGCTGCCGGGAAGGGGGTCGGAATCCCCATGGCGGCGCTGCTTCCAGCGCCGCCATGGAGGATTCCCTGGGGTAGCGGGAAGCCGGCGGGAAACCGCCGGCTTCCCTTTTCTGACCGCGGCTTTACCGCCGTGGTCAGAATGCCCCCAGAAGCACCGCCAGCCTGTTGGCGGTGCTTCCTCCGTCACCTACCCTGGCGGTCATAGACCGCCAGGGTAGGAATGACCCCCTATATGTTTTGTTCAGCCTAGCCGCCTATTGGCTTTGACATGGCATTAGCCATTACTTTCTGTATCCAGTTTAGCCGCCTATTGGCTTTGACATTGCATTAGCCATTACATTCTGTATTCTGCCTATTGGCTTTGACATGCTGTATTCAGTCTAGCTGCCTATTGGCTTTGACATGCTATTAGATATTACATTCTGTATCCAGCTTAGCTGCCTATTGGCTTTGACATGATATTATACATTGCATTTTGTATTCAGCTCAGCTGCCTATGGGCTTTGACAGGATATTAGACATTGCATTTTGTATTCAGCTCAGCTGCCTATTGGCTTTGACATGATATTAGACCTTACATTTTGTATTCAGCTCAGCTGCCTATTAGCTTTGACATGACATTAGACATTGCATTTGATATCTAGGTTAGCTGCGTATTGCCTTTAACGTGGAGTTAGACATTGCAGTTGAGAATCCAAGCTGTATTTTTCCAAGCTGTGTTTTTGCACAAGATGAACCAAGATGTTTTTCTCACACCAGACTAGACCTGATAAGAGAGGGTACATTTGGTGTTTTTCCTTTTTGCTCAAGCTTGGGAAGAGGAGCAGTCTAGGAGATCTGGCCAGTCTCCAAAGGCTTGCGTAGTTTTCCCGAGTCTGAGAGGAGGGGGCACACCTTTGTAACGGATGACTCGGGCTTCAGAGAATTAGATTCTTTTCTGCCTGACTTCGGACTGGAACTTGGCGCCAGTTGCCAGTCTCCCGTGTGGGTAGATAATCTCTTTCTCGCAGTTGACCGGAGTCATCAACTTGCAGACCCCAGAAAGATGAAGCTGTAAACAGTTTCTCACACAGTGAAGTATTTGTTTTGCTTTGCATTCAATATCTTATAAATATAACCTGCTGTAGACATTGCAACTGAAAAGTACTGTGTTCATTGAACGTGTGCTTGAAATCTATTAATTCGTCTCTCACGAACTTGTGGGTGGGGAAGAATTAACAACAATAAAGGTCTTCTTTGAACTCGGAAGTGCATTCTTGATATGTTCTGTAAGCTCTGATTACGAGATAAGAAGAAAAGCAGAACAGAGTGTCCTCCCTCAAACCCTCAAAAGGAAGCACCTGCACCCCCCTTTGCGGGGTGGTGCTGCTGATCTCCAGAGTTGGAGCAACCCTGTTCCCAGGTGTCCCCCCTTCTCCTTCAGACTTTAGGACATCCTTTTTACAGGATTGGCCTTCGGTAACGACTAACCTCCCGCCTTGGGGCCCCTCTCGGGTGCCTTCCAAGACCTGGGGAGGAGGACAGGTCCCTGTGGATCCTGCACCCTCCCCGCTCAGAAAGTTGTTGGGGTTGGTTAAATTCTCGCCTCGGTGTACCGATAAGGAGACCTCTAAGGCATACTTAAGAGGATAGGTCCTTAACAATCCTACTTCCTCCCCGCTGAAAACTTTACCTGGATTACCCAGAACCTCCCCCACCCCTTCCAGGGGTGAACCTAAGACAGCCCTTGGTGTCTGACCAGCTCCCCTGGCACTAAGCTAGAGGTCAGCCTCCCTTGCAGGCTCCCTGGCGTCAGAGAACTTACAGTAAGACAGGTGTTGGCATAGCTCTGAAAAACAGCAACAGATCATGTGTTCTCTTAGAATGAGACTAAACAGCCCTTCATAAGTGGTTGCTCTACTACCATCCACCCATCCTGTTAGTGCTTTGCAACAAGTCCCCATAAAATCCTCCCAAGACTGGTGAGACCGCTTCCTGCTGCCTCTGAACCTCAACCTGTAGTCTTCAGCGGTGAGACCATACTCTTCTATCAGGGCATTTCTGAGGTGGGTATACCCCTGCCTGTCATTCCCTTCTGGGGCCAGTGGGACATCCCTTTCCACCTCAGGAATATAGCTCTCTAGGACAGTTCCCCAATCTTTCTCAGGAATCCTGTGCGCAACTATAGCTTCTTCATACCCCTTAAGCCACTGACGTATGTCATCTCCCTCCTTGAACCCAGGTACCAAATCTGTGGGTAGGTAAGGATTGTGCCTAACACTAAAAATGCTGCCATCACTGGACTCCACCTGCATTACTGGTGAGTCCAGATTTGTAAGACTGCGCTCTAGAGCAAGCCTTTCTCTGGTAAAGGTCCTTTCAGCCTCTGCCATCCTCTCCTGGGCTAAGGTTTTTTCAACCTCAGCCTGTCTCTCTTTTACAGCCAGCCTAGCTAGCTGCAGCTTCAGGTCCCTCTCTTCCCACCTATCTCTGAGCTTCTCAGGTGACAGGGAATGGGAGGTGGTGCTGCTGCTACGCAAGGACCCAGTAAGGGACTCCCTATCTATGGGGTCCTCTCTCTCTACTTGCGTCCCTGGCCAGTCATCTTCTCCCTCAGTGTCTAACTCCTCGGGTCACTATCCCCCTGGGTTGTGGACTGGGGACCCTCTTCCTCCGAGTCCTCACTACTCTCGTGGGTCTCTCTAGGGTCTCCCTCAGAACCATCTCCCCCTTGGGCCTCTTTTTGTGCTATAAAGTCAGCCTCATTAAAACTGAACAGGGCTCTCCTGAGGATCCCTATATTGGCGTCACCCTCTCCAAAAGGTATACCTCTCTCCCTGCAGAATCCCTCCAGTCTCTTTGGAGGCGTGGGTTCGAATCCCACTGCTGCCACCATTGTTAGAAATGGGGTTTCTGGTTGGCTAGGATTTGCACCTCAGCCAGGCAGAACCTACCCACTCTAGTCAGGGCTTGGGAATTACACGTCCAAGATAACCCCTGCTTAGAACACGTAACACCAGCACATCCAGCCCGACAACTTACCACCCACCAGTTAATGACCCACAAATCAGCACAGCGATAGTACCAAGATGTAAAACTTTTGTCGGTGAGAACCGCCACACACTCAAACTCACCTCAGACAGAATACAGCACCACATTGCCCACACCGGACACACATAAACACAGCAAACACACCTGCTCACGGCACTGTAAAACACCCCCCCACACAACCTACAATCCTTTGCTACCAAAATGACAATCCCATACACCAAGAGCAAGCTAAGATCCACACACACCATCTTTACACTTTAGACACACATACACATCTCACTCAGCACACACCATACAACTGTGCGGACAACACAATAAACACATAACACATACACACAAACACCACAACCCACCATCACATATAAATAAACACCCCCAACCCACAAGCACCCTACATGGCACCCTTGCACATATCCCCACCGACAACACAACCACCACCATATTCCGACAAAAGCACCCACGCTTCAAAGACAATGAGTTGAGGGTCATGGTCGATGAAATTGTCAGGGTAGAGCCACAACTGTTTGGAACACAGATCCAGCAAACCTCTATTGCCAGGAAAATTGAGTTATAGCAGAGAATTGTCGACAAGGTCAACTCAGTAGGCAACCATCCACGCACAAGGGAGGACATCAGGAAGAGGTGGAACGACCTACGGGGAACGGTGCGTTCCATGACATCACAACACCAGATTGCCATGCAGAAGACTGGCAGTGGGCTCCACCCTCCTCCCCTAGAGTTCACATCATGGGAGGAGAAGGTCTTGGACATCCTGCACCCACAGGGCCTGACTGGAATACCGGGAGGACTGGAGTCTGGTAAGTAACTACCACTCCCTTGGCACACATTTGTCTTCTCCAGTAAGCATCCACACCACCCAAACACTCCCCAATTCACTCTACCTCCAGCTACATATCCCACCTAATCACCTAATGTCCCTCTCCTGCATGCCACACCACCGCCCAGCCCCAGAGCCCACACAGTTCCTGGCACATGCACAGTTAATTCCCACGATACACTAGCCCATCTATAACAAAACCTGCTATGTCCTCTCCACAGCATATCTCTTGCATGTATAACTATTGCATTAGCTACACCAACTGGATGCTGCGACTGAGGACCACTACATGACAATGACACAATGTCAAACAAAGCTAAACACAGCCACAACGCTGTCACCAAACGTAATGGCCACTTATCCAGATCTACAACCCTGAAATGGACTGATCATGGGCTAGAAAGTGAGAAGGTAAACCCCATGCACCAAAATACACAGACAGGACAAGTTATCATGCATACACACATAGCCTCCTCCCACTTGGACACCATGCTCCAATGTACAGCTATCCCAACTCATCTAGAAAGCCTGATTTACCACGAGCAAACAGGGCACACCTGTCATGTGAACCATCACACAGGAACCTGAACCCAGCCACCCACCAATAGTTACCTAGACTGATTGACACCAATCCTCAATGGTCCATGGTACACAAGCCACAATCCACTATCAACAAACAATGTTAGCAGTGCTGCATCTGTCATTGCCATTTCTGGGAATCATGTCAAGCCACTGTATGCATCAGACAAAGAAAGAACCAATTAGACGTCCACCATGTAACTCTCTCCCACTCCATCCACAGGTACCCCTGCCACCATGGAGAGGATGCCAGAGACAGCCAGCCCTCCTTAGGATGAAGGCCGCAGAAAAGACAACACCTTTGGATGTCTAGACATTGACAACTTACCTGGCCCATCTCGGACAGCTGGTTAGTCCACCACTCCCTGCCTTTTCCTGCCCACATCAACCCCCCTCCACCCTGTGGCATCAACAGCACAGCCAACCCTTCGTACCCAAACCTGTGTCCCAAGGACAGTTCAATCAATAGTGGGCCCCACAGTACAGACCTGAGTCGACCCCTCACACCCAAGACAATGAAGGACCTGCTGACACTGGGAGTGGGCAAATTGTGCCAGGGTCACAGACACATGGGGGCAGAAGGCGTGGGGGGAACCTGTGGGTCAGAGGACACGGTACACAAGTGAGTCAACTGATGAGCAAACCATCTCCGAAGTCCTGAGAGCATACCAACAATCCCAGAACAGGATGGGCCAGATGATTACCATGTTGGGGAAAAACCAAAGGCTGCAGAGGGAATACCACCAGCAGGTCCTGCAGCATTGGCAGGCCCAGAATGCCACCATGGCCTCCATTGCAGGGGTGCTCAGGGACCATAACACCACCCTGCGTGCTTCCACCACCCACCAGCAGGCCCCTTCTATTAGCCACATCACACCTGAGTCTTCAACATCTGCCATAGGTAGTGGAATGGAAGCCCTGCCACGGGAACTACAGGCGTCTAGCACCACTCGTCTCTGTAGCTGATGACCCCCCCGCAAACGTGGAAGGCCATCCTGACATCCGGCTGGAGCAGATGCCAAGACCAAACCCACTGCAAGGAAGTGATTCTCTCCTGATTGTATACCTTGTGTGCCACTGAGACACCCCGTGGGCTGTTCAATGACATTATTCCATTTTCCCATTGGCCCTTGGACACTGAACTTGTGCTACCTACAGCTGTGCCACCTACTCTGATGATTACAACTACCATGACCCCACTCATCACCTGTATTTCACTGTATGCACCATTGTTTGTTTGTACACATTACCCCTGTATGCCCTAAAAACACTATTGATCACACTAACAGCATATATGTCTTTATTTGAACATTGTCAATTGTTTTGATAACCAAATATGATGTGGATATGGCCCCCTAAACCATCAGGCAGTGTAATGGACAGCAGAGGGAGGCATCCTCTGCAGTAGACACAGTACAAAAGATAAGTCCCAGGGCAGATGTAAGGTAGTCACAAGTTCAACCACACACTAAAGTAAATTCACTCAATCTGCAAAAGAAACCATGACACAGAGTTACATCAGGATAGATGGCATGGTGCCACACAAAGCACATATGCAGTCCATAGCTGTCCTGCCCAGTGTTGATTGCCAGCGAAGCAGGCCAAAACAGATAACATTTCTACATCCCCAGTCACAGGAAATACATGACAGTTCACTGCAACTGCCATCTATCATGTGCTAAACACTGTTCTGCATACAGTTACCAATGGATAAGGAGCATGAATGCCTCAAGGCATAGGTAAAAGAATCATTGCTTTACATGACACAGTTAGTGGGCGGAATGAAATGAGGACAGGAGAATGCAGGACATATAGCTCAACACAGGCCTGTCCTTCGGAGATGTGAATCTATCTACCTGCAATGAGTACACATGTTAGATAAGATACATGTAAACTCTGCACCTTATATTCAAGCACTCACTTCCCCCAACACACACATGGGGACAGGAACACATTACAACACCACTGATGTAACTAATCAGGAGGACCATTGTCACCAATCAATTGGGGACACACACACTTGCTAATACACAGTCAGCATACCTGATTGATTAGTTCAGTCCTAGAGTCAGTTGCACCATCCTCATCTGCCTCCTCATCACTTTCCACGCCTGCCTCGTCATCATCAGCTAGCAATGGTATCTGACATCTCAGGGCAAAATTGTGGAGCATGCAGCAGGCAATTATGATCTGGCATACCCTTTGGGGAGTGTGGAGGAGGGTGCCTCCAGAGAAGTTCAGGGACCATGAATCTGGCTTTCAGAAGGCAAAATGTCCTTTTGATTACACGCATCGTCCTGCCGTGGGCCTCATTGAAATGGAGTTCCCCTTCCGTGCCAGGGTACCTCACTGGTGTCAACAGCCAGGGAAGGTTAGGATAGCCAGAGTCACCTGTGTGCATAAAGATATGATCTGTTACAACACAGGTACAGCCACAGGGAAGATTGTGATGACAGGTGCCATAACAGAGACACACATCCAAATGTTTACAGACCAATGAGCTAAGCCCTCTCTGTTTGTAGTCATGCCATCATGTGTGGGACATTGCTGTTCCTCAGAATGTAGGAGTCATGTACAGATCCTGGGAACTTGGCTGTCACCTGTGCAATGTACTGGTCTGCCAGACACACCACCTGAACATTGATCGAGTGGTAGTTTTTCCTGTTCCTGTACACCTGTTCATTGGCTCAGAGAGGGACCAAGGCTATACGGGTGCCATCTATGGCCACACCACATGCGGGATGTGTCCCATATCATAGAAGTATGCCTGCACATAGGCCAAATCTCCACGTTGGGGGAGCCTGATGTAGCTGTCCAGGTGTTTCAAGAAAGCACACAGTACATCCTTCACTGAACATGGGCTGTGACATCCCTGCTGTCAAGCCCATTGTATTCTGAAATGACCCAGTGGCAAGAAAGTGTAGCACTGACAGGACTTGTACAGTGAAAGGGATAGCACAGGAATTGTGTATGGTTTGCAATAGATCAGGCTTCAACTGGGCACATAGATCCATGATGGTCTGATGATTCAAACGATAGGTCATGACGATGTGCCAGTCCTCCATGGTTGCAAGGTCAACTAGTGGTCGGTACTCTGGTGCATGTCTCAATCTCCTCATGGAAGGGTATCTAGGATAGAGAGTAGAACATGTACTAAGTGATTAATACTTCACACATGTAAACAGAACATGTCATCATGGCACACACCTAACACTGTAGACATACGTCGCACTGCTGACACATACCATTATGGGCAAGCTGAAGCTTCACAGTGACATCCATGTCACATGTATTGGCTAAACTACGATGGCACAACATAAGCCTACTCCACAGTTAACACATAAATGTGTATGACGCACTTAGGGAGTGCAAGGCATGATATGTGCAGAAAAAGACATCCACCTGGCCTGATGCACAGGACAGTTGGAAGTGATCTAACTCTGCTGGTGTATGTCATCATGGCGGTAGGCGGTCACAACCTCAGTGCAATTTCTCTTTGGATAACATTGCTGCCTATGGGGGATTGCGGCCAATGATGATCACCGCCGGCGGTGACGGTCCTGTACACGGCGGCCATGGCCGCCATTTTCTGCTGCCTTGCTCACATGATTCCTGACACTCTTGCAAGCAAGACCTCCATGGGCTGAGCTGCTGTGTCCTGTCTCTGGGAGCAATCATGCCATGTCCTGCAGGTGATAGGGCCCCAGCCTTCACCTCAAAAGAGCTGGTGAAGCTCGTGGATGGAGTCCTACTCCTCTATGAACAGCTGTATGGGGCACCAGAGGAACAGGTGAGCCCAATGCCATAGTCATATGTGATAGGTGTGTGTGCGATGTTGTAAGGGGTAAGTGTACTGGGGAGGGAATACATGCATGCTGGGAGCATGGAGTTGAGGCATGTGAGCCAAGAGGAAGGGCATGTGTGGGCACTTGGTGAGTCAGATGTGTATTGTACACTGCTGTTGGTATGGGGCATGTGCACCTGACTTTCTCCTTCTGTCTGTGTCATCCATGTAGGTGAACACCCATCAGAAGAAAGGGATCTGGCGTGCCACCACCAAGCAAGCGCAGACTCTGAGGGTCTACAGCCGGCAGAGAACCCACTGCAGAACGCAGTGGTATTACCTGAGATGCTGGGCTGGAAGACCGCGCAGGCCCAGCTGGGGTTGTCCTTCCAACGAGGGAGGGGTGCCCATCAGACCCTGCCCCCCCCAATGGCCCATATTTTGGCGGTGGCCTACCCTGAGGTGGATCGGCGTTTGAGGGCAGCACAGCAGCCACAAGGGGGTGAGTATTGACTGAATCCTGGCACTTGGCTGGCCTTAATAGGGATAATATACCTCAGTTTAGGCAAAGTGGCATAGTTGTGATGACATCCTGTGTATCGTCTATTGAAAATTGGTATCATGCACCCTGGATGAGTATAAATAGTAGATATGTTGGCATGCTTTACTGTCAGTGGATGTACATCTCCCATTACTGGACCTCTCCATGTCAGGAATGTGGAGATGGTCAAATGACATGACCACATGTGTGAGACCATGCTGCCTATACAATGGATGTGACTATTAGTATCACCCTAACCACTGAGTATGACCAGCTCCATCCATCTGCATTTGTGGCTGTAAGAAATGGGGTCTTTGGTTGACAGTCAGGTTACCCCCTGTTCAAGAAAGGACCCTCACTCTAGTCAGGGTAAAAGAGAATCACCCTCAGCTAACCCCTGCTTACCCCCTTGGTAGATTGGCAGAGCAGTAGGCTTAACTTCAGAGTGCTAGGTGTAAAGTATTTGTACCAACACACACAGTAACTTAATGAAAAACAATACAAAATGACACAGCACCAGTATAGAAATATAGGAAATATTTATCTAAACAAAACAAGACCAAAATAACAAAAATCCGACATACACAAGTCAAGTTATGAATTTTTAGAGATTAAACTAAAAAATAGCGCTTAGAAACAACAATGCTTCTATGAGATGTTAACACGGCGTCGTGACGGAGTCGTTCCCAACAAGCCGACACCAGCGGCGCCGGTCACTGAGTCGTGTAGACCCCCAAGTACAGTACCTTTGGTGAAGAGTGAAAATAAGCTGATGCGCGAAGTCGGGGATTGCGGCGTCTGTGCGAAACGTTGAATCCGTGCACTTCGAGCCGCGTCGGACACGATGTGGTGCGGCGACTTCCACGGAGTTGCGGACTTCAGCGGGGCTGCAGCGGCATCGGGCCTGCGAAGAGTGTCGCGTTCCAGCGAAGGTCACGGCGTCAGGTGCAGGCGGCGTCACCGGATTCAGCAGCGGCGTCGGTCCGGAGTCGCCCGAAGTCGATTTTCTTGGATTTCCACCAGCTTTTCTTTCAAGGGCCCAGGGACTGGATCGGGCACCACTTGTCAGAGCAGGAGTCTCTCCAGAGACCCCAGGTGCTGGCAGAGAGAAGTCTTTGCTGTCCCTGAGACTTCAAACAACAGGAGGCAAGCTCTAAATCAAGCCCTTGGAGATTTCTTCACAAGATGGAAGGCACACAAAGTCCAGTCTTTGCCCTCTTATTCTGGCAGAAGCAGCACTGCAGGAAAGCTCCACAAAGCACAGTCACAGGCAGGGCAGCACTTCTTCCTCAGCTATCAGCTCTTCTCCAGGCAGAGGTTCCTCTTGGTTCCAGAAGTGTTTCTAAAGTCTGTAGATTTGGGTGCCCTTCTTATACCCATTTTAGTCTTTGAAGTCACCTTTCTTCAAAGGCGACTCACACCTACTTGTGAAATCCTGCCTTGCCCAGGCAAGGCCTCAGACACACACCGGGGGGTTGGAGTCTGCATTGTCAGAGGCAGGCACAGTCCTTTCAGATGAGAGTGACCACTCCACCCCTCCCTCCTAGCAAAGATGGCTAATCAGGAAATGCACGTTACACCCCAGCCCCCTTTGTGTCACTGTCTAGTGTGAGGTGAAAAACAACCCAACTGTCAAACTGACCCAGACAGGGAATCCACAAACACGGCAGAGTCACAGAATGGTTTAAGCAAGAAAATGCTCACTTTCTAAAAGTGGCATTTTCAAACGCACAATCTCAAAATCAACTTTACGAAAATATGTATTTTTAAATTGTGAGTTCAGGGACCCCAAACTCCACATGTCCATCTACTCTCTAGGGGAATCTACATTTTAATCATATTTAAAGGTAGCCCCCATATTATCCTATGAGAGAGACAGGCCGTGCAACAGTGAAAAACGAAGTTGGCAGTTTTTCACTGTCAGGACATATAAATCACATTACTATATGTCCTACCTTATCCATACACTGCAGCCTGCCCTTGGGGCTACCTAGGGCCTACCTTAGGGGTGCCTTACATGTAGGAAAAGGGAAGGTTTAGGTCTGGCAAGTGGGTACACTTGCCAAGTCGAATTTACAGTGTAAAAATACACACACAGACACTGCAGTGGCAGGTCTGAGACATGATTACAGAGCTACTAATGTGGGTGGCACAACCCGTGTTGCAGGCCCACTAGTAGCATTTGATTTACAGGCCCTGGCACCTCTAGTGCACCTTACTAGGGACTTACTAGTAAATCAAATAGGCCAATCATGGATAAACCAATTACATACAATTTACACGGAGAGCATATGCACTTTAGCACTGGTTAGCAGTGGGAAAGTGCTCAGAGTTCAAAAGCCAACAGCGACAGGTCAGAAAAAAATAGGAGGCAGGAGGCAAAAAGACTGGGGATGACCCTGCATAAGCAAAAGTCCAACAGCCCTCTTGTGCGAGCCTATTATGGCCCTCGGGACACAATTGCCCGGGGCCATATTTATTTATTTAAAGACGATGGAGACCATGTGGCCCTCCTCCCCGAGCTGCATTAGGCCATGAGAACCCCATCCCCCAAAGCCTTTTTTTATTAAAGAGGAGGAGGGCCAGGCAGCCCCCCTCACTCAGCCTTTAACAGGCCCTGCCAGTTTCTCACATGCTGCAAGAGACGGCATTGGGAGCAGCTATTTATACTGCTCGCTCTGGGTGAGAGCAATATCGTGATCTGGGTCCCTGCAAGCATGAGTGCAGGCAGGGAAAAAGATTTAAATCTTCCAGCTAGCGGGATAATTTTGAAGGCTCCAGCCAGCTGGGAGCAGGCTGTGTGTTTGCTCCCGTTTTAGTGGGAGATTCAAAATGCTGCTGTCAAGCAGGAACAAACATAGGTTTCCCTACCCCTGCCGGTGCGGTCAGGGACCCAGCTATATCACTGGGGTGAATTCCCTGGGACAAAGCTAGTGGGCCAGCCCCAGGGGATGGGGTCCTTGGGGCAATAAATGGCTCGAGAGAGAGTCACACAGCCCCTGTGCCTTTTAAATTTAGCAGCCCAGTGGGATGGTGTCCCTGGGGCCTTCATAGGCTCATGGAGGGGACAAGCAGCAACCTTCCAAAATTTGAAAAATGTAAGCCCTGGGGGTGGGCTCCGTTGGGCCTGTCATGGCTTGGGGGAGGGAGGTTTGTTGCCCCCCACCTTTTATTATTGAAGTTGGCAGTCCTGTGATAGTCTCTCAAGCCTCTTGCTGACCCAACTATCCAGATATCCAATTGTTTTTTAACCTTTATTTCTCAAAAACTACTGAATGGATTTACACCGAATCTGTGGTCTGGAACCAAGATCTAGCTTGCTGCCAAATTTGGTGTAATTTCAATCAGCAGTTTTTGCTGTAGCCTTGCCTATAGAAGTCTATGGAAAATACATGGGGATTTACGTTTTGGGTCCCCTCTTTTTTCTTTGCCCCCACATGATGGATCACCCCGAAACTTTCCATGCACAAACTAGTTTAAAAGTAGCACATTTTGTGAAATCTTTATGGAGATTTGTTAAACAGGGCCAAAGTTATCAGCAGCATAATGGAACACTATGGAACAGCTGACCTAACTATAACTACCCAGTGGAGACCACTTGAATTGAATTTTACTTCTTCCTACTGCTGCCCTTTGCGCAACACAGTGGACATTTTACTAGGGCATATAGTGCCACGTGCCACTCAAAAAAACTGTTTTCCAACAATTCGGTAGAAGACACTTGACTTAGACAGTGATTGCTAGGACCTATACATATTAGGTTTGTCTGTATCTGTCTTCCACAGTAAACATGACATTTATTGAAAGTTCTGATGTTAATTCATCAGCATACACTAGCATTGCTGTATTCACTTATCCTAATGAAATCAAGCACACTTTATTGGAATAGCAAAACACGTATCATAAGGAATAGGTATTTGGAAGGGAGACCCTTGACACACCCCTTTCAAATACCTGATTGTTTCCTCAACCCATTTATAGAGCCAGAAGACCTTTTCCGAATTGTTAATTGGGCTTAGTAAATTTGCTAAAAGTGTGTTACCAGTCGTAAACTCTCAGATTTACCAAATCTGTGGTTTAGCAGCCATTAAAACACTTTGTACATGAGCCTTAGGGCCAGACGTATCAAAATATTTTGCACTCGCAAACGGCGAAATCGGCCGTTTGCGAGTGCAAAATTGTGGTCTGCAAGGCATCAAAGGCATTCGCAGACCACAAAATGAAAATCACAAAAATTGCGATTTTCTGCGTTGCGACCTCGATTTTGCGAATCGCAATTTGCGATTCGCAAAATCCAGGTCACAAGGCAATTCTACAAAAAATCGCAAATTGCGATTTTTCGCAGAATGGTATTTTGCACATGCAAAATACCATTGTCTGCAACCAGGTGGTAACCTGGTGCAAAATTTAAAAATGCAGTAAAACTGCATTTTTAAATTTAATATGTAAAGCACACATGCCCTTTTGGCATGTGTGTACTTGACATTGTAAAAAAAAAAAAAGTGGGGTGCAGGAGAGGGGGCCTTTGGCCCCCAGCACCCTGGCCTTTTGCATTTCCCAAATTGCTAATTCTGGTTCAGAAATCGCAATTTAGGAAATGCAAAAAATTTGCAGCTATGGGCCAACAGGCCCATAGCTGCGAATGGGGCCAGTATTGCAATTTGCGATTCGGCAATTGCATTTGCGATTTTTAAGAAATCGCAATTACTGAATCGCAAATGTGATACATGGCCCTTTGCGAGTTGGTAATTGCGATTTCTTAAAAATCGCAATTACCGAATCGCAATGGGCCAGATTCATACATCTGGCCCTTAGTTACTTATTTTTGGTTTGTATATTGTGCTGCATGCCTATGGCAATGGGGATGTGACACAGGATGGGGGAAAGGTACACATGGAGTCCAAGGTTGTCGGGGACATGTGCAATTTTTCTTAAGTAGGGAGGTTGATCAGTAGGGAGTGTTTTTCTGGCTACTGGCACTTGACTGGCTAGGAAAGGGTCTAGTTGGGGCCCCAATTTTAGATACAAATACAATTATAATTAATATGATATGTAATTTTTTGTTGTTTAAAATACATAATGATAACAATTATAGCGTATAAGCTGTGAGGTGGGTGGTGTTTGTGGAAATATGTCTTGAAATTTACCTTCCCTGTATGGCAGTGATGAAGAGTAAATGTTCTAACACTGGTGGGGTTCAGGTAGGGAAACGCAGGCCGACTCTCATGTGACAAAGGGGGTCATTACGACTTCGGCGGATGGAAAGGCCCGTCTGCCCAAGTCCCGACGGGTAGGTTGCCAATAGTCCAGCCGGTCCCATTATTAGTTTCCTGCTGGGTCAGCAGGCAGAAACAGAGTTTCGGCCCAGTGGCCCAGTGGGAACCGGCCTACAGTATTGTCTCTAGCTCGTAATAGAGACTGCAGCAATGCTGTAGTGCGTAGGGTGCAGTAGCACCCGTAGTAAAGTTCCCTGTCTGTAAAGCAGACACTGAACTTTGCGACAGCGCTGGCACAGGGTGCCCCTGCACTGCCATGCCAAGTGCAAGGGCAGTGCAGGCACCCCCCTAGGGTACCCTGAGCCCCGTCTCCGCCAGCCATTTCATGTTACATGCCACTACCATGAAACCGCTGGCGGAGAAGGGAGTCATAATCCCCATTGCAGCAGCGCTGCCCTGGTGGATTAGGACCACGAGCACCGCCAGACCGACGTTACGTCGTAATCTGGCGGTGCTGGCGGTCCGACTGCAGCACTACTGGCGCGGTCGTCATGTGGCAGTCGGACTGTCACCGTGACCCTAGCGGGAGGTCATGGTATCGCCAGGGTCTTAATAAGGTCCATAGTCACTTGGATAATGCCCAGCTGTGGTTAAATGTTTTAAGAAGATGTCTGGTTTCTCTGGCAACTTTTGGAAATGGTTCTGTTCTTGCAAAACTCGAAGGAAGAACAGCTAGCAAGAAGGAGAAACCACTCATAGTAGCGGAGGCCTAAGTATCATTGGTGCAGTAGGTGCAGTGGCACCGGGGCCCAGCGGCCTGCTGGGCCTCTTAACACTCGATTCATGCTTTGTTTTACTACCTAACCCACTTTTAGGGTGGGGCATTTTCATTGCCTGCATTGTGGCAGAACTCTTACCTAGGCACGAAGGATCCTCTCAGAGAAGGCACCAGCGACCACTAACATTTAATTAAATCACAGGCGCGCTGTTAAGACCTTATTAATGGAACTATGAGCTCAATAACATTAACAGGCAATGAAATTAGCGGCGGCCTCCCTCGGATCGATGGCGCGCACGATTTAGTACCGCTGCCTGCTGTATTTCTTCTTAGCAAGACGGATTTTTTTTCAGAAACTCTTCTCTTTCACAGGTTAATATGCAAGCCTTCCCCTTCCAAGAAGCGAAGCATCACTGTTAGTTTCTATGGACCCTCGAGGAGCTGAAAGAACTCGATCTTATTCCCAGATGTTCCTTCAAATACCTCAGGGTGCGGACGTTTTCCCGGGTGCAGACAGCGGGCCTCCGAGCAGCGGACGGTGCCTGTACCACTGGCATGAACCCCTATCTTTGATATTTCTCTCACAAGCTGCAGAATGAGTGTGAAAGGCGACTACAGCGTGAGACTTTCTAACAGAGACATAATTTAAAAAACTGTTTTAAGAACTAAACTTAACAAGTATTTTGAAATGCCCCAGAAACATGTTCAAAATATGACAAAAAGGTTTAGGCGGTTGCAAAATAAATGAACACACATAGAAGGCAAACATTTTCTGATTTATTATAGTCATGTTCAGATATAATTAATATAATTGCAAAACAAAATTCACTGTACTTTTTGATAAAACAGGAGAGCCGAATGTATCAAGGGCATACCATCCACCTCCCACTGTTTATCTAAGCACATATTTAAAGTGCTCTGTAATGTGTGCAGAAACCCAGTGTCAATGTATATTACTGTGTGCATGCATTATGAATTTAATGGTAAAACCATACATTTGATGTGCTTTTACTCTCAACAGTACCAAGTGAAATCTGCATCTTCCATTGCGACTTACAAATACTAGTTCTTAGTTGCATTACCCTGCTGTGTTTAGCGGTGTATTTCTCAAAATGTGGCTCACAGTCTCCCACTACATCTGTTTGTTCACCTATGCTTTTAGTGATGTGACACTGATGGCCAGCACCCCCACTCTAAAAACTGTTCTGGCACCATTTATTTGGGATGATCTAAGTGGGAGCCCGTAGAAAGTTCTCAACATGTGTGAGAAATTAACATGTAACATGTATGCATGCAGGGGCGAAGCTTCGGTTTTTTTGGGGGTGCTACACCTCCCTAATAAATGTATGATCTGAAAAAATAGTTGGGTACAAGTGCTTTCAATCGGGTATGGTCAGATTTCACCAGAAATTGATAAAAACACACACGCTCTCTCCCTCTCTGTTTTGGAAGTCCTCAGAAATGTTGGCAATTTTACAAAATATTGTGCTTTCTCTCACTTAGTACTTCTACCAATCCACATTCCTCTCCGTTTCACTTTCCCTTAGGCTCCTCTCATGCTCCCAGCTTGTCCAATGATGTATTTTAACACGATATGCCAGCATGATTGTTGGAAAATATGTAGCTTACATCCATCCACCTTACTGGCTAAGCTATGCCCCTGTGTGCATGAAGATCATGGGGTTGGAGTAGGGTTGCTCAGGTGCTCTACCATGGCTGTTTTAACACGTACATATGATAGTCCTTTCTATCATGTAAAGCATATGACAGAGATTCATATTTAAAGTCTATCCATAAACAATTGCTACTAGCAAGAGTGTATCTCTCTCTCTGTATCTACTAGGATATTGCAGATAGCACACAAAATTCCTATTCACGCAAATGCACACACTCACACATGCGTGAATTCCCTCACATCCCCATGACAGAACCATTGCTGTTGTTAAGAAGTGGAAAGGCATGCCCGTATCGATATTGGAATCGTTTTTATCAACAGTCTTTGTGGAGACCCTTAATGGCATGTGGTAACCTTCCCAAGAGTACTCCTGGAAAGATTTTGGTAAATTTCTCCATTATGAGCTTTTTTTAAAGACAGTTCTGTATATGTAGGTGTACATAGTGTGCAGTTGGACATATTAAAATGCCTTTGCAGTAGTGCAATTTCATTTTTTTCTACACAGGGAAGGTATTTTTTACAATGGAAAAGTTCCTTTCCCTCTCAATGCCCGCTCCTCCTTCCCCAAATTGATTCAATCTCGGCTTCTATACAAGCAAATGTCCAACTTTTTATTTTGATGCAGAGTGTATGAGACACATTTAGGCTGTATGTGGCAGCCAACTAAAACTATTCATTGCTGTATGTTGTGTAAAATGTACAGGAGTTAAGTACATCAGTTGTGTCTCAGAGGACCTTGCAGCTGCATTGATTTTGGGCAGCGACATGGAAACATTAAGAAGCCCATACACACGGCTTCCAAACTGACCAGAGCGTTGTCCACTGCATGTGGTATTATTATGCTGGTTTCAGTATTTGGCGTGTGAGCACGTCTGGCCTTATTTGGTCTTTCGTAATTTATTTATAAGGGGACGCGTTAGAGGTTTGATGCACCTTTTGACTACACTTAGAGTGATCCCACCATGGGCACAAACTATTCTCATAACCTAAACAACAGTGCTACAACTCATTTAAAAAATCATTATGAGACTTGGAGTCAGTAATCTTTACACACCATGACCCATGTGGCCATGAATAACCATGCCTTTTAGTAAAATTAGAAAGTTTATTTCCCTAGATTAACAAAGCTAAGATCATGTAAATTAATCTCAAAACCAAATGATAAACATATACAAACAACACAGGCTGACCAAAGTGGCGAAAGAATCTCTATTTAACCAAAGCATTAGTTATTAAACATTCAAGGGTTACAGTGCAGATTAATAACATCAATATCTGAACAACAGAAATGGCATACATCGATACTTAACAGGTGAATAAAATCAATTCTTTGTTAATGATATTTATAAGCACATGACTCTCTAACTAACCCTCCAATTAGAAAGGCATGTTTGAACTTCATGCTAAAGTAAAATTAGTCAATATAAATTTGGAAAACATCTAACTAGGGCTCTAGCAAAATAGCGGTTGGTACCTAAAAGAAAAGAACAAAAATCTGCAACAAGGAAAATAACATTTTGTTATACCTATTCTGAATGGATCGGCAAGCTGCGATTTCTTCGTCAGTTGGCCATCCATCTGGTCAGCATTGGCATGGGGAAAGGAAGGGGATTGTCTCAGTCACAGTTGGGCTTTAAGTCATCTGAACCAACTTAGGGCACCAAGCTAAGAAAACAGCATCAATAGCATAAACAGAATTTCACTATGAGGCTAAAGCTATGAGGAAAAGGGACATCTGGAACTGCGTTGCTCCTCGAACGGGACCACTAAAGGATAGAGGATGGGATAGAACTAACTGACCAAGTTTCTACAAAGCATAGTCTGGATATACTAAGATCCATAAAGCATTTTCCCACATTGACATTGGTCAGAATATTGTGTGTTCACAGTAGAACCAATAAACATTAATTCTCAAATCTATGATAGTCTTTCACACGTCGATGATTGGCTCCTCTTTTCCTGTTCCCATCATGAGTTTCGTCAGGTAACTTTTTAGTTGCAATCATAGCTCCAGTCAGTGCAGCCATTGTTCAGTCTTGAGAACCTTTTCTTCTCACACATCAAGGATAAAAATGTATCCATAAACAGTACTTTACATTACAGCAAACAGTTCACACAGGAAAGTTTAAAACATTTACAAATTATTTGGTCAGCGTTGCGTGAACAATGAATAAGTGTTAATTCTCTACATTTACAAAAAATATTTACGAACGCTTATTTATGCCATGAAGCTTAGCATGAGGCTGTGTCAACTAGGCCCACAGTTTCACAATTTCTCTATGCCTAATATATTTAAGCAAATATATAGTATTAATACATTAGTAGGATCCACTAATACATTTCATTCTGCATGGGCACATTATTTAAACTATAAATGCCATTTCTTTATTAATGTCGTACAGGTTACGATGGCCACTCAAGTGGGCACATTTTTCAAGCCACACAATTTTCTCTACTTTAGCCTAATTCATGTAAAGTCTTAGCCATTGATCAATGCAAATTTATTTGTAAGGAATTCAGCTTTCACATGTGTGAATAGCCTCAACCAAACTTGCTACTCTTCACCATCTTCTTGATGCGTGGTGTGTCCATGAAAGAATGTCACCATGTGTGGCTAAGTGTCCACAATGCTAAAAGGGTCGCCATGTTGAAAGAGTATAAATGGGGAGGGCCACGCATGTGAACTGGTGTTATTGGATGTTACTGTTACATGTCAATATTATATGCGTTATTCGAATTACCATCTCTATTGAGATATTATTGGATACACAAAGTTTAGCAAATACTGCGTGAGGCAATCTAATTTATGGCGTGGTGCAGGCAACCATGAAACTGTGATTGATGCTCTTACAGTTTCATGGCCCTTGCCAAGAGATGATGTGCATGTTAGGGTGTTCCTCTGTGGTACAGGTCAGCACACCCATATCATCTCATGCAGTCAGCGTGAAAGAAACGCCAGAACTGTATGGGTGAAGATGCTGTAGAACATGTGAAACTGCACACGATGTGAAGAAGACTTCCCTGCACCTTTTTATCTGGCCTTCCTAGCTCCACCTGCACAAATGTGTAACCTAACAGAATGACTGCTTTATTGTTCATTGTTTTTGTTATTGTCACCTGATGTTTTATAAATCTCAGTTTGAACTCGAGGCATGGCTGCTCCATTAACAAACAGTCTTTTTGAAGAACCAGAAATACCTGAACGAAACTCTTACCCCTTACCACAACAAGCCTTGAACAAACAACCTATTCTATCATTTACTCACAAGGGCAATGCATTGTCTCTGTTTGGCTGATTTTATGAGTCTCTTCAAAGACATCTAAACCATACATACTTTATTTTGGAGGCGGTAGCTCACCTCTCCCTTCCCCGCCCAGGCACCACCATGAAAAAAGATCTTAGGATACCCACTAGCTCCCAGTTCTTTGAAACATAAAAAGACCTGCATCATACATTAAGGGCCTGATTACGACTTTAGAGGAGGGGATTACTCCGTCCCAAATGCGACGGATATCCCGCCTGCCGTATTACGAGTTCCATAGGATATAATAGACTCGTAATTCGGCGGGCGGGATATCCGTCACATTTGGGATAGAGTAATCCCAACCGCCGAAGTCGTAATCAGGCTCTTAGGCCCGTATTTATACTCCGTTTGCGCCGAATTAGCGTCGTTTTTTTCGACGCAAATTCGGCGCAAAACTAACGCCATATTTATACTTTGGCGTTAGACGCGTCTAGCGCCAAAGTATGGGTAAAGAGCGTCATTTTTTAGCGTGAACGCCTTCCTTGCGTTAATGAGATGCAAGGAAGGCGTTCCCGTCTAAAAAAATGATGGCGACGCAAATGCGTCGTATTTATACTCTCGGGCAAAAATCACGCCCGGGAGGTGGCGGGTCAAAAAACCCCGCATTTGCGCCACTTTTTAACGCCTTGGTCAGGGTAGGCGTTAAGGGGCCTGTGGGCTCAAAATGAGCCCACAGGTGCCCTCCCCTGCCCCCAGGGACCCCCCCTGCCACCCCTGCCCACCCCAGGAGGACACCCAAGGATGGAGGGACCCACCCCAGGGACATTCAGGTAAGTTCACGTAAGTATAATTTTTTATATTTTTCAATTTTTTTTGGGTGGCATAGGGGGGCCTTATTTGTGCCCCCCTACATGCCACTATGCCCAATGACCATGCCCAGGGGACATAAGTCCCCTGGGCATGGCCATTGGGCAAGGGGGCATGACTCCTGTCTTTACTAAGACAGGAGTCATTTAAATGGCGTCTGGGCGTCGAAAAAATGGCGCAAATCGGGTTAAGACGATTTTTTAGCGTCAACCCGACTTGCGCCATTTTAAGACGCCCTAGCGCCATTTTCCCCCTACGCCGGCGCTGCCTGGTCTACGTGGTTTTTTTCCACGCACACCAGGCAGCGCCGGTCTGCTTGCGCCGGCTAACGCCATTCCATAAATACGGCGCCCGCATGGCGCTTCGGAATGGCGTTAGACGGCGCTAAATTTTTTGACGCTAAACTGCGTTAGCGCAGTTTAGCGTCAAAAAGTATAAATATGGGCCTTAGTGTTTTTGAGTCTGCCACCTGAGTTCCCCTGCAACTAATTTAATCACTTCAATCACCACATACCCCTTTCCCTCAACAGGCACTTTATCCTTGATGATGTGGCTTTTTCAGAGCCTGCGGTATGGTACATTCCTTTTCACACATGAAATAATCTATCTACACATGCTTAAAGTTATCTCTCTGCCTGTCACAAATATTAGCAATTTAGACGATCGCTCGAAATGTGATTATTTATTCAATAAACCCTTATTCAATTTGCAGCCTTCTCTATCTGAGAATCTTTGTCCCAGATTTACCAACAATGCATGGTTTGCAGCGCAGCAGCCAAAAAGGCTGTGCTGCTTTGCATGACAGGTAGGGAGCAGGAGAGCGCCATATTTACAAAAATATGGCACTCTCCTACCCCTCCCTAGCACCGGCACTGATTTCAGCTGCATGAGCCACGCACTCACCTTAGCTCCATAGTGCAAGGGTGTGTGCCTGAGTCTAGCATAGGTTTTATACTGGAAGGGAACCCTTCTAGTACAAAACACTATGCTTAGACACACTTTAAAACATCTCCTACTTTGTATGTGTGCTGCACAGTGCAGCAGGCATGCAAAGTCGGAAAAGAGAGGAGAAATTAAAACATTTCTGCTTCTAACACCTGCTTCAAATGTCTTTAACTTTTGATGCAAAACCCTGTTTACTTTTGTTTGCAGATACGGTTTTGCGTCAAAAGGCATGGTGGTTGCATGGGAACGCCAATGTATGACTTTTAGGGTACTTTCAGCACAAAGTAGGTTTTGCACTGGAAAGTAAATGAGGAAAAATGCTAACCCAGCGCAAAACGTTTGGAAATCCCCCCCTTTGAGTGCACATGGGCAGCACATGGATATTATGGTACTATACAAATTGCTCTAACATAGCAAAAAAATTGTAACAAATTAAAGCCCAAATTCTAGTAGGTGTCACACAGTGAGGCACCAAAAAAACTGTGCTGAGCTGCGTGACAAGGAGAGAGCAGCAAAGCACCATATTCACATAGAAATGATACTCTCCTACTCTCTCCCTGGCACCGGTGTTGATTTCAGCTGCCATGAACCACGCACACACCTTAGTGCCATAGGGATAGGGTGTGTGCGTGAGTCTACCATTGGTTTTGTTCAGGAATGATAACCTTCCTGTACAAAATACTATGCCTAGAAAAGTGCAAATGCTTTTCCCACTTTGTATTTGTGCTCTACAGTGCAGCACACATGCAAAATCGGAAAAGCAGGGAAAACGGAAAACATTTCTCCGTTTTGCGCCTGCTTTCAAAAGGAGTTAATTTTTGGCACTAAACCCTTTGTTCTGAACTTTAGAGTAGGATTTAACATCAAAAAGCATAGGTGGTAGCATGGATATGCCCATGTACCACCCATGTAATGCCCCATTGATGCAAAGGAACGCAAAGCAGCGTTTCACGCTGCTTTGCTTTACTTTGCCACACAAACCATTGCACATACCTTTTTGCGTTGGTTTGTGAATGCCCAAAAAAGTTTTGTGTCAGTTTAGCATTAAAACAGCAATGCTAAACCTTTGAGAATTTGGGCCTAAGTGACTGCTGCAAGGACTCCATTAGGCCCTGTTTATGTAATTAGTTCACCCCATTAGGTCTTCCACTATGAAAGAAAAAAAAGCACAGTTCTACCTGTTATACAAACATTCGCACATAAAAACGAGGGAGGGCATAATCACCCTGCAGCGGACATAGATCCCGATTCACAAAGGTAAACTTAGACCTACTACGAGTTAGTAGGAAGTTTGCAAATGTGGAGATGTCACACTCAGCGCGGAGAACTCCGAACATTAAAAGATTAACCTAAAAAACCGAAACAATCTAATAAATTGAAGTTTGTAAATACCAAAAAAAAGGTGTAAATTTACCTTTGTGAATCAAGCCCAGAGCACTTAATCCTGGTGTTCAATCTGTTTGAAATAATTTGACAGGACTCAAAACTTTGGTACAGGAAGAAGAAATATTTTCCTCAGGTTGTCTTAGAGTAAGGAATGTTTTTTCAATGAGGGCAATGTTCAGTGGTATCACTGTTATCTAGTACACACAACTCATGCTGTTGGATTTTTGCTGCAAACTCCCGGTTATGACCAAATAGAATTAGCACCCAAATTGGAATGAAGGACCATGAGTTTCATGCAATTAGCTGTTTGCAATCAGTTTGCTCTATAGCGAAAACCAAGAGCATGATTGATTCATTAAATATGTGTATGTGTTTCAGGTAACAATGTTTATCGTATTATTGATTCAAAGGACATACTCTTTTGACTGAAATAAATTGCGTTCGCATTTGATTGGCAGTGAGTCTGGTCCCTTCAGCTATATCACATTATTCCTTTTGCTAGAGCAGAACACAATAAAATAAGAAATCAATATTGTCGAGGCAGCCATTCTCAGGGTATTTGTGACTGACGTTCATGTCATAGATAAACCTTGGTTTTGTAAGAAAAAAAAGAGTTGATGGGCAGCACTAATGAGTCCCTTGACTAGTGGGAACGTGTTAGGGGGTATAAAGTGTGTTCGTAGGTCAGCATCCATCCTCATGGATTATAACCAGAGACCTGGAGCACACGTGACGCGAAGGGATAAAGACAACTATAGTTATGATCTGCTTCAATATTTGCTATTCAGCCCATCACCACTGTTGACATATTTCACTTATAGTCTAGGTTTTGAAAAGATATTCTCAAAGGAAGTGTCCAGAATTGATGCATTGGACCCTAAAGTTGATGCCGGACATAGAAAAGGCCCAACTGGTGTTGGAATGCAGCTTTTATAATCAAAATTAACATGAACTGCTTGCAAAATAATGTACAATGAAGCTGCATAGAAAACGCATTAATAATGTTTCTAATGTACGCATTTGAAATGTGCCCACTGGGAGTGGCCACCAATGTATACGATGATGAATGAAATTGACTAATAATGAATTATTAATGTACTAATGTATGATCTGTTTTAGCCTTGAGAGTTATGTGTTAAGGTTTTGCTGAATAAATCCTTAGGCCTTAATTAGCAAGAGTCTGGGCCTAGCTGCCTGGTCTCATATTAAATGTGGTTTTCTAACGTGCACTGTGCTGTCTTCCTGAAGGACATAGAGCTGTACTTTTTCAGGAGCTAAAGATGTGTGTAGCCGTAGTAGATTATTTTTCATGAGAGTCGACTTGCTCAAGGAGACATTCTTGTTTAATGCAACAGTGTAATTCGCAACAGGTACAAGGTCGCCTGCCTCCCCACTTCAAGAAAAACTGCAACAGCGACGCGTCCCCAGGGTCCAGCGACCTCTGAAGCCTCAGAGGACTACCCTGCATCTAAAAGGACCAAGAACTCCCGAGGACAGCAGCCCTGTTCCAAAGAAACTGCAACTTTGCAACAAAGAAGCAACTTTTAAAGACCACACGTTTCCCGCCGGAAGCGTGAGACTTTCCACTCTGCACCCGTCACCCCCGGCTCGACCTGCGGAAAAGCAGCACTACAGGGAGGACTCCCCGGTGACTGCGAGCCCGTGAGTAGCCAGAGTTGACCCCTCCCCTGAGCCCCATCAGTGGCGCCTGCAGAGGGAATCCAGAGGCTCCCCCTGACCGCGACTGCCTGCTTCAAAGAACTAGACGCCTGGGAAAAACACTGCACCCGCAGCCCCCAGGACATGAAGGATCCGACCTCCAGTGCAGGAGCGACCCCCAGGTGGCCCTCTCCCTAGCCCAGGTGGTGGCTACCCCGAGGAGCCCCCCCCTTGCCTGCCTGCATCGCTGAAGGGACCTTTGGGTCTCCCATTGAAACCTATTGCAAACCTGATGCCTGTTTGCACTCTGCACCCGGCCGCCCCTGTGCCGCTGAGGGTGTACTTTTTGAGCTGACTTGCGTCCCTCCCAGTGCCCTACAAAACCCCCCTGGTCTGCCCTCCGAAGTCGCGGGTACTTACCTGCTGGCAGACTGGAACCGGGGCACCCCTTCTCCATTGGAGCCTATGCGTTTTGGGCACTGAGCTGCTGGTGTGGTAACTTTGGGGTTGCCCTGAACCCCCAACGGTGGGTTACCTTGGACCCAACTTTGAACCCTGTAAGTGCTTTACTTACCTGGAAAACTAACAAATACTTACCTCCTCCAGGAACTGTTGAATTTTGCACTGTGTCCAATTTTAAAGTAGCTTATTGCCGTTTTTGCCAAAACTGTACATGCTATTGTGATGATTCAAAGTTCATAAGATGCCTGAGTGAAATACCTTTCATTTAAAGTATTGTGTGTAAATCTTGAACCTGTGGTCCTTAAAATAAACTAAGAAAATATGTTTTTCTATATAAAAATCTATTGGCCTGGAATTGTCTTTGAGTGTGTCTTCCTCTTTTATTGCCTGTGTGTGTACAACAAATGCTTAACACTACCCTCTGATAAGCCTACTGCTCGACCACACTACCACAAAATAGAGCATTAGAATTATCTATTTTTGCCACTATCTTGCCTCTAAGGGGAACCCTTGGACTCTGTGCATGCTATTTTTTACTTTGAAATAGTACATACAGAGCCAACTTCCTACAGGTCAGGTAAATGCAGTTGCGACACCAGCTCCAGTGCAGAATAGTGTCAGGGCATCCACTGCGTCAACAATGCAGACGCGGTTGCAGGCACCACCGGTTCAGAGGCTCTACCCCGATGTCCCAGTATTACACACTAATACGAATTTGAGGGTACCGCCCGATCAAGCATATGCAAGATCAAAGTTGGTACAGATGGAGCCAACTCCACTTCTGCTTCTTCAGCCACAGCAACAGATGGTTCCGAATTGCGCTCCGGTCAAAGGACCGCAATCAGTCACAGCACCCATGATGAATCAGACGGTGGGAGCTAGTGCTCCCCAGGGTCTGGGGATCAGGCAGACACCAGCTGCCATATCCTTGCCGATTACAGTTGGTCCACACGTACCTTTATATGCACAGGCAAAGCCTAGTGTATGTGACCAAGGGGTAATGACTCAAGAGGTGCTAAGAGGAGGGTTCACAGGAAGCTCTCAAGGGATGACACCGGGAAAACAGATAGCAGAGAGATCTAGATCATTGTTAGACTTCAGTCCGATTGGGGTTCCTTTAGAGACAATGAGACAAGCAGGGTTGGGTCTACTGACTCCACAGGTACTTAGTGCAAATACGTCACAAATACCGATGGTGCAAGCTGGAAATATCTTGTTGCAAGGTTTGACAGCGCAACAGCTGAACAAGTGGTTAGACAAGCTGGGTTCACCGCAGACTACCCCTGCTACAGCAGAGCAGTCAGAGAGAGAAGAATATCTGAATTTTGTCAGGTTGGGTGTGGAAGCAGCCGAGTTAGTTGAAGGAAGCATGGGAGTGAATAGGCTAGAGTCGTACACTGAAGCAGACTTGAGGTATCTGTGCCCAAAATAACTAAAGAAGTGAGCAAGGTGCACCAGAGGTTGGCGAATATAGCAGACAAATATGGCATAGACTTAGACAATACTAAGCATCTAAAGAGGAGTTACAGATTGGACTTTGAGCCTAAAGATTTTGATCACATGAGGTCTACTGGGATGAAAGCACACCTTAAAGAAATTTTACAGAGCGCGCAGGTTTGGGGAGCCTTAGAGAAGTGGGAAGGCAGATGGGCAAAGAAGAGAGACAAAAGGAAAAGTGACTGCTTGGAGCAGCAACAGCCACAGGCATTCCCAGTGCCAAATACTGGTACCGTAAAGATGTTACCCATGAGAGAAACAGCGGGAGGGGTTCTTGTTCATGTACCATGGTCCATGGGTGAAATTCTGTTATTCACCGATGACTTCCCCAGGCTGAGGGAGAAGCCGACAGAGCTCCAGCTTTAGGTATGCCTGATTACACAAAACCTTTTGTCTTGTTTTGTCATGAACGTGATGCTTGTTCTTTGTCTGTCCTGACCCAGGTCCATGGAGGTGCAAACCGACCAGTAGCATATTTTTCAGCTACTTTGGACCCAGTCGCAGCAGCCTTACCGGGTTGTCTGCGTGCAGTTGCAGCAGTTGGTCAAAGCCTCACACAGTGCGAAGGCATAGTGATGGGACATCCCTTAACAGTAATGGTTCCACACTCAGTTGAAATACTATTGACCCGAACTAAGACCCAGGACATGACAAATGCTAGATTGACCAAATATGAGACAATTATATTGGGGTCACCAAACGTGTCACTCAAACGTTGTACTATATTGAACCCGGCAACTCTGCTTCCCAATGAAAATACAGATGTTGATGATGCTGAAGAGGTAGAACATGATTGTCTTGAGGTAACAGAACTGTGCACCAAACCAAGACCCGATATCAAAGACTCACAATTGGAAGAAAATGATTACATTATCTTCATTTGATGGCTCATGTTTGTGAGACTCGGTAGGAGTACTGAGAGCCAGATACGCTGTATGTACAATCACTGGTATCCTAGAAGAATCTTAGCTTGATAGGGTATACTCTGTTCAAGTGGCTGAATTGATTGCTCTTAATAGGGCATGCTATGCCGCTGACAAATTAAAAGTGACTATCTATAGCGATAGCAGATACGGATTTGGGATTTCCATGATTTTGGCCAGCTATGGTCCCAGAGGGGTTTCATGACCTCTTCTGGTTCTCCAGTGAAAAATGGCAAAAGAATTAAGGAATTGTTGCACACGATTCAGTTACCTCTTGAAATTGCCGTGGTGAAATGCAATGCTCATGTAAAATCACAAGATTTTGTGTCAATGGGAAATGGATATGCAGATCAAGCTCTTGTGTGCCGCACTCGACATTGAACAGAAGTTGCATTGCAGTTACCGCCCTGAAGCATCAGGACTAGTGGAACAAATTAATGGTACTCTGAAGTTTAGGATGGCAAAAATGTGTGCAGCTACAAATTTGAAATGGCCGGATGCATTGCCCTTAGTGTTGATGTCAATGAGAAACACACCCAACAAGAAAACAGGACTGTCTCCTCATGAAATTCTCATGGGCTGAGATATGCGATTGCCCGCAGTGCCTTCAAATGCTCTTGTGGACTATTGCAAGGGTGTGGCTGACGTGGTCCGCTCTTTCTCTCACCAGGTGGAAGCAACCACACTGCCACCGATAAATGTTCCAGGTCACAACCTGAAAGCTGGTGACTGGGTTGTTGTCAAGAAACATGTGAGGAAGTCGTGTTTGGAGCCACGTTGGAAGAGGCCGTATCAAGTGATACTAACAACTACCACTGCTGTGAAGTGTGCGGGAATTCCAAATTGGATCCATGCTAGTCACACAAAGAAGGTGACGTGTCCAACTGATGAGGAAATTGAGTTATCGAAAACAACCGCTACAGAAAAGGAAGTCTCAGGGCCAGAGAGTAATCAAAGGGGAACTGAGACTGGAGGAGAGCCCGTTGAGGACGGGCGGGTCACTCAAACAGTAAACGGGATCCAGAGGGGTGACGGTGAGCCTATCTCAACTGAGGCACCAGGAGAACCGACCCAGAGAGAGGTTCTCCCAGAAGCAGACGGATATGGGTTTGAAGTTGAACCCTTGACAGACCCAGAAGGCGAAGGAGTTGAGACAGAAGGAGGTCCGAGTATCCAGACTCCTCCTGAGCCACTTGCAGGTCCAGCAAGAGAAAACACCATAGCACAAGAGGAGGGCATTGAACAGCAACCAGAAAGGCTGAATGATAAAGGGACACTTAAAGGAGACAAGTGGCCAGAGTCGCGAGTAGCAAAAGGAAAAGTGGCCATTGATGAGACAATTGAGGAGGAGATAGATACCACAAGAAAAGAAGACCTGAGCGAAGGAGAATTGGAAGGCGACCGCAAGTTGAAAAGAAAGAGAATAGCGAACAGAAGATACGCTGGTCCTGAATGGGCATATGCAACATCAGCTGATTGGCAACAAGAGTTCCTAGCATTCTGTTTTGATCGAGAAGTTCCAGGTCAGTACTATGGTACCTGAGTTCGGCCACGAGATAAAGAGACTGTGTTAAGCTGAAATTGAATTAAAAGAAACTTGAAAAGAGAGACTGATAACTTACCGGATGTGACACTGTGAACCTGAATTATTGACTTTTGAACTGATTGTGACAAGCTGCTAACTGGATTGACAAAGGACCCTGGGAGTGAATGAGAGAACTGTAAATACTTGCTAAAGAGAGACTTTGCTCAGCCTTGCTGTAAGAGGAAAAAAAAAAGAGAAAAAAAAAAAGCTTTAGCCATCCTCGGTTGATTTGTTGCTTACATTTATAGTAATTCACTTCTGATTCCTTACAGATCATGACTAGCTCGGGAGATGACATTGAGGGGAATAAGTGTTGTAAATGTTTGGGTGTTGCTTTGGGGGTTGTGTGTGTGATATTCATTATAGCTTTGTTTGTGGAGATGCGATTGGTGGATGAGAAGGAAGCTAACAATGCTACAGTTTCTGAGACCGTTACACTAACACCTTGGGATACGTTTGAGCAAGATACAAGGTATCTGCATGACAAAACTAATTCAAAGGGGAAGCTGCCTACTAACATTTTCTATCGCTTGCTGAGTGAGTATGTTGACACTATGGATGCAAAGGCTTGTTATGTGTGTACACAAATTTCTCTTTCAGTCCAAGAGGGAGTTACATACCACAGTTTGCCATTAACCTATGGGATTAGTTGTAGTCTGCTACTAACGTGTTTCTATAACCAAGAAGAAATTGAATATTTTTACTCAAACTACGACCTTGTGTTCTCTTATGTGCCTATCATATAGGACCTGAATATTGTAGCTAAGTATTATGCCGTAAAACTAATTAAAGGGTTCTTTGAACCTAGTGTAGCGATTAGTGCATCATATGCACACTGCAATAATTTGACATGCTTGCTTCCACCTGTAGAAAAAAGCTTTCTAGATCACACTGAAGATAGAAGGAGGGATTTAAAAGGGAAATTAGAAAAAGGCTTGCAGCAACGATCATTTCTCAGCAATAGCAATAATGGGATTAGAGAGCAAGGGAAGCTAGCTTTAGATGCGAAACATGTAGGTAGGCTTTGCATAACACACGCCAAGACATATTGTGACAATGTGTTTGTGGGAATGAGTGAGTGTAAACATGTGTTTTTGTTTCAGAATAAATGGACATTCATGCTAAATGGAAAGGATCAAGGGATTCCAGGGGTTTATTATATTTGTGGACTTAATGCTTATTACCGTCTTCCAAAGGGATGGTATGGGACATGTTATTTGGGAATAGTTTTCCCAAAGATTTACCAGCTAGATGACTTAAAGAAATTTCCAAAAGTGACAGAATTACTTTGTGCTAGACAGAAAAGAGAAACTGCTGCTGGTGTAGTAGGAGACATATTTGGAGCGATAATTCCTTCAGTAGGGGTTGTCCTGAACTCCATAAAGATTCGAAAGTAGTCTATTATTGTAGATAACATGTTGACAAACTTCACAGGGGCTATACTCCTGATGGATACTGAACTTGCTGCGGAGAGGGCTATGACTCTTCAAAACAGGATTGCTTAAGACATTCTTTTTGCAAAAAGTGGCGGAGTCTGTAAAATGCCTAATGAGCATCGCTGCTGTGCCTACATACCTGACAATAGTAATGAGATTAGAAGTATACTTACTAACCTAACAAGAGCTAGTGCAGACTTGAGGGAACTGAAGGAACCAGGAGTTTGGGAAAAGGTTGGAAAAGGACTTGCTAGTGTTGGAAGTTGGTTTAGTAGTCTTTGGCATGGGTTACTGAGAAAATTAATACAAGGGATAGGGATTATTCTGGCTTGTTTATTTGGGCTGTGGTTATCAAGCAAAACTGGCAACTAGATTGGAGCAAATTTGGCAAAACATAAAGAAAGGAGGGAAGAAAAGAAAAAGGAGAAAATGTTCCGAGCAAAATATGAAAAGGCAAAACAAAGGGAAGAAATTGAGATGAAGGAGATAAAGAAGTGAAAGGTTGTTAAAGAAGGAATTGTGTGATGACATGAGTCATCAGAGGAGGGATTGTTGGAGTGTAGCTTTTGTAATCAAAATTAACATGAACTGCTTGCAAAATAATGTACAATGAAGCTGCATAGAAAACGCATTAATAATGTTTCTAATGTATGCATTTGAAATGTGCCCACAGGGAGTGGCCACCAATGTATACGATGATGAATGAAATTGACTAATAATGAATTATTAATGTACTAATGTATGATTCTGTTTTAGCATTCAGAGTTATGTGTTAAGGTTTTGCTGAATAAATCCTTAGGCCTTAGTTAGCAAGAGTTTGGGCCTAGCTGCCTGGTCTCATATTAAATGTGGTTTTCTAAAGTGTACTGTGCTGTCTTCCTGAAGGATATAGAGCTGTACTTTTCCAGGAGCTAAAGATGTGTGTAGCCGTAGTAGATTCTTTCTCATGAGACTCGACTTGCTCAAGGAGACATTCTTGTTTAATGCAACAGTGTAATTCGCAACAGGTACAAGGTCGCCTCAACTGGTAAAGACAATGGAGCTACTGAATGGAGTTGTGCGTGTAACTTTTTTCTACCTGCCATCTCACCCGATGAAGACGTAAATCACAGGAGCCAATGAACTGTATGAGAACTGTCTTGGGTGAAAATTCTAGTAAGGTGACCATACTACTTTGGATAGAGATAGTGGTGCACCAACTACCGACCAATGAGAAATTAGCGATTTGTCTGGCAAATTCAATTTAACGTTGCATTACAAGGAGAAATCAGCCTTTATTGAGCCATTAGATGGACACCCCTGCTGTTACTCTGGCATTCCGTCTTTGCCTTTGCTGCTTTGACTATTCAAACCATCTTTACCTTGAGTTGCCCGAGATCTATTTCTTCTCCTCCTTAAGAGGGAAGAACTTTCTGCCCGTTAGCTGAGACTTTGCTGTTCTATCCTGGTTGATGGCGAATCAACTACTGTCCTGAGGACGAAGACTGAATCTTTATGCTGACCCATAACGGAGGGTAACTATGGGCCTGATTACAACTTTGGAGGAGGTGTTAATCCGTCCCAAAAGTGACGGTAAAGTGACGGATTTACCACCAGCCGTATTACGAGTCCATTATATCCTATGGAACTCGTAATACGGCTGGTGGTATATCCGTCACATTTGGGACGGATTAACACCTCCTCCAAAGTTGTAATCAGGCCCTATATGATGATGAAATTGTAATTGTCTGCTTGCCTTTCCTTTCTAGGTACCAACTGCTTTTGACAGAGACCATAGTTAAACGTTTTCCAAATTTGTGTCACTAAATTGTTTTGCATGAAGCCCAACATGCTGATGCTAATTCGAGGTTAGTCAAGGCGATCACTAATATTGGGTGCAATCAGACAAAATGACTGAATCTTTGCTGTGTTGAATAGATGTGCTAATGATACTCTGCTAAATATATACATGTTGATACTGTGTTTTGTTCTAATGTTTATAATCTTTGCTTTGCTCAAATCTTATTCGAGTTGCCACATTATAACGTTGTTGATGTGTTTTCTGGTGTTGAGACTAATAAACTTGCTAGTAGAGTGTAACCAATAGGGAATAAATATCATAACTTCTACTAAATTCTGTGTGGTTATTCATGGCTGAAAGGTCATGGTGGATTTTGATTCTTATTAATGTTATTAACTAATGCGATTGATTTTGCTATTGTGAATATTGATGAGACTATTGATTTATTGATTGATATGCTGAGTAGTTATCTCGTCTTAAGGTGTCTCCAATCAGGGTCAAAAGATTAATTGGCCTAAAACGAGCCCCAGAGTAAGGAAATTACCTAGGGCGGGACGCGTTATCACTGGTTTTTAGGTACTATTCTAGTGTTTCTTCATCCTTATACCAGCATCTAAGTTAACATAAATATTAAGGGACAGATTTACAAAGTCCTTGCAGCTCCTTGCTCCACATTAGCGTAATTTCTTTAACGCTAATGTGGCGTTAAGGAAGCCATTCTCTTTTGCCATATTTACAAAGTGGCACAATGCATGCATTGCGCAACTTGTAACCCCTGACTCCACATTATGCCTGTGCCAGGCATAATGTATGCAAAGGGGGCTTCCCCACCCCGGGAGGCTGCAAAGAATGGAGCAGTAAAATCTTCAAGATTTCACTGCATCATTTTTTCCATCATTTTTAACGTCTGCACAGTGCAGCCGATAAAGTGACGGGCCATAATAACCTATGGCCCGCCCTAGTGCTTTGCTGGACTAGCGCCATAAATTAGGGTGTTAATCCAGCAAAGCACCACAATAGCGACATAAATTCTGAAGCTATTGTGGTAACATGCACCATGGTGTGCTGTATTGTAAATGCAGTGCTACCATGGTGATGCTAGAGGGCCTAAGGGCGACGCAAGAAATGTGGTGTATCAAGACAGATGTGTCACTTTCTTGTAAACCTGGTGCTAAATGTCAATGAAGTACTGGAAGGCCCAACCAAGGCCCGTATTTATACTTTTTGACGCTAAACTGCGCTAACGCAGTTTAGCGTAAAAAAAATTAGCGCCGTCTAACGCCATTCTGAAGCGCCATGCGGGCGCCGTATTTATAGAATGGCGTTAGTCAGCGTTAGCCGACCGGCGCTGCCTGGTGTGCGTGAAAAAAAACCACGTACACCAGGCAGCGCCGGCGTAGGGGAAAATGGCGTATGGGCGTCTCAAAATGGGGCAAGTCAGGTTGAGTCAAATAAATCGCCTCAACCCGATTTGCGCCATTTTTTTACGACGCCCATCCCCCATTAACATGACTCCTGTCTTAGCAAAGACAGGAGTCATGCCCCCTTGCCCAATGGCCATGCCCAGGGGACTTCTGTCCCCTGGGCATGGTCATTGGGCATAGTGGCATGTAGGGGGGCACAAATCGGGCCCCCCTATGCCACAAAAAAAAATAAAAAAAAATACTTACCTGAACTTACCTTAATGTCCCTGGGGTGGGTCCCTCCATCCTTGGGTGTCCTCCTGGGGTGGGCAAGGGTGGCAGGGGGTGTCCCTGGGGGCAGGGGAGGGCACCTCTGGGCTCATTCTGAGCCCACAGGTCCCTTAACGCCTGCCCTGACCCAGGCGTTAAATTCAGGCGCAAATGGGGGGTTTTTTGCCCCGCCCACTCCCGGGCGTCATTTTTGCCTGGGAGTATAAATACCACGCACATGCCTGGGAGTCATTTTTTTAGACGGGAACGCCTACCTTGCATCTCATTAACGCAAGGAAGGTGTTCACGCCAAAAAATGACGCTAACTCCATGAACTTTGGCGCTAGACGCGTCTAACGCCAAAGTATAAATATGGGGTTAGTTTTGCGTCTAATTTGCGTCGAAAAAAACGACGCAAATTCGGCGCAAACAGAGTATAAATATGCCCTCAAATGTTTAAATTCCTTTGCCAGCTGCAGGACAAAACACTGTTCTCCAGCTCTTTTTTAATATCTTTTCTCTCTTAGTGTGCCTGCATTATTCAGGATGCTTCATTACTCTTCACTCTCAGTACTCCCTCACTTCTTGCATGGCCCAGGCAATGCTGAATGATTTGCATGCATCAGAGGATGTATACCGTTTGGTAAGGTTCATAATTGGCTTTCTTTAATGATTCTCATGTCATGGAGATAAATTAGAATGAGGGAGCAGATTCTGTTCTCCATCAGTCATTTTCTTATTGTTAGCTCCTTGCAAAATTCTGGTTATTTGCTTAGGGGAATGCCATGGATAAATTTAGGGATTATAACAACACAAAAGGACGATGCACAGAGTGGTGAAACTTTTCAAACACTCACCCCCAGCCACAGATCTCTGTTTAATACATAATTCTTCTGCTCACCATAATACCCCAGTTTGAACCCAGCCATATGCAAATCATTCTTGACCCTGTTCCCCATGAGAACAGTGCATTTCCAGGTCAGGTGCCCCCCTGGACCAGAAACAAGCTTCCTGGGATCGGTTTGAGAGTATCACCCTTCATCAGCCAGGCTAGGTTGAATCCAGTGGCACAGTGAGCATGGGACTCGCGTCTGGCCTTACCCTTCCCACTTAGGGGAACTTTAGCAACACAAAAGGATGATGGACGGAGTGCTGAAACTTTTCAAACACTCACCACCAGTCACAGATCTGGGTTTAATCCATCGTTCTTTTGCTCACCATGCCACACCAGTTTGAACCCAGCCATATGCAAATCAGTTTTGACCCTGTTCCCATGGCACCAAACTGCCAGGCCAGGTCCTCCCGAAACCGGAAACAAACATCCTGGGACTGGTTGCAGGCTATCACCCTTCATCAGCCAGCCTAGCTGGAAACAGGTCTTTGGCTGCTTGTTTTCTGGTCCAGGGAGGACTTGACCTGGTAGTTTGGGCTGGACTGTTCCAATGGGGATCAGGGTCAAGGCTGATTTTCATATGGCTGGGTCCAAACTGTTATGGCATAGCAAGCAAAATAATGATGGATCAAACCCTCTGTGACTGGGGTGAATTTTTGACAATGTTCAGCATTCCGTTCATCATCTTTTTGTGCTAAATTTAGAGGTTGCCAGGAGTTACAAATGCAATTTTCCAACTCTCACTGTACACTACTATGCTCACATTTGCAACCCTGAGGACTCCTAGTGGCAGACTCTCAAAATAATTCAAAAATATGTACCAATATGTCTATTTCATTACTTAGGTGCTGCTATGAATTCTTTCAGTTCATGAAGCTTTCCAAATAGTACTCCTGAAATGTTTTTGTAATTTTCAAATTATGTTCTTTCGAAAGCTTCAAAGAAGTGTAATCATGTTTTTTCCACACAGGGAAAATATTTTTCACCATGGAGTAGTTCCTTTTTCTTCCATGGCCTTCCTCTCCTTCCTAAGTTTATTTGATCTCCTCCTAGACAGGAGTAAATCTCCACTTTTCCATGGTGGGAATGAATGGGTGATAGAGATATTTAAAAGCCCACAATCTCAGGAGTGCTGTATATGGAGCATCCAGGCCTCATCCCTGGGAGAAAAGTTGCTCTTTGGGAGCCTAACGCCATTCTGGGGAAATAAAATGCATGTGTGTTAGACTTTTCATCCTTGGCGTGGTCTCCCTTAACTTTTTTGCCTCTGTTTCCCAGGTTGTTGATGTGTGCTGGACTGTGATTTTGCTGTTTTTGTTACTCTGGGCACTTTACCGCTGCTAACCAGTGCTAAAGTTCAAGTGCTCCTTTACAAAATGTGTATGTAATTGGCTTGTCCATGATTGGCATATTTGATTTATTAGTAAGTCCCTAATACAGTGCACTAGAGGTGCCCAGGGCCTGTCAATAAAATGTTGTTTTATAATACAGCGCTGTATGGCACTCGTTAGCATGAAATGACGCGTGAGAATTTTCTGACGCAGTTGTGGCGCTTTTCTGGACTAGAATCAAAAATGTTGACACAAGTCCAACAAAGCTCGGGGAGACCCATTTAAAACAGCATAGTGGCACTTTAACTCCTGCCCTTGAGCAGGCGTTAAAAAATGACGCTAGAATGATGCAGTGAAATCTTGTAGGTTTTATTGCGCCATTCCTGGGGGCCTCCAAGCGGGGGATCACCCCCTTGCATAAATTATACCTGGCAAAGGTATAATGGGTGCAAGGGTTTACAAACTGACTCAATGGTCTGTTTGTAGCTGCTGTAGCATTAAAAATGACACTACGGTGGTGCGAAGGGCTTGTAAATGAGCCCCTAAGTATCTCAATTGACTATCAAAGTAGCGACGAAGAGTTGTTCTTAAAGGCATTATCAGGAAGGTGCTGTAAGACAGAGATCCAGAAATCAGCAATGGTTAACAAATCAATGTCCATTCTGTGCTTCTTCTTTTAAAATGAAAGGAAAAGTATTTTTATTACAGACAAAACCAAATACTACGTACAACATTTCAAATACTAATAGCCTGGGCAGTGGAAATACCAATGGGAATCTGGGGCACTATCAAAGGGACCTTGCGAACTACAGGGGGTTCACAACAAGAAAAGATCACAGTCACCTAGGAACCACGAAATACAGACTAGCTGCTTATTCCAAAGTCACTTTTAACACTTTGCACTGAGCAGACCCTTACTCCTAAAAGGACAATAACCCTACACATGCCTAATCAAAAATAAAACATGTATTTATAAAACGTCATGCCTACTAACTTTGACAGAGGTGTTGTCATACAAATATTAGTAAAACATAACCCCTTAAGAAATTATAAAATATTTCATCAAATTGAAAAACAATTAGAGTGATACCAAAAATAAACCCATATTTCAATTTTCACCATTGACATATTTTTGCTATGGGATTTAACATATTAGCCATACTAAACAGTACAACGTAGTGTACATTTTAGTAACGATCATATTTCTACTTTTAACAGGCTTGTCTAGCAAGTAAGAGCCCTAATAACAAAGGTCTATACACTTCAGATTACTCGTGTGTACAATCCTAACTCTAGGAGCGTTCACAAAAAAAAGTTCACTTGTGATCACTCTTCCCTGACCCCAGGAGACTTGAATTGGCAGCAATTTTGTGGACTGATTGTGGCTCTTTGTGGGGCCTCCTGTTCTTCTGGCAGTCTCTCAGATGCACAACACCTGTCCTGGTGGTGCCCCTGCCCTCAAGGAGTACAACCCCAGCAAATAGGCAAACGAAGAAAGCCCTTGCAAGGACTTACGGGGCACACTCCCTGCGGTGAGGGGTTTTCTTTCCTGGAGCCTTTGAGGAAGCCACAGCCAGCCCAGGGAATGTTTACTTTGGTGTTTTTTTATTCCTTCTAGTGCCTGTATAGTGATGTTGCTCCAGCAGGTGAACTCTGACCCTTTCTGTGAAACAACTGCACCCCCACTTTATTGGACTGCACAGCAATTCCTGACCACATGGTCTCTGGTGGCTACCCACCCAAAACGGCGCTCTCTCCTTGAATGCTGGAGAAGGGAGCCCACTGTCTCCTCGGGTCTTGCTCACCTGCATTTGTGCAGGATGAGTGGTGGAGTGGATATAAGGTGGCACCAGCTTGAGGAGACCCATACCTGGGCAGAGAGACAATGATGGCCCCTAAACTGATCCTTAAGGTAGAAACCTCAAAGTAATGTGTGACGGAGCTTGAGACCCTGCTGGTGCTCTGGAGAAGCCACTGTCACGTGAGATCTCCAACTGGGTTAAAACAAAATCCTGTTTGAGGTGTTTTCCAGGCAATGGGGTCCCTAAGTTCCAGGGCACAGGTGGTAAAAGTGTCACACACAAGTGACTTCATAAAGCATACATATCTCTGGCACAGATGGGCCAATATTGACTGGGTTTCCAAGTTCCTGGTTTCTTGCTTCAGCAACGAAAAGTGTTGCTTTAGGGTCCTCGGGCCCATAATATGTTGCTTGTTTTTCCTTGCTTGTTTGAAAATGCATTAAGTAGCCCCTGGGCACTGCTGCTTCCTTCTCCCCAGCAGCGGGGGCTGTAAGGCTCTGTCCATGTTCTTCCATCCCAGAATTTCTTTGGTCTTCCTACCTCGGTCTTCATGCAGTAGCACTCCATGGTGCTCCAGTTGGACCACTCGCCTTCTCTGCACTCACAGCGTTTCACCACTTCAAGGCTGCCTCTATGTCCGGCGTCTGGGGTACCCCATCTAGGGCATCCATTTTGTCAGTACCTTAAGGACATCACTGATGGAAGGTCGGGCCACAAACTCTATTTAAAATACTGTGGCCCCAATTCACAAGGTCTTTTGCACATTCATGTCTCGCTTACATGTGAAAAAGGCTTGTTTTCTGTGTGCAAATCTAAGTTTGATATTTCCAAAGCCTGGATTTGTGCTTGTAAAGGTACAAATACAAGCACAATATAAGCACATGAAGATGTAACCTACACAATATTACTACATGATGGAAAGCATGCACATTATTACCACATGATGCTGTCATATGGATGTGTAAATCTTGTTCTAGATGCGAATGAGTGGGCGTTCCAGGATAGGCATCCTCTGAAAACACACTCGCACTTGTGGGTTTGTGGGTATTTACAAACTTTTTTCTAATCCATTTGCCCACAAATGCATTCCTTTCGGGAGTGGGAGTAGGCCCCTCTAGTGAGCAGCAGAATTATGGAAATATGATCCCAAGCTAGAGAGTAAACCTTCAGGGAGCGATAAGGATGTCTTTTGTCTGTCCTTAGTACTGTCAATACACCTCCTGGTGAAAAGTGTGTGAGAGGCCTGCGCCCTGGACAGAGTTACTGGCCATGTGCCTCTTTTTAAGTCAAACAGACTTTTCTCCACCCGTTTACCTGCAAGTCAGTTTGGCATGCTTTAGTCAGACTGGGTTTTCATGTATGTTTTAAAGTCATAGACCTGAAAACTGCACTTAAAGGTGCTTCCAAATATATGTTTTATAATGCACAGTACACACCATCGTACCGTAAAGGTACAAAGCATAGGGTGGGGAAAAGCATGAAATCACACCAGAATAGGACCTGTGAGTGGGTGTGGGCAAGGCAGTGCTCCAGGCTCTGTTTCCAATTGGGGCTGACATTCTGTTTGTAAACAGGACTGAGAAATTAGATGGAAACGTTGAACGTTTGCATTTTAGTTAGGGCGCATGCAGTCTGAGGCCCTGGAAGGAATAAAAAGTAAGATTAGTGGGAAAAACGCCATCACGCCTTAATGGAAAATGAAGAAGACATCTTTCTATGAAGAAGACATCTTTCTATGAGAGCAGAAGTCAGAAAGCTGCCCTCAGTGTAAGGATGTATCCGAAGATCTGCGAATTACTCGTCGAGAAATGTAAATAACAAGATGCCAAGTGCGAACATGTGAAATTGGGCCCTAATGTTGTGCATGTTAATGCAGAGATGCAAAAGCAAAGCATACTGTGGAAGTAAAGCTAGTTATAAACTGTTTCAGAGACAGGCTGAGCCATGGCGCGTGAGGAGCATTACCAACTCGGAATAGGGGCCCGAATGTACAGAAAATAAAGATATTGCAGTCAGCAGGTGAAATGTGCAATTATACAAAAGAGATAATAGCAGAATCTGTGAACGTGTAGCTAAAGGGAAAGCAATTTCACAAACTTATGACATGGTTGATGTTAGTGGAGATAAACAGGTCGTTTTTGTGATGATGCAATATCCATAACGAATCAGTAATTCTTTCAAAGTTTTTAATATTAAGAAAACCTGCACAACAAGTAACAAATAAACTGAAAAGACGGAGCAGTAATAAAGCTGTTGGAGAAGACATGCTGCAGGACAAGGAAGAATAAAGCAGATTGTGATGTAGGTGAGGGCACCAGCACTGATGAAGTTATTAAAAAACCTTCGGCACAAATTGCAGACAGACAATTGTAGGAGGATGTGTTACTTAGAATATAAAAGGAAAAGCTACAAGTGACCAAACAGCAAGCAGACTAGTGTGCCTGGCCACTGTTCAGAGCAACCCTACGCTACGGGAGGCCACTAATAGAATCTGGCCACGGGCCACGATGCCCATTCAGCTCTGAAAGCGGCCCCTCAGCCTTTCAGCCCACCTTTGAAACCAGAATAGCAAAATGGACAGATCGGCCCCAGCCATGGTGCATTATTAACCAGCTCATTCAAAGCATCACCGAGGTACTACGTCGCCATTTCGATGTTCCATACAGAAAAGGGGAATAGCATGCAGTAACAAAGTTACAACACGTTTATGCTAACTTTGCGCACAATCTTCACATCAGCATTCAGTTAATCGTAATTTTTTTTTATTCCTGTTGTGATGGAGTTTGCATCCCACTTGGTTTTACTGCAGAACTTAACTTGTGTGCAAAGTGCAACACAGCGCTTTAATGGGCTGTTAAACGAAATGAAAAGGCGGCGTTTGCTAGAAGAAGCTAAAGAGCATGCCGCAGTTGTGACAGGACAATAATAAATCGATAGGATGGCAGAGCGTGCAAAGAAATCTACCCAACCACCTGCCATCTGTCTGTCTGTGCACTTGCCTGCTAATCTATCCGACTTGTTAAAATTGTAATGCACTAAGTGCAAACCACATCAGCCAAGAGACACGAGTGGTGATCTGTCACATCACCGTACCAATGTTAACTTTATTTTAAATGTGTGTTTTTTTCAACGTCACACTTCTGCAGTTAAGTGCCACCTCACTCAATATGATATCTATTTTTTGGATCGTTAATACCTTTTCCCTCTTCGACGAATGTGAATCAAAATTGGGAAGCAAATCCCAACAGGGACTTGTAAGAGTGTACCAAATTTGGTTAAATCAATGGTTCCCAACCTGTGGTCTGGAGGTCCGCGACTTCTTAGAAAATTAAATAATATTAACAGATTAGGTCCCCTGCTATCAGTAAACACTAGGTGGGGGGGTCCCTGGATTCCAATAAAGTTTCAGTGTGGGTCCCCGGCTCCAGTAATGATAAAGTGGGGGTCCACAGAAAAGGTTGGGAACCACTGGGTTAAATGATTCGTAAGGTATACAGCGGTCCCAACCCCATTTTCCTTTGGCCAAAAAAATGCGATTTCCCATAGGACATATTTCTCCACTCACATCTACAAAACCGCTGAATCAGTGATAAGTGTTATGCCACTGTACCATCGTGGTTTGGTGGACATCAGTTCATCAGATTTGGCAAAAAGTAAGTGTTTACTGCACTTCAGCAATTATATTCACAGCAGTTTGCAAACAGTTTTCTAAAGTTCAAAAAGTTCACAAAATGTGTTGAAAGTCTAAAGCAGGGGTCTCCAACCTCTTCTTTACTTTGATCAATGAAAATCATCCTGAAGCTACAATGATCATTATTTTTGTAATAGTGACCACATCAAACCAGTGGCGTAACAAAGGCTCCCACAGCCCCCACAGTGCAGGGCCCCCCCTGAGCTCCAGGGGGTCCCCTCAGCACAATATTGTGGCCCGAGAGCTCTTGAGTGAGTCTGGAGGTGGGTCACGCCACATACTTTGCAGGGGGGCCCCCTCAAGTTTTGTTACACTACTGTATCAGACATGATTACATTAGTGGCCTCCCCATGCGAAATTGCCAGCTGTGATTTCCAGCAGTAATGTAAGTAAAAAAGGCTTTATCAGTTTGGAATTCTTCTGCATAGGTAATACATACCAGCCATAACTACAATGCACCTAAGTAATCATACTAGTCATTAAAAGCCTTTCCACGTTATACAATATATCATACAAATGTAAGCATTAAACACATTTTAGAAAAACAAGCGTTTTTCTCCAAACATCAGATTATGAGTTCTGGAAATACTCAAATGTTTTACTTTAATACACGCTGTTCAATTTAGGTATACATATATTAATTCAACTAAGCAAAAGCTTCTAATTTAGTAGGCTGAGTGGCATAATGGAGAGCTACTTAGAGGTGGTTGGAGAGGTACCAGTTGCTCACAAGCTACTCGTTGGAGTAGCCTGGTCTAAAGAGCAGTGAAACATGATCACTCCTATACATATTGTACGCATACTGCACACCAGAGAAACATTCAACAAATTTGCACTACATGTAATATACACCTGACACACGTCTCTGATGCACACACTTCACAACTCCCGATACAGGCACGTTAGACAAACATCGGAAACAAAGAACTGAGATAAATCCACAGCAGTCAATACACATTGCAAGCAACACACACCGAATACACAACCTCCATGTGACAAAAATGTTTGTAAAAACTCTTGAGATACACCCACTGCTGACTTATCACACATGCTTCTGACTGTATACACTCAGACTGTTATAGTTGCCTGATATGCCTAATGGATACACATACTCTAAGATGCCTGAGACACAGGCCACACAATACGCACAACGAACACACACATTCATTGAAATATAGATGCCCCATCCTCCTGGCTCCATACTTCTAATTTTACACACTCTTGAAAGAGACACCCCTGATTACTGACAGACACACGATAAGACAGCTACACTCTGCTTTGTATAAACTCAGACAAAATGCTCACCTGACACAAAAGGGATGCAACACGCTCATCGATACTCGACACATACACCTGACTTCTGAGTCACATATTCACATAAAACACAGACAATCCTGACTCTATACACTCAGATTAATGTAGATACCTGACACATCTTAAAAACGCAGACTCTTCATGGAGTCAAATATGCATACTGTCAGCAGTCTGAATACCACAGACACAGATCTAGTGATACAGATGCCTTGCATATCACTCCACACTCCTGACTCTGCACACACTTAAAAGACACACAGTAAACTCACAACTCCATATACACTTAGACTGATACGCATACTCTATATCACACACACACCACAAGCAATACAACCCCCCCCCCCGGCACACTTCTCTGATACAAATACTTCACAACACTTTTTTGTTGTTGATTTTTTTATTTTTTTATTTTATTACCAGGAAAAGGAAACACCAAAACAAAACAAAATACATTGTCACTTTCAGAAAATGAAACAAAATAAAATCAACCAAACTTATCTAAGAAATAATCCCCCCAGATGAGAGAGAACTTTTTACCACTACCTATTCTGCTAGCATATCTCATCTCCTGAAGTCTAACTTGCACCATCCTACAATACCACTCTTGACTAGTAGGAGACAGTTCGGAACGCCAATTTCTCAGAAGAAGTGACCTAGCAACTGCAGTAGCTATAAATACGAGCTTCTCCCATCTAGAAGAAAGTCTTGCCTCGGAGTCGTAGCCCAAGCTCATTAACCGAATATTGGGAGATATGGATACCAATGCAATAGTTGTTAATATTGCAAAAAGTCCCCCCCAATATCCCTGTATACATCGGCATGTCGCATTCATATGAATCCAACCTGCCGCCCCTACTTCCTTGCAGCGAAAACACATATTAGGATGGCCAGTCCCTATACGAGATAGGGCCTGCGGGGTTCGATACAATAACCATTTACTATAAAATATCATTTGGTGCCAACTAGCCCCTCGAAGCACGGAGAAATTCAGGCGATTACTAGTATCCCAGTAGTCACCTGAGACCTCTAGGCCCTCCTGACGAGCCCATTTCGTCTGAGCTCTTGTCCCAAGATCTACTTTGACCCTTTCTGCCAGAAGCCTTCTCCATGACACTGCATTCCTTATCCCAGGAGGTTCGACTAATTCTGTTACCAATGGCTGGGCATTAATGATGGAATTAACCTCTAAATCCCTTAAAAAATGCAACAAAATATTATAAGATCCGACCAACAAAAAAATCATTTTTAACAGTAATCAGGATATTTACTGGAGCTTCCCAGTTGTCCTCAGCACGAAAATCTCCAGTCTTACTGAATCCAACGAGCTCCCACCTTTTAACCAAGTCTTCATTAAGCTGAGCCCCGGAATGCAGAAAAATCTGTGAAAGTGGAGTGTCAAAATGTAAAGAAGGGATTGAAAATTTCCTAAAAAAGTCTGATCTTCTCTTGAAAAACCATTTAAGAATCTTATAACAAACTTTTTTAGGCGATTTTGTCAAGAGAGCTGGGTTCCGAATATTATGCTCCCTACATATTAATACCCGAAAATCAATAAAAAACCTGGCGCCCGCGAAATTATCCAAATTAAAACTGGCATAATAATGTGCAAAAAATGCATAATAATAATCTTTGAAATTTGGCAAGGCCAGTCCCCCCTTCTCCTTATCGGCATACAGTATACTTAAAGCGGCTCGAGCCTTTAGGTTCTGCCAAATAAATGGACGAAATAGGGATTCCAGTTTTCCCCAAAAAATGTGCGGTAGAACACACGGAATAGCCGCAAACAAGAAATTGAAAAGTGGTAAAATTGACATTTTAATTAACGCAATTCGGCCTAATATAGAGAGGGGGAGAGACCTCCAACGAGTCAGCAGAGCCTGAGTTTTCTGAAGTAAAGGAGCAAAATTCAACTCGTAGAGATCCCTTATATTGGCCTTAGAAATAAATCCCTAAATATCTCTTTGGATTGGGATTTACACATCCTCTTAATTCAGGAAGAAGACAAATAGGAGAGGTACCACAAAGAATAATATCCGTCTTGCTCATATTAATCTTATAGCCACCGATTTGCTGAAATTCATTAAATATATTGAAGGCCGCTTCCTGAGACGAGCGTTCTATGTCTAAAACCAAAATGAAATAGTCTGCGTAGAGTTTGATCTTTCCAATTGATTTTAACGGAGGTTGAATCTGACTATGTTGCCTGATTTTAATCGCGAGTGGCTCAATAAAAAGGGCTAATAAAATGGGGGATAATGGGCATCCCTGTCTAGTCCCTCGTTGTATTTGAAGTTGTCCGACACACCTCGAGTTTATAATGATATTGGCCTCAGAGTTTGAGTGCAACCTTTGAATTAGTGCGATAACTTGAGAGGGTACCTTATAGCTAGACAAAACTGAGAAAAGCGTGTCCCTGACAACCAAATCAAATGCTTTTTCCGCATCCCGCAGAAGAATAATGGCAGGGACTTTATTAGTAGCAAAGTAATCGAGAGCCTCAGCTAAGTAGTGTGTGTTTGTAGCCAGTTGTCGGCCAGCAACAAAACCATTTTGATCGGGATGCAATAATTTATTAATTACCCCATTAAGCCTATTAGCCAATAATTTTGTCATTATTTTATAGTCTGAGTTTAACAACAAAATTGGGCGATATGCATTTGGATCCTCCCTGTCCTTATTTTTCTTAGGGAAGCTAACCACATTTCCTGAATGCCAGGTTTTAGGGATCTGTTCGCCCCGTAGCAGGCCGTTTAATAAGACCAAAAACTCCTCAGCGAATGCATTTATAAAGGTCTTATGGAACTCAGCCAGGAAGCCGTCCGGTCCACAGGTTTTCCCCGTGGGAAGGTTCTTAACGACATCTAGGAGTTCTGGCTTTGTAAATTGCTGAGACAGTGCCGCACAGTCTTCATCTGAGAGGCGAGGAATATCGAGGTCCATCAGGAACTTCTCAATAGTCCTGGAATCTATAACTGGGGCATGACTATAGATTTGTCTATAATGTTCCAGCATAATTTTATCGAGGCCTCTGGGGTCAGTGCATCTAACCCCAGTGGCCGGGCATCTTAGAGCGTGTATGACATTGCCAGCAATACGATCTCGAGCTTGCCATGCCAAGAATTTTCCTGTAAAATTACTCTCTTCATAGACCTTCTGTTTATAGGTCCGATATTCTATATCGACCTTCTCAAAAAAAATTCCGCCAGCGCTTTCTTGGCAGCTTCGAAGGCCTGCCTATAAGTATCAGAGGGGACATATAAATAGGTAGTTAAACATCTTTGAACTGCATCTTTCAATACAGCAGTTTGTTGTCTCAGAAACCGTTTATCAGCTGCCTCTTTGGCAATTACCCAGCTCCTAAAAAAGGCCTTAAATGCATCCCAGACTACCGCTGGAGTTGAGGACCCCTGATTGCGTTGAAAAAAATCCCTTATTTCGGGCTGTGAAGTCTGTATCCACCCCTCCTCCGACAAGAGCCAGAGATTAAAAATCCACCTTTTGGTCTGGGGTATATAAGCTGTAGAATGGAGAGAAACTTCCAGCAACAGAGAGGCATGGTCTGAGACCAGAGTGCTGGACCGACTGAGATTGATAGCACAATGTTTCTGAAATCAGAAAAAAATCTATGCGCGAGGAGCTTTTAAACCGAGAGGAAATGCAAGTATATTCCCTCGCATCGGGAGTGTTCGTTCTCCAGGGATCGCATAGTGCCAAAACCTTAAAATAATCTCGGAAGATCTTTGCTACTTTAGGTTTGTGCTGTCTCTTACCTTTTACCGTAGTATCTAAAACTGGGTCCTGGAGAAAATTGAAGTCCCCTCCAATAATAATTTTTCCTTTCAATTGCAATAGGGAGTGAAACAGGCCTATATAAGGGGCTGAATCGTCTATCAGGGGAGCATAAAAACGAACAAAAATAAATCTCTCCTTAGCGACTGAACACTGAACCCAGCACCAACGCTCCTCGGGGTCAGAAAGAAAATCCAATGGTTGTGCATTAAGGGCTTTGGCTAGAAAGACTGCCACACCTCTATGAGCCGCTGAAGCCGCAGCAACCGCTTTAAAATCAGCCATTTTTTTAAACATGCAAAAACCCAAAACTTTATTAAGTGGAATATGGGTCTCCTGAAAAAATATAACTGAGGGACTGAGAGCAGATACCCTTTTCTCGATAGCGGACCTTTTCCTATAGTTATTTAATCCATTAACATTCCAGGATAATATTCTTAATGGTAGAAAATATTTTGTAAATTATTTATACCTTGAGTTAGTCTGCATATGGTCCCCCCTAATCTGGAGTAAAATACACTATCCAGACCTAACAATCCTCTAAAGTGACAAAAATGGATCCTGATGTCCATACCTCTCCCCCTCACCCCCTAACCTCCCCCTTCCTCCCCCCCATCCCCCACCCTCAGTGGCCCACACCTGGAGCCCTCCGGCCTGGACAGCCCGGGGCCACATCCCTCCACCACCCCCTGACCCCATTCTTCCCTAGCGTGGTGTCTTGTCATAGCACCCTAGGCCATAGACTAGAAAGAAAAAATAGAATAGCCTGACCATGCGCTGTGGGCAAAAAAAAAAAAAAGGGGGGGGCCTATTCTCTTACAGTATTATTATCCTCATTCTCAGTGTCCTCATAGTCCAATATATCACCTTGTAGTCTTTTATTAGGTTTTTTCTGCCCCTGCCCCCGCCCCACCAACCCTTACTCGTCCCAGCTGCTCAGAGTTCTGAATTGCATGCAACAATGATTTAGCAGCATCTACTGTGTGAGTAAAATTCGAGCGACCCTGAAAAAATACTTTAAGTTTGGATTGTTGCACAAGACCAGCCTGCGCTCCTGCTTTTTGAAATGCTGGAATCATCTCTTTCAATTCTCTTCTCCGATGCGCTGCCACCACCGACATGTCCGAGAAAATCTTGAATGCATAGTCACCGGGGATCTGGAAGATTTTAGTTTTAATTGCTTTCTGGAGAATCTGTTCCTTGATACGGAAGTCACCAAAGTTCACTAGAATAGTGCGAGGATATTTAGAGTTTGGCGGCTGGACTGCAGGGACCGGATGGGCCCGCATAATTGTGAGATCTGGATGTTTGTCCACTAGTCCTGTTAAAACATGACTTTTAATAAGATCAGTTACCAAATCTGTGACTGTCCGGCCGTTTTCGCGTCCTTCAGGGACTCCCGTGAATCGCAGATTGGATCTACGTGATCGATTTTCGGCGTCGTCAAGGCGAATCTGTAGATCTAGCAGATCAGCTTGGCATTTTGCCAGAGATGGCTCTACAGTTACCCGGATATCCTCGAGATCGGAGACTCGTTGCTCGATAACTGTGATTCGTGAGTTAAGTTGCTGGATATTACTACAAATCAGGTTCAATTGTGATTCTGTTCTCTGATTTGCGTCATCTTGGGAAATTTTCAATGTTTTTAACTCGCTTAATATCAGCAGAAGTAAGTTTTCCGGGGGAGCGCTAGTGCTTGCCATATCTTTCGGCCCCTGAGAAAGAGCTCCACTTTGACCACTAGTTCCGGAAGACACAGTAGAAGTAGAAATGTGGGCAGAAGATTCAGCTGCTGTGCCTACCCCACCCCTGCTGATTAACTTGTGCGCTAGTAAAGAGACAGAGCTGTCTACCTGAGGGGGAGGAGAGCAGCTGACAATTGGTGCAGGGGGTCCTTCCTTATGATTTTTCCCTCCCCCAAACAAGGGATAGAGGGGTCTGGAAGAAGGTCCCATGTCCGTCGTCTGATCACAAGAAGTCTCAGAATTCCAGTCGGGGATCGACTGAGTGAGCAACGGAGAGCCTTTAACTGACCCTGGGCTAGGATCTAAATCGGGCGGCGGAGCCCTTGATTCGTCGGATGGGCAATCCGAGCTGAGAGGAGAACTTGACAAGTTAGCTCCTGAGGACGGTAGATTGAGAGGTAAAGGTGAAATAGGGTTAGAGGCTGAATCTATAGCGGAAAGTAGGGGAGGCACGGAAGCCGGAACCTTGTGCAAATGATTATCTGAAGTTGCGGGTGTTTCTGTTTGGTGGTACGTGTTGCTCTAGGAACTCTGGCGGCAGAGCGGCCTGCATAGTGTGGAGAACGCCGCATCTTCCCAAAAAACACTAGCCGTGCAGTGAAAAAAAAAAAAGGGGGGCCCTATCCCCCTCAAGAGCGATTAGATTGAGATAGACTGAGATATTAGCTGAATAGCTGAATATCAAGGGGGGGTCCGGCAGGCCCTACCAAAAAAACTCAGCCTCTGAATCCGTGCCTTAATGGAGCTTACAGGAACCCCAGGGGGGGACAGATAAAAAAAAAAAAAGAGCTTTTGTCCCCCTTCCCTCCTTACTCTTCCTTCAAGAACAACCCCCCTAGCAACTGGGGTGACAACAAAAAAAAAAAACCTCCAAAATTCCCCCCCCCCCAAAAAAGGGCCCTCTCGTAAAATTATGTAACAGTCCTTCACCTGCCCTGGCTCAGTTTTTCCCCTGTCTTTTCTCCTTGAATTCCCCTTTAAAGCCTCTGTGTGCCGGGTGGGGGTGAGGCCGAAGGCTGGGTGATCAGTAGAATCTAAATCAGCTATAATGTCTTACCGCCGGCCCCTCCTCGCCTGGGGCACGTAATCTTCATATCTTGCAAAGCGATAATCCTCCATAAAGAATAAAGAATCCAAAAATACTCAGTTATGGCTTCATGCCCCCCGGAGACCGCTGCGTCTCCTTCGCTGAAAAATCCTTGACTCGTCCTCAATTCTCCCCTGAGGCTGAAAACTGCCTTGGCTTGGCTTCAGCTGGCGCGTCCTCTGTATCCTGGAGACCGCCTCGCTTCACCGTGTATCCACGTCTCAGAGGCCCTCGAAAGGAGCATCCCTGGTAACAGACTCGGCTCGGCTGTTTCCGCATTCCACTCATCGAATTGCCTGGAGCCTTGGAGGCCCAGTGAAAAGCGTCCCACTCGCCGTCCCTGGCAACTGCCTCAGAGTCGGCTCAGGGGCTGTTTCCGCATTCCACTCAGCACAACGCCTGGAACCTCACAGCACGTCTCATCCTAACGCGCTCTCTCTCCGTCTGTGGCTCAGCCGCAGAACGTGACGGGAGCGCTCGCGGCCATTTCTCCACTTCACAACACTTGATACGGACACACTATACAAGGTACATTTTGACACATATGATCAATAAACACTACATGACACATTACAAATCATAAACATCCGTTAATGAGATGCAATTGTTTGTACCCACCTTTGAAAAACACATACCCCTGAGATATGTCAAACACAACCATAAAACACACATATTCCTGACTCTAAGCTCACCTCGAAGGACATAGAGTTATCCAGCACTGGCAAAGTCCATCAGACACAGGTAACCCCCTGATTATTGAACACCCCTTTATTTCAACACTCTTCAAAGGGATACACTGCTGGCATATACATTCATAACACATACTCAAGACTCTATATGCAATCAGACTGACAGACATGTTTGAGATACATTATGGATACACACATTTAATTATACTGAATACACATAAAAACACACACTCATATGTTCATATAGACTGCAATTTGTTGGACCTGGCCCTTTTTGCGGGGTTATCCTCAAACGTTTTGACGCCTTCCTCCTATTTGTTCTTACCTGTTTTAGTTGGCTTTAGGACTCTGGGCACTTTACCACTGCTGGCCAGTGCTCAAGTGCAAGTGCTCTCTGTTTAAATGGTATTGGTGATTGGCTTATCCATGATTGGCATATATGATTAACTAGCAAGTCCCTAGTTTAGTGCACCATGTGTGTCCAGTGTCTGTAAATCAAATGCTACTAGTGGGCCTGCAGCACTAATTGTGCCACCCACATACGTAGCCCTGTAAACATGTCTCAGACCTGCCACTGCCTTGTTTGTGTTGACAGTTTTGAACTGCCAATTTGATCTGGAAAGTGCACCCACTTGCCAGGCCCAAAGCTTCTCTTTTATTACATGTAAGGCACCCCTAAGGTAGGCCCTTGGGAGCCCCATGGGCAGGGTGCAGTGTATTTAAAAGGTAGGACATGCACTGGTGTGTTTTGCATGTCCTGGTAGTGAAATATTGCTAAATTCAGTTTTCACTATTGCAAGGCCTATCCCTCCCATACAGTAACATAGGGATTGCCTTGAAATATCTTTTTAAAGTAATTTCCCATTGGGAGCAGCTAGAGATATCGAATTTGGGGTCTCTGAGCTCACAATTTAAAAACATATCTTTTGGTGAAGTTGGTTTTTAAATTGTAAGTTTGAAAATGCCGCTTTTAGAAAGCGGGCATTTTCTTGCTTAAACATAATGTGCATCTGCCTGTCTGTGGAATACACGTCTGGGTCAGGATGACAGTTGGGCTGTTTGTGAATTCACTCTAGACAGTCACACAAAGGGAGCTGAGGTGTGCCCTGCATATCCGGATGGGTTTTCCTGAGCTAGAGTGGTGGGAGGAGATGACACTTGCACCTGAAAAGGGCTGTACCTGTCCTTACACAAAGCAGTCTCCAACCCCATGGAGTGTGTCTGGGGTCAGGGCAGAAAAAGCAGGGGGTGTATTGTGCACTACAAAGACTTCTCTTTGAAGTTTGCCTACTAAGAAGACAGAGACGGGTATAAGTACTGGACTTCTAACCCCACAAAGTTAGAACACTTCTGGATGGAGGACAGTCTGCAAGGAAGAAGAGCTGGATGCTCTAGGAGGGACTCCCACTATGCCTGTTGCTTTTTTGTGCTCGCCTGCTGCTTACTGCTGCTGACATTGGAGTGGATTTGCTTTCTACATCCTGTTTCCCAAGGTTTTCCAAGGGCTTCAGTTAAGCTTGCCTCCTGTTAAGGAGTCTCAGGGCAATCAAAGATTTCATCTGCCAGCACCTTGGCTCCTCTGCTGAAGAGCCCAGCCCTACCAAGTGCTGCTAAGGCCTGTCTGGGCCCTTCAAGGAGGGTTTTGGTGCTACAAAGAGAAAATCCACGCATCAACTTACTGCATCATTCCAAACTGATGCATTGCTGCAAGAATTCGATGCATCGCCGCTGCCTGCACCGGAGTGTGATCCCCCGCTTGATGCAAGAGCCATAGTTTTAACGCAGGCTGCTGCTTTTCATCGCAGCACATCAGAAGAACCACCTCTAATGTGAGTTTCGAGCACCACATCACTGAAGTCCGTGATGCACCGCCCTGACTCTGACGCAGTGCCTACTTCATAGCTGTGAGATTAACGTATTGTGGCTTGACTTCTGACGCATCACTGATGCATCGTCCCTGGATGCCTTTTTCTTCATCCACCCCACACAGCAGCAAGCAACCAACGCTTCATGCTGCAAACAGACAGGGAGTGAGTGTTTGCATTGTCAGCACTCCGTCCATCATCCTTTTGTGTTGCCTAAGTTGCCCCAAGTGGGAAGGATATGCCCAGACGTGGGTCCCTTGCTCACTGTGCCACTGGAATCAAGCTAGCCTGGCTGAAGAAGGGTGATACCCTGAAACCGGTCCCAGGATGCTTGTTTCCGGTCCAGGGAGGACCTGGCCTGGCAGTTCGGGCTGGACTGTTCCCATGAGGAACAGGGTCAAGACTGATTTGCATTTGGCTGGGTCTAAACTGGGGTGGCATGGTGAGCAAAAGAACAATGGATTAAACCCAGATCTGTGACTGGGGGTGAGTGTTTGCATTGTCAGCACTCCGTCCATCATCCTTTTGTGTTGCTAAAGTTGCCCCAAGTGGGAAGGGTATGCCCAGACGTGGGTCCCTTGCTCCCTGTGCCACTGGAATCAAGCTAGCCTGGCTGAAGAAGGGTGACACCCTGAAACCGGTCCCAGGATGCTTGTTTCTGGTCCATGGAGGACCTAGCCTGGCAGTTCGGGCTGAACTGTTCCCATGAGGAACAGGGTCAAGACTGATTTGCATTTGGCTGGGTCTAAACTGGGGTGGCATGATGAGCAAAAGAACAATGGATTAAACCCAGATCTGTGACTGGGGGTGAGTGTTTGCATTGTCAGCACTCCGTCCATCATCCTTTTGTGTTGCTAAAGTTGCCCCAAGTGGGAAGGGTATGCCCAGACGTGGGTCCCTTGCTCCCTGTGCCACTGGAATCAAGCTAGCCTGGCTGAAGAAGGGTGACACCCTGAAACCGGTCCCAGGATGCTTGTTTCTGGTCCATGGAGGACCTAGCCTGGCAGTTCGGGCTGAACTGTTCCCATGAGGAACAGGGTCAAGACTGATTTGCATATGGCTGGGTCCAAACTGGGGTGGCATGGTGAGCAAAAGAACGATGGATTAAACCCAGATCTGTGACTGGGGGTGAGTATTTGCATTGTCAGCACTCCGTCCATCATCCTTTTGTGTTGCAAACAATGTATCACCTTCCCTGTGGCAGTAAGGAACTGACGAATCACCTCTCCTGCAACAGTAAGGAACTGACTGATCCCTGGTTCTTTCGACTCATCACCTCCACTGCGGCCCGCATCATCTATGTTTTTGACGCATCTCAGGTACTTTGCCTCAGTCAAGCGCTTCATTGATTTCAAGGATCTACAACTGCATTTAATCTTTTCAAAGTGATATCCTTGTGTATATTGAATCTTTGTTGTTTTGGCCTTGTTCTACTCCAATAAATATTGGCTATTTTTCTAAACTGGTGTGGAGTACTTTTGTGGTGTTTTCACTGTGTTACTGTGCATGTGTACAAATACTTTACACATTGCCTCTTAGATTAGCCTGACTTCTTGAGCCAAGCTGCCATTTCAGTGTTAGCCAACTATATATGTTTTAGGGGTCCGAGCACATGCACTGCTTAGCAGGGTCCCAGTGCACAGAGTAAAAAATCACAGCAGCATCACTCCCCAAAACATATTCCTACCACAAACACACATGCATGCTCCAATATCATAAATTCTTAAATTGGAATAATACGTTATTTGCAGTGCCATGAAATATTTAACATTAATTAGTCATATAAAAACAAAGAATCTTCTGATTGGTAGGGTCATAGGAAATGTTGTTTCAGCCACAATGTCTGTCATCAGCCTTCTTCATGATTTCTCCTATCCCCATTGGACTGTACAATGATTGTTGGTGGGGAGAATGAGTGGCACAGTTGAGGAGGATGTTTAATTTCTAGGCTGGTCCAATTCATTTGGAGTTATGTCTTTAACTTTACAGACTCACTAATGAGGGTATGACACACTTTATAAGGGTTTTGAGCATTTGATGAAAAAAAGGTTCTTCCAGTAATGACCTGCAGAGCATCCTATAGCCTCATCATTATTAAACGTTCTTCCTGTTCAATCCAGGAGCACATAGATCCTCAGGGCAGGCATCCAGGCAGCTGATCCCTCTCCAGCCAGGTTTCGTGCAAGGTTCAGTCCTCTGGGGTCAGCTCAGGCCTGTTGGAGGCAGCAGTCCCTCTGCTTTTGTGTCCATGAAGCAGGCAACCTGGAGGCTATGAGGGTAAGTATGTCACCTATGGTGAGCTGTTTCAGTCCTGGGGTACCAGCAGGATTTAAAAATCCTCAAAGTAGTCCTCTTTTTCCAGCATGAGTCAAAATTTAGGAATATTCATCGAGCAGGGCCTTCCTTTTTGTGTGGAGTCTTCTCAGGTTCAGGAAACGTTTGAGGAGGTGGTGGTTTCAGTGCCAGATTTATCCTGTGCAATAGCCAGTGATTGGAGAAATTCCACCACACAATCCTAACTATTTTCCTGGAATGAACCCTTCTCCTTTGGCCGCACGTCCTTTTTGCCTTACTGTCAAATTTCCCTGGACAGTAGACGGCAGAACCCAGCTGCCACTAGACTGGAATGTTTGGATCCCTTTTTTCTTAACAACATAACTCCTACAGTAATCTTGAGAGTAAGTTCTCTTATAGCAGTAGAAAAATACCCAGCCACACAAGATCTCTGGAGTCACTCCACTGAGCACAAGATTATCAGTTAACTAAATGTATCTCCTGTAATACTCTTGTCATCCACAATCGGGAGACGTTTTTGACATTTCAGGTGCTAACGATAGACGTACACTTAAAACACGGAAGATTTCAAGCCACTAGATCCTTTTCCATGTTCATCATTGACCTTTAAATTACACGTTCCTGTATGAGCCCAGATGTTGTTTTTGTCATTCTGAGGGATCTAGAAAGCACGTATGATCACAAAGTTCCCATATTTTGGGAACATAACCATTTATTAATGATGTCACATACAACATGAGAAGCAAATCCGCCAGGAAACCGGAACTTGAGAACTCCAAAAGGGGAGGAGACTTGAAAACTGACCTTCCCAATTTAGGCTCCTAATCAGTGTAATGCCCCCCTATAAATCAGTCACTCTCCCTCAGCCTTCAGAATCAGGAAAGAGAAGAGGATTTTTCAAGTTTGCATTACATTACAAGGAAGATCCGCTCCGTAATCACTCAAAACTCGGTACTACCTTGAAGAAATCTGCCATGAGACATGTAATGATCCTTTACCAAAATATCTATTTCTGTCTAATCTCGTTTGCTTGGAAATCACTTTATGCCGCCTCCCTCTACCAACCAGGCCTTCAGTGCTACTTAGGAAACGATCTCTAAAGAACCTTTGGTCCCCTCTTATGTACGGCACCCCACTGATTTCTGAAGCTAGGTTTTCATTTAAAAAAACACCTCAATAAAATAAATAAGTGAATGGATAAATAAATATATAAAAAAATAAATACCTAAATAAGTGAGTGAGCAAATCGAGTCATGTTTCAGGATCCTGCTATCTGAGGGGCTGGTCTGAGTAATTCAAGTTAACTGGTGTTTACTTACAGTGGTCTGGTCTATCAGTCCGTTGCCAGCTCCTGGAAGTTTATTAGCTTAATTAGTTTATCAGTGATGTTTCCATTTCATTCAAAATTATGTGTTGCATCAGTAAATCCATAAGGAGGACTGTTTCTCCTGGTGCTGAGCATCCTTTCTAAGCACATCTGATGCTAAACGACCCAAAGAAATCGAGGGATAAGAGTGAGTCCTTGCCTCTGTAGGGGTTTGTTAGAGCGATGCCCACGTCTGCTATGCTTTTCTACTTTTGTTTGCATTCTTTGCCCACTGTTTCTACATCTTACATATAGTGAGGCGAGTAAATGAGATTTCCTTAGATGAGAAAGAATTAGAAGCTGTTGTACATTAGAACTGACAATCTTTTCAGTGGTACACAGTGTACCATCGCTGGATGTACTCTATCCGAGTTTTCTTCACATCTCTTTTGATCAATGTTTTCGTTTTGCTATAGATGCAACATGGGAACTCAAACATAAATAAATCAGACTGCATTCCATATTGATAACATGCCATGTGAGAAAGGATGACTGTACATCCTGACGGGCGCAGTTTGTTTATGAGGAGTCTTGACTCTAATCAGCACAGAACATGCTGCCAACAGATACCTTAACTGGGCAACGAGCTCAGATGTTTCTCTCTCCGCTGTGCTTCAGAGCTGCAGCTCTCTGGATCAACAATTCATCTTTGCTTACATGAGCCGCCTGAAGCAGATTCACGGGCGAGCAGCCACCCTGATATTTAGTTGTGTCCTGGACTAGCAGGGGGATTCTGGGTATTGCTGTACATTTGTGGCAGTTGTCCTTATACCAAGGCTCCGATACTTTTAATTAGGTAAATAAAACAAAAAGTGGATGGTATACATACAGACAATAGCAGTTTATTGTGACGGTTCCATAATAGTGAACTAATGTTTAGATATAGAAGTCATTGCCGTGCCTCTCCTGCTGGAAGGGATTTCAGTTTTCACTTGGAGTATAATAAATAAAATCCTGACTTTTACTTTACGAGAAGTTTGAGAAAGTTCCCAAAAGTCTTCCAGACTTAGGCTAATGAATGAACATCAGGGCAGAAGGCAGCGGTACCTCACTGAGACGCTCAGTGAAAGTACATAATTTTGTTTCGTGAAATGTCCTTAAATCACTTGAAAGTTTTGTGAAATTTAGAGGCAGTTTCTACTCGAATTCATCTCCCACAGGTATCTACCAAAACGCTTTAACACGGGTTGTAGGGTGGGGTAAAAATAATGACAAACAATACCGGCAAAGCACATTTCACAACAAACGTGTAATTTTACGATTTTTCATGGTCTTTTTGTACTTTTGAATCTAAGGTGAATTGTGTCCTACTGGCACACACGAATTACATGTTTACTCATTTATCTCAATGCCTAGTAATCTTCTTCTCACTGGGTCCTACGGTTCCTCTTCTCAGTCTTAACTATATGAGGTTGCCAAATCCTGGGGACAGGTCTCTCTGTTGCCTGTCATCAAATAAAACAACCCTACACAAGATGTTGTGAGAATTAATTTCAGCTGTGATAACTACCCAAATCAACACTTAGCACCCTTTGTGATAGTGTCCGCGAGGCCTCAGATGAAGAATATGAGAGAGTGCATCAGACTTATAGCCAAGTAATCCAAGTGCTAACACTCACCTTCCTTTTCCTCCCAGTCCTAGTTGTGGGAGGATACTAATATGAAGAAGGCTCTGTCTAAGATGAGGTGTAACAGATAAACATGGTTAGCACAGCCAATATTTTAACATTTTGAAGATACATGGTTTGAGGTTCTGCTCCCTGAACCTTTCTTAATCAGAAATGTTATGAATTTTCTCATGGGGAAATCTGGGTGCACAGACTGGCCTATTTACATCCTTCCATGTCTCTGCCATAGCCAATCCATGTGCCTTTGACCAGAAAGCTCTTACGGCCCTTGCTGAGAGGCTCTGGGTTAAACTGGAATCCGAGCACTTGTTGCTTGAATGCCATATCTATAGTGACATAAGCATCCTTTATAAAAATATTGCCCCCATTGGGTTTAGAGTTTCTGTTATTAACAGCAGTGGGACAATTAATTTGTAAACAATTGTTAGGACCTAACATTTTTGTCAGTCAGTATTTTGGCCATGATAGTCTGGTATCATACCCCGCAAAGCATACTAACCATCTGCTTCCGAACCATGAAGATTTCTGAGCTTTGTCACCTGGTCCAAGTGACACAAATTAAGCTTCTGTGGCTCTCAAAGAGGAAGTCCTTCCATGGAAATACATATTCTCTGCCCATCTGCCATGTATTAAGAACCGTATCCTCTAGATAGAATGGGTAAAATGTGAGACTCTGAAAGATTGAATTCTGATTCAAATGAGGATCAGAGGCTTAGATAAAATTTTAAGCAGGATGAAGAAATGTGGATCTTAGCACAACTCTGGTAGGTGATTAACTGATGTAACTGCTAACAAAAAGAATATTAAGGGAACAGCATCTGGAAAATTACCTCCTCCACAAGCATTATGGAAGCACCTTGCACAACATTAAGGATACACAGCAAGCCCATAGTTGCAAGAGGCGACTAACCTAAAAATGTGTAAATTCAAATCCTTTGAGCAATTTAGGCACTTACATTGAAAATGTGCAGTTCGAGCAGGGAAAGGGCAAACATTATCAGTGCATTGGGGATGGTTCACATCTGCTGCCTGTTGAAAGACCTTGCTGCATCTGTAGGTGAGACACATCGCTGATGATGTCAGCAGTGGTAAGCACAGGTGAGCCTGAATATATCTGTTGAAATGAGATGAGGAGCGAAAAGTCAAGATCCGACTGGAATGAAGAGTTTGTTGTCCCATCTACATAATCTTCTTCAATTGTGAGCTAAAGAGATAGCTTAACACTGGTATATGTCCTTCTCTGAAGCATCAGATTGCAGATTCTTCTAGAAACACGGATTCTGCCTTGCACATACTAGTAGATCCTCTGGGATCTACATCTGAATACAACAAGCATACCACCCTTATAGATCTCTTGAAGATATTGGCAGATACAGGTGTTTAAACAAAATATCAGAAAATAATATTGTGTGGGCAAAATATTGTGTCAAGAATATCAAGAAAAAAAATATTGTGAAGGTAAGTTTATGCTATATATAATTCCATATATGTGTACCTTGACAATATATAAATCTTCAATGTACCTAGATGTGGAATTAAGAATAGTAAAGCTATATACACCTATTTGCTCATACCTTCTCAATATTTTGGTCCTCAATATTTTTGAAGCAATACTCTGCCCTCACAATATTTTTGATTCCAATATTCTGTGAGTGATCCCAGTTATTAGATGTTTATTGACATCCAACTTAATGGTACCCTTTGCTTAATAAGATAAGGCTAGGTGAACTGACCAGGATTTCAATTTGCCAACAGGGCTCAAACACAGATTACTGCAGTGGATGCATTAGTCTATGCAGACTCCAGACCTGGTTACTTTTTAGAAGTATCCTTCACCTTCTGCAATACATATCAGTCTCCTATAGACTCCATCAGGGGATTGCTTTAGTCATTAAGAACTTCAAGCAAGAACATTTTGATTATGGATTCTACAGGACACATATTGAGATAAGTGCACTCACCGAGTCTGCATCTGGAATCTTTATCTGCTCAACTGGAGCAGACAGCACTGAGCTGAGGCAACAGGAGGGTGAGTGATATCTCTCCCTGTGGGTACTATATTTTTCATTTTGTGTCTTCTCTTCCATCCATTATTTTGTGAGGAAGAGGCTTTTGGCATTTTGTTCTGCCCTGACACAGTGACCCACAGCAACATGCCAACCAGGTGGCACAATAGATAATCTGATCCTCCCATGATGAATCCCCTGTCATCGTTCTCATTGGCAAGCATCTCATTTAAATCTATTTTCCATTGCTGGGGACCTGTTGCCACCAATCTGATAGATCTTCTGCACTGCTTATAGTCTCCGATTCCCAACAGTGTCGGAATTCAGACTCAGCAATTGATAGGTATCACTTGAGGTGATGCACACCGTGCAGGTCATATGGTGCTCACCTGTGTTCCTCCTGTGTTCTATTCACCTAGCAGTATTGCAAAACACAGATACAGGCTCGAAAGACATCTTCACAATTTAGCTTTATAATCATGAACAAAATGTCCTTAAACACGAGATACATCATTTATATTAATACTTTCCCCAGCAGAGGTACACGCGGGTCAATAAAATCCGGTCTAGAGAGGTACTTGTCTTGTTTGTGGATATAAAACACAAAAATGGTATGGGAGAGTGACAGGGTTATTCCTCGATGGGAGCTGAAGCCCTAGAGACTTCCTTGGGTAGATTGTTTTTTTATTTGATGTTCATCTTGATATGATCATAACAGGGAGAAGAAAGAGAGCCAACGTAATATCTACAAGCAACAGTCAGGGATTCAATAATGACTTATCAGATCCTTAGCAGTCAGTTGTGTATGCCAAAGGGCATTTGCAGTTTGCAAAACCTACAGCGTTGCACTGGGTCTTTCTGTGTGCTCACCTGGATTTCAAGAGCACACGGAAAGCCCCCTGTAGGCTGCAGAAATGGGTGTTGGCTTTAGTGGTGGATCAACAGAGGGATCATTAAGTGGGCCACCTGCCTAACATCATGAGGGAATGTATACAGTTTTCTTCTAGAAATGAGTATCATTTATTCCTATAAATCCTCTTGGCAATAACAACTCACTGCAGTTGGTGTATTAAGAGGCTGGTATGAACACATTTTCCAGGCCTGCTTTTAGCTCAGAGTCCACTACTGTTAATAAAGTCGAAAGTCATCAGTTCTCCGTGCAACTTGCATATGTTTTTTGGTTTACGTCCGCCACGTTCTCTTGTTAGACTTTTGCTTATGCAGGGCCATCCCGAATCTTTTTGCCTCCTGCCTCCTATTTTTTTCTGACCTGTCGCTGTTGGCTTTTGAACTCTGAGCACTTTCCCACTGCTAACCAGTGCTAAAGTGCATATGCTCTCCGTGTAAATTGTATGTAATTGGTTTATCCATGATTGGCCTATTTGATTTACTAGTAAGTCCCTAGTAAGGTGCACTAGAGGTGCCAGGGCCTGTAAATCAAATGCTACTAGTGGGCCTGCAGCACTGGTTGTGCCACCCACATAAGTAGCTCTGTAATCATGTCTCAGACCTGCCACTGCAGTGTCTGTGTGTGTATTTTTACACTGTAAATTCGACTTGGCAAGTGTACCCACTTGCCAGGCCTAAACCTTCCCTTTTCTTACATGTAAGGCACCCCTAAGGTAGGCCCTAGGTAGCCCCAAGGGCAGGCTGCAGTGTATGGATAAGGTAGGACATATAGTAATGTGATTTATATGTCCTGACAGTGAAATACTGCCAACTTCGTTTTTCACTGTTGCAAGGCCTGTCTCTCTCATAGGATGATATGGGGGCTACCTTTAAATATGATTAAAGTGTAGATTCCCCTAGAGAGTAGATGGACATGTGGAGTTTGGGGTCCCTAAACTCACAATTTAAAAATACATCTTTTAGTAAAGATGATTTTGAGATTGTGCGTTTGAAAATGCCACTTTTAGAAAGTGAGCATTTTCTTGCTTAAACCATTCTGTGACTCTGCCTTGTTTGTGGATTCCCTGTCTGGGTCAGTTTGACAGTTGGGTTGTTTTTCACCTCACACTAGACAGTGACACAAAGGGAGCTGGGGTGTAACCTGCATTTCCTGATTAGCCATCTCTGCTAGGAGGGAGGGGTGAAGTGGTCACTCTCATCTGAAAGGACTGTGTCTGCCTCTGACAATGCAGACTCCAACCCCCTGGTGTGTGTCTGAGGCCTTGCCTGGGCAAGGCAGGATTTCACAAGTAGGTGTGAGTCCCCTTTGAAGAAAGGTGACTTCAAAGACTAAAATGGGTATAAGAAGGGCACCCAAATCTACAGACTGGAGAAACACTTCTGGAACCAAGAGGAACCTCTGCCTGGAGAAGAGGTGATAGCTGAGGAAGAAGTGCTGCCCTGCCTGTGACTGTGCTTTGTGGAGCTTTCCTGCAGTGCTGCTTCTGCCAGAGTAAGAGGGCAAAGACTGGACTTTGTGTGCCTTCCATCTTGTGAAGAAATCTCCAAGGGCTTGAGTTAGAGCTTGCCTCCTGTTGTTTGAAGTCTCAGGGACAGCAAAGACTTCTCTCTGCCAGCACCTGGAGTCTCTGGAGAGACTCCTGCTCTGACAAGTGGTGCCCTATCCAGTCCCTGGGCCCTTGAAAGGAAAGCTGGTGAAAATTCAAGGAAATCGACTTCGGACGACTCCGGACCGACGCCGCTGCTGAATCCGGTAACACCGCCTGCACCCGACGCCGTGACCTTCCCTCGAACGTGACGCTCTTCGCAGGCCCGACGCCGCAGCAGCCCCGCTGAAGTCCGCGACTCCGTGGAAGTCGGCGCACCATGTCGTGACCGATGCCGCTCGAAGTGCACGGATTCAACGTTTCGCACAGACGCCGCGATTCCCGACTTCGCGCATCAGCTTGTTTTCACTCTTCACCAAAGGTACTGTACTTGGGGGTCTACACGACTCCGTGTGCCGGCGCCGCTGGTGTCGGCTCATTGGGAACGACTCCGTCACGACGCGTGTTAACATCTCATCGAAGCATTTTTGTTTCTAAGCGCTATTTTTGAGTTTAATCTTTAAAAATTCATAACTTGACTTGTGTATGTCGGATTTTTGTCGTTTTGGTCCTGTTTTGTTTAGATAATTATTTCCTATTGTTCTAAACCAGTGTTGTGTCATTTTGTAGTGTTTTCATGAAGTTACTGTGTGTGTTGGTACAAATACTTTACACCTAGCGCTCTGAAGTTAAGCCTACTGCTCTGCCAAGCTACCAATGGGGTAAGCAGGGGTTAGCTGAGGGTGATTCTCTTTTACCCTGACTAGAGTGAGTGTCCTTGCTCGAACAGGGGGTAACCTGACTGTCAACCAAAGACCCCATTTCTAACATTGGTGATCAGCGGTTGGGATTTGGACTTGTATTTTTACTTGACATACAGTAATTAAGTGTACACTACTGTTTTGAGTTCAGACCACTACGTGACCACATACTACTTGTCCTGTGATTCTGCTTTTTGTTCTCCGATGTCCTCCTGGAAGTATTGCTAATATTTTTGGACTTTGGTTTTTGGTTGTGAAGCCTTTGCAGAATGGAAGTCAATTTCTGGCACCTATTTATGTATAAAAAGTGGCAGCTTAAAGCATTCTGCATGGAAAGGGGACTGGCTGTGAACAAGAAATCCAGAAGGGAGAATCTTGAGTCAGCCCTGTTTCAGTATGAATTGAAACGTTGTCAGGCAACACCACCAAATGAGTCTGAGGAGGATAACTACTCTGAGGAGGAGGACTACTCTGAGGAGGAGGGCAGTGGCCCTGAGGAGGGAACAGAAAGAGATGATTGACTCCTAGCTCGAATCCGGAGTCTGGAAGAGCTAGATGCAGAGCTTGAGAGGGCTGAGGAGAAGAGAGCCTTAGTCCTAGAAAAAGAAAGGATTACAGCTCAAGAGCTGAGCTGTGAAGAGCTGAAGCTGGAGGCCATGAGGGCTGAGTCCAGTTCAGATGGTGGCAGCAAAAATCTTGTATCCAGTACTGCTGAAGAAGTGCACATGCCCAGAGATGTGGTGCCCTACTTGAAGGAGGGAGTTAACACACGCCAGGAGGTTCAAGGGTATGAGGTAGCTCCAGTGATGCACAGGGTCCCTGAGGTGGATTGGGGAACTGGCATGGGGAGTCATATTCCTACTGGTGGGAGGGACACTCTACTGACTCTAGGTGAGAGTGACAGGGAGAGGAGTTCCCCCCAGGTAGAAGTCCTGGTTATGGAGTGTGAAGACATTCCAGAAGAGTGTGGGTTGAGTGTCAGGGACAGTCAGGTACTGTCTCACCAGTCTCAGGAAGGTGATGTGGGGTGCTTTTTCAAAGCAGAGTCACTGGATGATTGGGTGAAGGGTACTTTGGTTAATTCATGTAAGGGGCTGAGTGATGTAATTGCTGGAGAGCATTTGTCTAGTCCTTATTTTCCAGAGCTACGCCAACACCAGGTGGAGTGTGTTCTCTGACCCCAGGGAGCTTACAATGGAGGCAGACCTTTTGGTGAGTACCAGAGAGTCTGAAGAGGCATTTGGGGGGGGCTCCTGAGAAGAGTGGTCTAGGTATTTCCCAACCAGGTGAGGTAGGGAAGGATTGTAGTGTCCCAGGTAGGTCCCAGTGTAGTGGGATGGATGAGGGACCCCATGTCCAGTCTCTGAGGAGAGGGAATGGGGATGGGCTGAGGTCCAAGGTGCCCGAGCTCCGGTCCCAGGTCCTGGAGGGTTCCATGAGGGAACACCAGGAGGGGAGCCTAGCCTGTACCATAGGGCCATCTGTTGAGGGAGATCCCACAGTGTCAGGAGAACTTGGGGGGGCGGCTGTAGCCAGCGTCCCACCAGTTCTGGTGTCTGGCAGTACCACTCCTAGTGAGGGGGTGCAGAAGTCCAGACAGAGGGTTGAGAGGGGGTTGCGGACCCCAGTGGAGAACCTGGAGGGTCAGGGGTCAGCTCTGAGAGCAGAGCCCCCCAGGAATGACCTTGGTGAGACCATTTCTGGGTTGGGGGGAATCCAGACTCTGTCAGATGGGCAGAGGTCAGGAGACCTGCGCCAGCCAGACTCTTGTGTGGCCCTTGGGGACAGTGTGTCCCTTGAGGGGGGTAAGTGTGCCCCCCTGGAAGTCCTGGTGTGCCAGGCAGTGGTTCAACTGCAGGGTGGTGACCCTGGGTTGGAGACCAGGTTCAGAGGGTAAACTCTGGGGTATGCCCCCCAGGAATTCCTGGGTTGCCAGGCAGTGGTCCAGTCTGTGGGTACAGACCGTGGACTGGAGGATCAGGTGCAGGGGATAAACCCTGACCTGAAGGAAGGGGCTACTGCTAACAGTGCCCCTACCATGTTGTCTTCTGGGGAGGCCACTCCTAGTTGGGTGGTTCAGGACCCCAGAAGAGAGGGCAGGGGGAGGGAAGCCTCACCTCTGGCCCTGGTCCAACCTGAAGGTACAGACCCGAGGTTGGAGGACCAGTTGCAGGTTAACATCCCTGCACTGGTGGAAGAATTGTGCAGGACTGCTTCTACAAGCACACTGACAATTTTTTACTCTGGGGGTGCCGCTCCTGGAGGGAGGGTACAGAGCCCCAGAGGGGAGGACCAGGGTCAGGTTATCTTCTCTGACCTGGTGGAAGGGAGAGTGGTCAAAGGGTGTCAGGCACCTGGGGCTACCGCCCCCCACTCTCCACAGTCACAGTGGGTGGAGAGGCCTGAGGTCAGGCTGTCATCACTGACAGTCATCAGGGGTCACTGTGGCTTGCTGTCCTGGTGGACAGAGTTGCCCCTGGGAGTGGGACGAGAGTCACACCCCAGGGGTGGAGTGGGCAACACCACTGTGTTCGCCCTGGTGGTACTATCTGCCCATTGCAATACATCTGTGAGCAAAGTAAAGTTAGGCGCTGCACAGATGGTGTCTGCAGATGTGGAGAAGGGTTCCCCATGGGTTAGCTTAGTGGGCCCTAAGAGTATGGACAGAGGGATCCAACTGGAGTCAGGAAGGCGTAGAACTGGAACATGCCCCTGCTGTTGTGGGCCTGGGTCCTTGTTCTATAGCCCCAATCAGGGAAGTACATCAAGGTATTGATTGTTCTCCCCTGGCTTTAGGCTGGTAGGGGGTCGTGTTGGACTTTTGCTTATGCAGGGTCATCCCGAATCTTTTTGCCTCCTGCCTCCTATTTTTTTCTGACCTGTCGCTGTTGGCTTTTGAACTCTGAGCACTTTCCCACTGCTAACCAGTGCTAAAGTGCATATGCTCTCCGTGTAAATTGTATGTAATTGGTTTATCCATGATTGGCCTATTTGATTTACTAGTAAGTCCCTAGTAAGGTGCACTAGAGGTGCCAGGGCCTGTAAATCAAATGCTACTAGTGGGCCTGCAGCACTGGTTGTGCCACCCACATAAGTAGCTCTGTAATCATGTCTCAGACCTGCCACTGCAGTGTCTGTGTGTGTATTTCTACACTGTAAATTCGACTTGGCAAGTGTACCCACTTGCCAGGCCTAAACCTTCCCTTTTCTTACATGTAAGGCACCCCTAAGGTAGGCCCTAGGTAGCCCCAAGGGCAGGGTGCAGTGTATGGATAAGGTAGAACATATAGTAATGTGATTTATATGTCCTGACAGTGAAATACTGCCAACTTCGTTTTTCACTGTTGCAAGGCCTGTCTCTCTCATAGGATGATATGGGGGCTACCTTTAAATATGATTAAAGTGTAGATTCCCCTAGAGAGTAGATGGACATGTGGAGTTTGGGGTCCCTGAACTCACAATTTAAAAATACATATTTTAGTAAAGTTGATTTTGAGAGTGTGTGTTTGAAAATGCCACTTTTAGAAAGTGAGCATTTTCTTGCTTAAACCATTCTGTGACTCTGCCTTGTTTGTGGATTCCCTGTCTGGGTCAGTTTGACAGTTGGGTTGTTTTTCACCTCACACTAGACAGTGAGACAAAGGGAGCTGGGGTGTAACCTGCATTTCCTGATTAGCCATCTCTGCTAGAAGGGAGGGGTGGAGTGGTCACTCTCATCTGAAAGGACTGTGTCTGCCTCTGACAATGCAGATTCCAACCCCCTGGTGTGTGTCTGAGGCCTTGCCTGGGCAAGGCAGGATTTCACAAGTAGGTGTGAGTCCCCTTTGAAGAAAGGTGACTTCAAAGACTAAAATGGGTATAAGAAGGGCACCCAAATCTACAGACTGGAGAAACACTTCTGGAACCAAGAGGAACCTCTGCCTGGAGAAGAACTGATAGCTGAGGAAGAAGTGCTGCCCTGCCTGTGACTGTGCTTTGTGGAGCTTTCCTGCAGTGCTGCTTCTCCCAGAGTAAGAGGGCAAAGACTGGACTTTGTGTGCCTTCCATCTTGTGAAGAAATCTCCAAGGGCTTGAGTTAGAGCTTGCCTCCTGTTGTTTGAAGTCTCAGGGATAGCAAAGACTTCTCTCTGCCAGCACCTGGAGTCTCTGGAGAGACTCCTGCTCTGACAAGTGGTGCCCTATCCAGTCCCTGGGCCCTTGAAAGGAAAGCTGGTGGAAATCCAAGGAAATCGACTTCGGACGACTCCGGACTGACGCCGCTGCTGAATCCAGTAACGCCGCCTGCACCCGACGCCGTGACCTTCGCTGGAACGCGACGCTCTTCGCAGGCCCGATGCCGCAGCAGCCCCGCTGAAGTCCGCGACTCCGTGGAAGTCGCCGCACCACGTCGTGACCGACGCCGCTTGAAGTGCACGGATTCAACGTTTCGCACAGACGCCGCGATTGCCGACTTCGCGCATCGGCTTGTTTTCACTCTTCACCAAAGGTACTGTAATTGGGGGTCTACACGACTCCGTGTCCGGCGCCGCTGGTGTCGGCTTGTTGGGAACGACTCCGTCACGACGCTGTGTTAACATCTCATCGAAGCATTTTTGTTTCTAAGCGCTATTTTTGAGTTTAATCTTTAAAAATTCATAACTTGACTTGTGTATGTCGGATTGTTGTCGTTTTGGTCTTGTTTTGTTTAGATAAATATTTCCTATTTTTATAAACCGGTGTTGTGTCATTTTGTAGTGTTTTCATGAAGTTACTGTGTGTGTTGGTACAAATACTTTACACCTAGCGCTCTGAAGTTAAGCCTACTGCTCTGCCAAGCTACCAAGGGGGTAAGCAGGGGTTAGCTGAGGGTGATTCTCTTTTACCCTGACTAGAGTGAGGGTCCTTGCTTGAACAGGGGGTAACCTGACTGTCAACCAAATACCCCATTTCTAACATCTCTCTACTGTTATCAATTAATGTTTCAATTGTCTGTTTTTCTTCCACATCTTTCTTAATAGCTGACTAATTTCTGTACCTGATTTATCCCTGCTTACTGCCACCTAAATATGCAGACAAAGAATTGGCACCGAAGATGTTGTGGCCTGTTTCTTGATTTAAATTAAAAATCAACCATTGTATCGTATTACATGGATGGAGAATTCCACATTATTGGAATTTACTAATGCTTCCCATGATTTTGCTGGGAACCTGAGACAGTCATAGGTTTCCAGGAACATTCCTGGAAATCATTTGTAAATTCCTACTTGCTTTCTTACAAAGACTGTAGCACATATGTACATCTTTACAAACAATAATTCCTTGTATGAGTGCATTTATGTTGTTATTCCACAGGGAGAATATTTTTCCTTGTAGAAAACCCTTTCTCCTAGTCCATGGGTCCTCAAACTGGGGCGCGGCCCGCTTAGGGGGCCCTGTAATTATCCCAGGGGGAGCACCCGGCCCTGGCCAAATGAAGCATTATGCAGATAACAGAGTTGTTTTTAAGCGAAAATAATAGTGTATTTTTAAAAACGTAACATAACTTAACTGCAATGGTTAAATACGTCTATACATGTTTAAACATTGCTAACTTAACAGAATAATTGTGAAAAATTCTCAGGGCGGGCCCGATTATTATTTTTTCCACTGGGGGGCGTGGCATTAAAAAGTTTGAAAACCACTGCCCTAGGTGTTTTCAGGAGGTGAATGATTTTAGAAAAGGTTTGTGAATGCCTATGAACAAGTAAGTTGGTAGGTGTGCACTATCTGGCAAAGCATTCCCCATGCAACACCCACTTCCCAACCCTTAAAAAGACTTAGGAGCTGATTTAGGCTTTGGCAGAGAGAGTACTCCATTGCAACGACAACAGAGTACTCTCTCCACCACAGCGAAGTTCGCCTGCCTCATTTAGAGTCGGCAGAACTTATGTGGAAGTTATGTGGTGCCTCCGCCATCTATATACACCTTCAATGGCCTGATGGAGTAAAGAGCCATTGGAGGTTTGCTTATGTGTTTGCTCACCCAACTTAGAGTGGCCGAATACATGGGCAGTTTTCACTGTCCGTCAACACCAGGTGAAGCCTGGCAGCCTGGGAGAAAACTCCAATTCAGACTAGGGGTTGTGTGACAGATGAGCCTCAGGGGCGCAACGGGCATGTGTGCCTGCTTTGCGCACGTCCGGGGCAGTTTGGTGTTAGAGAAGGGGCAACAGATGCTTGTGCAGCCCCTTCTGTAATAGTGATAGCGTTGGTGCACATGTAGTGTCAGTGCTATCACAAGAGGGTGTTCCCTAATTTGCATGGCGGCGTGACACCATTCAAATGAGGTAATGTCTTTGCCTTTGCGCCTGCATTGTATTATGGAAAAGTGGCACACTTTCAGTGCACCCCCTGACAGCAGCCCTCCCAAGGGATGAAAGGAAGTCCTAGGGAACCCCAGACATCCCCTTGCAGGTGGGTGCAGTCCCTCACTGTACCCACCTGCAAGGGGATCTCTAATCCCTTTTGAAAGCGTAGGTGGGTTTGAAACAGCTGCTCTATATTTCACTCCAATGCATTGCTCCTGTGGCGGCACAAGTTTGTGGCTGCCCTTAGGGCAGCGCATTCAACATAATAGGGTGCACATACACTGTTTGCGCATGGCGCACATGTTCAAAGGTGCACCATGGTGCAAACCATCAAAGTACGCCCATATCCTAATACGGGCCTAGATGTTTTCAGACCTGTATAATTTAGCTGCATTTTGTTTAGCAGTTAGCTGCTTGAGTTTGATAGAATTCAGACCTTTGGCTACAAAATGTTGGCTTGTAAACCATGCCATTTATTTGACTTCAAAATGCTGATAGTTTTTAAACATGAATAATATTTATGTAAAGCTGCTGTGGGCTTCTAGTCTGGGAGTCTGTATGTTAATGAAAGGTATAGGGCCAGATAATGACCTTGGCGGAGGGGATTACTCTGTCCCAAATGTGACAGATATCCTGTTCGCAGTGTTACAAGTTCAACAGGATATAATGGAACTTGTAATGTAGAGGGTGGCTTATCCGTCACGTTTGTGACAGAGTAATCCCCTCCACCAAGGCTGTAATCTGGTCCAAAGTGATGTCGGAAATCAGTGCAGGGATCACACCCATCACTCCATGCCTCTTGGCCTCAAAAGCATGATTGAACAGAAATGCCCTCTGCCTCAACAGCAATAAAACAGAGCTCCTGGCATTTGTAATGAAAAACCCAATAGTGATCACTTTTAGCAAGCCAGCAGACCTTGGACCCCCTACAGATCCTTTCAAGCCAGCACTGAATCTTGAAGTTCTCTTCACCTTTGACCTCTCCTTTGCTCCACAAACTCAAGAATCAGAACCTTTACAATCTTTCCAAAGTCTACCTAGTGCTCTGTATCTTACAACAGATCTTCCTCTATCAGGCAATAGCCCTATCCAGACTATAGAACTGCCCACCTGTCTTTATTAATGTGTTTGAGAAGACTCCGACAAAACTGTAAATAGTCCAAAACAAAATTATCAGATATAGTTGTGGTCTAAAATATGTGCCTATTGATCCAAACTAAAAAAGCTGCCCATCACACATCTCATGTTAAAAGCAGTCTGTATTATCTAGATGTCGGTGCGCCAAAATTCCCCAAATACCTCATAAACATAGTTGTATAGACCAAGATTGAAAGAAATCTCTGCTCCAGTAGAGAAACTAAACTCTCTTGCAAAAAATGTTGAAGAAACAAATCTAGGTAGGATTACCTAGCTGCAGTGGGTATAGAAACTTGTAATTATCCTCCTTTCTAATGCACAACATGTCCTGTGAGTTTCAAAACTATATTGCATGAACTTCTTAAGAACAGACTCTTTTCTGATGCATAATGAATTAATGAAGTGCTGTGTAATTTGTCTTTTCTTGTAGTCAATTTTTGCCCCTAGTTCGTAATTGTGCCTTCCTGTGTTCCTACCTTCTCTCATTTCAGCCCCCTCCCCCACACTTTTGAGATCAGATTGTTTTCTTGTATATGTTGTGCATTATATATGAGATAAAGTACTCCCTGCCATACATTATAAGGAAATTGCAAGTCACCGGGAGTTCCATTAACATAGACATGAATGAGGCCGGGGATTGCAATATCCCATGTATTATTATAAATAAATACAATACTATGCTATAGCTATTCACTACTTAATATTCTTCCTTTCTGTGGGTTTCTGAAAACCCTAATCCTGTAGATACCAGGTGAAGAATCAGAGTAAAACCTCATTCACTGAAGCACCTCTTTGGGTAAAGCGTCCGCTCCGCAGTGGGGGGGTGCGGCCCGTTAGGAGGCGGGGCCTCCAGGGCCCTGGGGCACTCCCCCCCTTTTTTCTCCTGCCAGAGGTGCCGGAGTTCGGCTGGATTTCCGCCCTGACGCCTCACGAGGCGTTAGGGCGGAAGTCAATTCCGCAGTTGGGCCGACGTTTGCCGGGCGCCGGTTCCGGCCGCCGCATACTGGTGGGGGGCTCTTTAAAGGCCCCCCTCAAGAAGGTTAGACCTTCTTTTCCTGTGTGCGGCGGCGGGACCTGGCGTGCGGCCTGCGATTGTACCTGTATCCTGTTGGTGTGCGGTCGAGGAAGCACGCAGGCGGTGCAGTTTTTTATTTATTTTTGGGACCGGATCTGAGTGTACTGCAGTCGGGCCCGGTGTTCCAGTTCGGACCAGTTCGGATCCTTCGGTTTAGGTGAGTCTCCGGGGGCGCTGTAGCTCATGCGATAGCGCGGTCCTTGGCTATACGGGGGATACGGGGTCGAGGAAGCACGCAGGCGGTGCAGTTTTTTATTTATTTTTGGGACCGGATCGGAGTGTACTGCAGTCGGGCCCGGTGTTCCAGTTCGGACCAGTTCGGATCCTTCGGTTTAGGTGAGTCTCCGGGGGCGCTGTAGCTCATGCGATAGCGCGGTCCTTGGCTATACGGGGGATACGGGATTCAAAGTTGGATTTCTCCTACAGGCTGCTTTCCACGGCGAGCGCCGTGCGGGGCGGGTCGTTTAGGGGTTAAGGGTCGCATTCATCTGGTGGATAGCGTAGCTCTTAAGTTCTAATCAAGACCCGTTTTTTGCTGTTTGTGTTTGCTCTCGGCAGGAGCGCCGTAGCGGGGGAGTAGGGTTATTTTCCCCGTCGAGTCGTTAGCTTGTGGCAAAGTATAGTGCCTTTGGCACAGGAAGCAACCCGGGACAGGGGTCTGAATTTAGCCACCGCCATTAAAGTATAAGCGCTTTGCGGGGCAGGTCGCCGGGGGCTGTCGGGGTCGCATGGTGGCATCCTTTGTGGTTTGTTGAATTCCCATTTGTGAAAACAGTCCCAGTGGCGCAATCGGTTAGTGCGCGTTGCTTATACAGCATTATCTGCACTGAGCCAGTCCCACTTGGCAGCTCCCAGAGTGCGGTGTGTTTAAGGTGCAGTACATTTCCTTGTTCAAGGTCTGCTCGAATGTAGTTCATTTCGCGTTATCTTTAACTGATAACCTGCACAATTTTTGACGCAGTTTAATAGTGGAGGACGCACATGCCCGAGGCACTTGTAAAAATGTGAGACATTTTGGAGAAGGTGGCTTGGGTGATTCCGTGTGTTGACTGTATTGTATTTGGACTCGTTTCAGGTTCATCCACACCCCAAACAAAAAAAACAAAACATTTTTTTTTTACTTTTAGCTTGGTCCTTTTGCTCATTGTGGCCTCAGGGCTAGTTGCCATACTTACAGTTCAGTATGCCACCCAAGAAGGTCAGCACCCAAAAAGGGAATGAGCGCGACCCAGAGTTATCTCAGCTGCTGAGGCTAGTTCTGGAAAAATTGGGGAGTGGGGAGTCTAATGAAGTCATTGAGGGTCCAAAAAGGGTGGGGGTCAGAGAGAGGGTTTCCCGCCCGAAGCGGTCCCACGTAGCTCCCAGCACAGCTTTCCCCCCGATTAAGCACAGGAAAAATGGCAAAGCGCCGGTGCCGGCCACTATCATTCTGTCGCCCCCCGCAGCAGTTAATTTGCCAGAACAGATCATCTTGCCGGATAACCCGGCCCTGCCCGCAGTGCCACCCCCGAGCCTCACGTTGCGGTTTCAGGCACCACGGATCCTTCGGGCATAGGTATAGGTGGGGTCTTAGAGGACATACGTAAATCCTTGGCGGCGTTAGCTCCGCCAGCTCATCCTGGGCCATTATTCACTCCTCTCCCGGGCCTAGTTGTCCCCGCACTGGCGGGTCCCCTGCCAGCGCGCTTGCCCGAGTCCCATGCACAAGTTCAGGATCCATCCAGAGCGGCACTGGCAGAAGTGTCAAAGTTATTGGCCGGTATTAATGCGCCCGCTCCCACCGCGCCTCCACCAACAGCACCATGGGGGGCTAATGACTCCTGGCAGAATACAGTGGCAGACTTAAAGCGCCAGGTAGACGCACTAGTGGCAGCGCACTCTTCAATTCCTGTGCAGGTTTCACATAGTGGCTCGAGTGTCGCCCCGGCACCGAGCACTGGTCTCACTTCACCCCCGCTGGTGCAAACCGCCTTACCCAGCACAAGTAAGCCCCTTGGTCCGGACATCCTTACTAAGGAAGGGACGGCAGATTCGCTATTATCCAGACCAGGTAAGCTGGCAGCGCACGTTAGCACAGAAGTGAAGGAAAAAATTTGGAAGGGTGATTTTGTGGACATCTTTTCATTAATAAGGGCAAAAAGAAGGGAGGTTGAAGCGAAAGAGAAAGAATCTAAATCATCCTCCTACGGGGAAAGGAAGCTCAAAGTAGAGGAAAACATCACAAATTGGTTATTTGGTTTTAACGTTTTTATGTCAATACTGTTGGAGAAAAAACCGGAGTTGGGCACTTCCCTGATTTATTATGCTAATAAAATTTTGAAGGCCCAACACACGTATGGGGGGTAGCCTGGTTGGAATATGATAGAGATTTTCGTTGGGCAAAAGTAGAGGATCCATCCATTGGGTGGGATCAAACAGAGGTAAATGTGTGGCTCGAACGCGTTAACAACAAGGTACCAGGGAGGCAGCCCTTTCGGACTCAGTCGTCCGGCGAAAAGAAGGGGTCGTGCTGGGCTTTTAACAGAAAGACGTGTTCATGCCCCGCAGGAACATGCAAATTCAGACATAATTGTTCCTTTTGTGGACACCCCTCCCATCCCGAATCAAAGTGTATCAAGAAATCAAAAGAGCGGGGGCGGGACTCTAGTAAACCATCAAATTAACCCCCAGCTGCCCTCCCCGATTAGGTTAGAAGTGGTACGCCCTTGGTTGCAGGCTTACCCCTCTTTAGATTCAGCATCAGTTCTTCTTAACGGATTCTCCTTTGGCTTCAGGATACCCGCTCTTAACGTTTCCCTTGTAAATCACTGTAGGAACCTTTTATCCGCTTCTCAAAACACTGAAGTAATAGCCAGGAAGCTGGAGAAAGAGAGGGCCCTGCGCAGGCTTGCTGGGCCGTTTAGGTACCCCCCCTACCGGATTTTGTGTGTTCCCCGCTGGAAGCGGTGCCTAAGAAAGAGCCAGGGCAGTTTAGACTGATTCACAATTTATCGGCCCCTCGGGGGTCATCAGTCAACGATGCCATTGACCCTCAGCTATGCTCGGTCCGATACGCGTCAGTGGATAACGCAGTAGAAAAAGTGAGGGCGCTGGGCCGGGGGTCTCTGTTAGCAAAAACCGACATTGAGTCTGCCTTCCGTCTGCTCCCAGTTCACCCTGATGATTACCACCTGTTGGGTTTTCAGTTCCGGGGGGATTATTACTTCGATCAATGCATGCCCATGGGATGTAGTATATCTTGTAGTTATTTTGAACAATTCAGCTCCTTTCTGCAGTGGGTGTTCTCGCAGCGTACTGGGCACCGCAAGGTCATACATTACCTAGATGACTTCCTGATTCTGGGCCCCCCTAACTCTGCCTGGTGTTGGTGGGCCCTCCGAGCATTAATCGCTTAGTTTGGGGAATTCGGTGTCCCTCTGGCACCCGAGAAAACCGTCGGCCCCTCTACCTGCATCACCTTTTTGGGAGTTGAAATAGATACCATGGCGGGAGAGTGTCGCTTGCCATTGGACAAATTGCTGGCTTTCAAGGAATCCATTAGGGCTACTCTGGCTCAAGAAAAGGTGACACTGCATCAGCTACAAGTTCTTGTTGGTCAACTGAATTTTGCGCTGAGAATCATCCCCATGGGCCGCCCTTTTTCCAGGTCAATAGCTCGCTCAATGGCGGGACTGCTAGAGAAACACCACCACACCCGGCTGTCTAGAGAAGTTAGGGACGACCTAAAGTTGTGGGACCTGTTTTTAAGAACGTTCAATGGGTCCGTCATTTGGCCAGAGAAAGCGATACCCAGCCCCACGCTAGGCCTGTATACTGACTCTGCTGGTAGCATAGGTTTCGGGGCAATCCTGGGCCCACTATGGTGCAGGGCAGATTGGCCCAGAGGTTGGGCCAGTCTGGGGTGGACCAAGAACATAGCTTTCCTAGAACTATTCCCAATTGTGGTCGCTGTTAACATCTGGGCGGAGGAATTAAAGAATAAGGTGGTAATCTTCTGGTCTGATAACATGGCGGTGGTGGAAGTTATCATCCGCCAAGGGGCCTCATGCCCTTCAGTCTTGCGCCTATTAAAACACCTAATTCTAGCTTGTCTTCAGCACAACATTACGTTCAAGGCAAAACATGTGCCCGGGGTTCATAATAACGCAGCTGACGCATTGTCTCGATCATTAATGCAGGATTTTATACGGTATCACCCGCAGGCATCGGAGAAGATGACGGAGTTCCCAGAATCTCTGTGGAAGATTGGTGCCCCTCCCTCCCAGACTTAGTAGCAACGTCGCTGGCGCCACGCACAAAAGCAGCTTATGAGAACAGTTTTTTCCTTTACAGGCAATTTCTGCGGTCACGGCAGATTGCAGACACATTCTCTGAGGCTGCAGTGGGGGTGTTCATACTACACTTGCGAAGCATAGGTCGTCCTGTGTCATGCGCGAAGGCCCACATTGCAGCGATACGTTTTTTCGCAAGAATACGCAATTTGGAGGGGCCCCTGAATACATTTGTTATTGGACAGGCCCTGGTGGGGTGGGCCAAGGGATCCCCACGTAGTTCTGATGCCAGCCGTCCTGTCACTACCCCTCTATTGGAAAGGATGTTGAGGGCACTCCACGATGTCTGCCCTTCCCCGTCCGAAGCGGTATTATTCGCCACGGCATTCACGTTGGCCTTTTACGGGGCCTTTCGCATCAGTGAGTTGGTGGGCTCTTCCAAGAGCGATCACACGGGGGGTTTACAGCGACAGGACGTGTTAGTAGGCGCAGCATCGCTATCCATAACCTTGCGCAAATCAAAAACCGACCAGTTTAGGAAAGGAACGCGCATCACACTCTGTGCAGCACCTGGCTCCCCTGTTTGCCCTGTGGCACTGACAAGTAGTTATCTCGCAGTCCACCCCACGACGGGCTCTCCGGCCTTGTTCGTTCACCCCAGTGGAGATTGCCTTTCGCGTTACCAGTTTTCCGAGGTCTTTAAGTTGACCCTCAAAGCAATTGGGGTGGATCACAAAGGGTACTCATCCCATTCGTTTAGAATAGGGGCGGCCACTGCAGCAGCGGCAGCAGGCCTTCCAGCGTCCGCGTTAAAAAACATAGGTCGTTGGTCATCGGAATGTTACAAGCGTTACATCAGGCCAGATTTGGTGTAACAGTGGCCGGGTTGATTGGTGGTGATGTCTCACGCGCATGTTTCTTTTCTTTCAGTCAAATGCCTCAGCGAGTAGTCTGGGTATTGGGGCATTCATTTGTCCGTCGGGCGGCGTACCGGTTGCAACAGCTCCGTGGGTCGAAACCGGCAGACATGCACAGCATAGCATTCCGTTGGTGCGTCATTGGCGGAGGAGGCATCACCCAGCTGCAACATTTGGTCGATTTGGCGAGTGGTTGTGGGGGACTGCAGTCTCCGGACTTAATCATCATTCATTTGGGGGGCAACGCTTTAGTGCGTTTAGGCCGGAAGGCCCTTAGGGAGTCAATATTCTTTGAAATCACGAGAGTGGCAAAGCAATTCCCAGGGGCAGCATTCGCCTGGTCGCACATGGTACCACGTCGGAAGTGGGGGCCAGGGATAAGATCGCGAACCATCAACGTGTCAGTGCGCCGGCTTAATGCCGTGATGGCGAAACTCTGCCCAGGTCCGGGGCGTCTATGGAATATCCCCCATAAACTGTTGAAAGGCGCTCACATGTTTCACAAAGACCAGGTTCATTTATCCGACGAAGGAGCCGAACAATTTATCCGTGACATGGGGGTTTTGCCCGCAGCCTTTTTTTGGGTGGGGAGGTCGAAGGACCTTTTGGGCCCTGGTCGCCCTTGTGGCGGAAATTGAGATACAAAATGTGACTAGAAACAATAGGAGGGGGTCCCCAAGGTGGGGCCCCCAGGAGGACATCTGGGATAGGATCCTGAATTTCTGAGCCAACCAGCGGATGTACACACCAGATCAGGGGGTAAGAGACCTCAGATCGCTGGGGGAGAACATGGGGCTCCAGCTCTTGGCTCCCCCCACTACACCCCAGGGCTGATTGGTGTTTGGAGGGGGGGCGGAACCCTAAAGTGGAGGACAAGGTACCGTGTAGTCAGGGTAACCGTCCCCCCTACGGATACAGGTGAGACATGGGTCACCTGTGTGGTCCAAATGGTGGTTCAGGACAGGAAGGGATCCTGTCAGATTGGTTATGGTCACAAGAATTTATCAATAACATGAAAATAAAAATGTTTCTCTTTATTGACTAACCTTGCTATACTTGATATTTGATGTTTGGCATGTTGAAGTTATGAGTTATTTTGAATTATGCCTTTTGAAAATAAAAGTACATCTTCCAACGAGTAAAGCTTGTAGTCTCGTGTATTCCTGGCAGGGGGAGTGTGGGCCGTTTGGAGGCCTCCGGATCCTAGTGAGGTGTCCATGCTTGTCTCTCAAACATGTTTCTGAATCAGATATACGGGCATTTGTATGCCTAAATTAAGAAACTATAGTCATTGAAGTAGATGTGCTCCTGGAGTCATATGGCCTTTGTTACACTTGGAATTACATTACTACATAATAACATGTTTTACACATAGTGTAATACCACAGTTTCTGTAATTACAATTTCTATGGGCTGCAAATAGCAGGGCTTACTATTACTCAATTTAAAGTTATTCAATTTATTGAACTCGGATAGATTAAAAGCTAATGTACCCCTGGCAGTGGCAAACTTCTGACCTACGGGTCTCACCAGATGTCAGCAGTGAGTGAAGAACTTAGTCAATTTGTCGGATGGACATAAACTATATATGTTATTCAAGAACAACATAGCAGTAAAAACAATAACACAACACAGCTTGCCTATTGAAAGTTCCTGGCAAGAGTAGCAATAGACATCTAGAAATTTATGACAGACACTTGATCCAGTTGTAAATATGGATACAACGATTTACTGCTATTTCACTGCTTGCGTAATATGAAACGGAGCCTCTGTCCATATTGTAAAATGGTTTTGCATCATGTCAGCACTCAGGACATTAACTGCAAATCCAATGCTAAACCTGCACAAGGCACATTGATATAAATTATTTTACCAGCATCAAAGAGAATGCAATATAGAAACCCTAGCCCTCTAAGAACCCCTCAGAGAAACAGTGCTGACATATATTGCTCTGATGTTATTGCTGATCTAATTAAAAATGGGACAGAATGACGTTGACTCGAAATTAATTACATCTTTTACAATGGAAGAGTGGACAAAATAACTCGAAACAAGCTTTTTTCCAATAGTTGCCTATATAAACTACCTTTGCCCATCATTCCCTGTTATACAAACAGCAAGAATGATGCACATGGATTTGCCCTGTTTTGTGGCACTAGAACGAAGGGCCATATTTATACTTTTTGACGCAAAACTGCGCTAACGCAGTTTTGCACCAAAAAAATTAGCGCCGGCTAACGCCATTCTGACGCGCCACGCGGGCGCCGTATTTATTGAATGGCGTTAGCCGGCGCTAGCCGACCAGCGCTGCCAGGTGTGCGTGACAAAAAACGACGTACACCAGGCAGCGCCGGCGTAGGGGAAAATGGCATTTGGGCGTCCCAAAATGGGGCAAGTCAGGTTGAGGCAAAAAACTCGTCTTAACCCGATTTGCGCCATTTTTTTCAGGCGCCCAGACGCCATTAACATGACTCCTGTCTTAGCAAAGACAGGAGTCATGCCCCCTTGCCCAATGGCCATGCCCAGGGGACTTATGTCCCCTGGGCATGGTCATTGGGCATAGTGGCATGTAGGGGGGCACAAATCAGGCCCCCCTATGCCACAAAAAAAAGAAAAAGAAAACTTACCACAACTTACCTTTTCTTCCCTGGGATGGGTCCCTCCATCCTTGGGTGTCCTCCTGGGGTGGGCAAGGGTGGCAGGGGGTGTCCCTGGGGGCTTGGGAGGGCACCTCTGGGCTCATTCTGAGCCCACAGGTCCCTTAACGCCTGCCCTGACCCAGGCGTTAAAATCCGGCGCTAATGCGGGTTTTTTAGTCCCGCCCACTCCCGGGCGTCATTTTTGCCCGGGAGTATAAATACGACGCATATGCATCGCAGTCATTTTTTTAGACGGGAACGCCTATCTTGCATCTCATTAACGCAAGGAAGGTGTTCACGCAAAAAAATGACGCTAACTCCATAAACTTTGGCGCTAGACGCGTCTAACGCCAAAGTATAAATATGGCGTTAGTTTTGCGTCAAATTTGCGTCAAATTAAACGACGCAAATTCGGCGCAAACGGAGTATAAATATGCCCCGAAGTGTCTTTAACATGGCCCGGAAAGGTCGTTTTTCTTTGCTCTTAAAATAGTTAAACTTGCATTGACAAGGTCTGTGTCTGTCATGAACGCGGTTAAAAGATGGGTCCAGAGAATCACTTGGAAGAGTCTTCGGTGTTCATCTCCAGGGGGCGGTGTTCGGTCACTCCTTAAACACATTTTTTTGGGAGTATAAAAGCGCTGCACGTGTCAGAGCCGAGCTGAACGCTCGGTGTAGTCTCCAGGATGCAGACACGGCACTTCTGATACAAGTTGTTTATCCAGACAGCATGTGCCTAGAGTTCTTGACAATTAAAGCGCCCCACTTGTGTCTGAGTGCATTCGGCTTTGACATAAGAAACATTTATTAATAGGACTATGCAGTGGGAACCTTTTAGATAGAGTGTCTCTCGAGTAGACGTACTGAAATAATACTGCTTTCTAGTTTGTTGAGACTCTTTGCACACGTGTGTTATGGGGACACAGAACGCACCGAGGTCACTCAGTTTGGGAGACCAAATGGTGTGAAAACCAGTAACTGAGAGGTCAGTGATTACCGGTTGGTAATGGTGATTGTGGTAAAACGTTATGCCACACAATTGCCAATATTTAATAAGCATTCAGCGCTATATAGACCTTTGCATACAGAATATAAAAATAATGTAGAAAAATAATAGAAAAAGTAAAACTGCAATACAAATAGAAGAATAAATATTTGAGAGAGGGGAGGAGGAGAATGGGAGTATTTCGTGCCGTTGGTGTGTAATGGTACTGCAGCTAAGGATGGATGGAAAGGCAAGAATCAGGCGTGGGCGATAAGGTATGCTTAGGTCTAGGACTGGGTATGTACTATTGTTCCAGACTCTTTCATTTGCAGTTAAATGGACATAGTCCTTCCACTTAGTATAGGTGTTTCTGGTCACAAGTCTGAGACCTAAGAATAGTATTTACGGCGGGGCGGGTTTTTAGGGGTCGGAGGGTCGGGGTAATTTTGTATTTAGGGGAGCTGGGGGGGGGGGTCAGGTTTTTAGGGGCAAGAGTGGGGGGCTGGGGTAATTTTGTATTCAGGTCAGGCAGCGGGTTGGGTTTTTAGAGGCGAGGTGGGGAGTTTGGGGTAATTTTGTTTTTAGGGGTTGGGCAGTTTTATTTTTAGGGCTGGGGGTCGGTTTTAGGGCTCAGGGTGGGTGGGGGGTATCGGGGTAGTTTTTACAGGTAGGGGGTTTGGGTACTTCTGTTTTTAGGGTCGGGTGGTCGGATAATTTTGTTTTTAGGAGTTGGGTTATTTTATTTTTGGGGCGGGGTGGTTTCAGGGCTCAGGGTGGGTGGGGATATCGGAGTAGTTTTTAAGGGTGGGGGTACTTCTGTTTTTAGCGTGTAGGGGTGGCATGCAACAACCAAACATGCCATTTCCACACATGCCTTTACTAGGTATGCCTTTACAATGAAAAATCATCCTAAATGCATGCGTGGTAAAGGCATGCATGGAAACAACGCGGTCATTGTTCCAACCGCATTGTTCAGGCATGCGTGGTTGCCTCATGTGTGGTTCCATCATACAACCATACAATTAACATTTGAAGGTGTATATAACTGTTATGAAACTACAGAATCTGAAGTTAGTTGATTGGCATTTACTTTCTAAACTAAATTTGTCAGAGATAAAATATCGTTACTATAATTCAGTCTCTGCAAAACATTGATTGGAATGAACTGAATGGGGCTGTGCAGGTGTAAATGAAACTTCCTCTGGCATACTCACTGTAAGAGCCTATAAGTGTTGGCCATATCCTTTAAAGATCTGGTAACAAGCTGCTTAAAACAGGCCACACTGACCACTCATTTTGAGCCCCTAGTCAATCCAGACTGTGGGCCTCCTTATGCTCATGGAGACTGAGACTACTCTACAGGCCCAACAGACCCCAGAAGAATCAGTAGGTGAATTCTACACCAGTCTACGGGAGGTCACAAGTACATGCACTCTACCTGATGAACAAGATGAAATTCATGCATAGTTCATCAGGGCTGATCGTCCACCAAGCACATTCTTCAGGTCTCCCAAATTACCATGGCAGACATCCTTATGCTTGGCTGCTCAAAGGAACTTTCCAAGTCCTGTGCTGCCCACATGGAGGCAGCCCTTCAATGATCCATACAGGTAGAACTTGTCAACCACATTGCCCAAGCTGCCTTGCCTGGTGGCAACGAGGAGAACCAGATTGCCCAGTGAAAGGAAAGAAATGTTTGGCACGTGGGAAGGTGAATCATTATATGAAGGTCTGCACCCCTGCAAAAAGACTGTGAGAAAAAGAAAGTCAGCCATGTGGACACAACGGCCGCGCTAGTGGATGATGACGATCACATGGATGACGACGTGTCAGATGGCATGGTACACATAATCCACACAGTTGAACCAATCAAGAAATAAACCCACCACTCATCCCACTACCAAATCACTGTGGAAAGCCAGCCACTTGTGGCCTTCTTGGACACAGGGGCCTCAATCACATACTACCACTGACGCTATCCTAGGCGATGCCAGCTCCCCCTAGCACTTTGTCCCATGACTACAAAGGTGTATGCCTTTGGCACAACCATGTGCCTCCCTTTAGCTGGCACCTTCACTGCCAGACTGGACATCAAAGCCTCTCCACAAGAGCAAAAATCTATGTCAATCGAGGTGGGTCAGATATGCTCATCAGCCTCCACACTGCTGAACATTTCCAACTAGTTCAATTCACGTTCGGGATCCATGCTAGTGTCATAGATACTCTCCTTGGCAAACAGAAACACCTATTCAAAAGGATTTACTGCCTGAAGGGCTGAGTGGTCATCTACATATCGATCAGTCTGTACAACCAGTCACCCTGCACCCCAGGTGAGTCTCCTTTCATCTTCAGCCAAACACAGAGGTGCAACTGCAGAAACTCAAGCCAGAAGACATCATAGAAAAGGTAGACGGACTGACCCCTGGGTGTTACCCATCATTGTGGCCAGGAAACTGAAACAACCTTGTGAGATGTGGCTATGCCTCAACATGCGCATCCTGAACACAGCCATAGAGCATGAGAGGCACATTACCCCTATATTAGATATCATAGGAGAGCTCTCAGGCTCTTGTTGGTTCTAAAAAATGGACCTGAAATCAGGGTATCAACAAATCCTCCTAGCACCCAAATCCCGCCATATGACAACATTCTCCACCCATCTCGGTCTGAGGTGATACAAATGCCTCAATTGCCTCCAAGGTGTTCCAAGACATCACCAGAGGTGTGTTGTTGGGGATTCCGGGAGTCTCAAACATCAGCAACGACATCCTGGTCCATGCGCCCACTCAAGAGGAACACTTTCACAGACTGAGGGCCATCTCCAAGCTACTCAAAGACAAGGAGAAATGTGAATTCCACAAAGAATGGATATGCTTCTTTGGATATTGTTTCTCCATCAAAGGGGTCACATCCGACCAAGCCAAGGTCCGGGACATCCCGTTGGCACCAGTACCAGCCATCGTAACTGGTGTCAGGAACTTTCTAGGCATGGTCACCTACTGCAGCCGAATCATACAGAACCTCACAACACTCACTGGACCACTCCAGGAGCCTACAAAACCATCCACACCTTGGCAATGAGGTGATGAACAAGAACAAGCGTTTCAGGACACCAAACAAGCACTCTACGTAGATATCGCTTCCTCATATTTTGACCCACAAAAGACAAAGCCCTATCATAGGACACCAGCCCCACTTGTTTAGGAGCCATTCTTTCTTAGAAACAACCAAGCGGTGAATGGGATTTGCCAGCTGAAGTCTAACTCCCACCTAACAAAGTAATTCCCACATACAGAGAGGCAATTGCAATGCACTGAGGTAGTTGTCACTTCCACCTCCATCTATATGGGCACCCCTTCACTGTGAATACGGACCACAAACCACTATTCGTCCTGTTTAAGAGGTCTGCAATGAATCCTTCTCCCCAAATCGAAAATGGATACTCCAACTTCAAGAATATAGGGTCATATTTATACTCCATTTGCAGTGAATTTGCATAATTTTTTTGACTTCAGCCAAGTCCCAGAAAAAAAGATGAAAAATATGAAAAAGGGCCCGGGTAGGGATAACCTGACCCCTTAGCTCTGATACAGTGGTCCCAGAGTGAACCCTCTCTGGGGCAAAAAAGCATTGTTTTATTTAAATTTTCACTGAGAGTCACGGTGGAGCCAGTGAAAATTGAAAGAAAAAAAAGCGCGGGTAAAAAAAGGAGGGGGCACATGGGGCCCCCCTCCTAGGGCTTATTGTAGCCCTGGGGACCCCACCTCCCCGGGGCAAATCAGTGTAAACACTCGCGGGAGCCTGCACGTCCCCCCACAGCCCATGGGACAGCCACTTTCCTGGGGCTAAACAATCAATTATTGTGAGGGACCACACACCCCCCACAGCCCTAGGGACTGCCACCTCCCCGTGGCTATTTATTTAAATTAAGGGGGATTGTACAGCTGAAAAAAAAAGAATGAAGGGGTCCATCTTGGACCCCCAGGGACCACCACCTTCCAGGGGCAAAATGAAATGTTACGGGGGGCCACGCGCCCCCCTCTAGAGCCACTAATGTCCCAGGGGACCACCACCTGCCAGGGCTGGCTGGTGTTATGTCCCAGGGTGCCTTCCACTGGGACATAGCTGTTTGCTCTGACTTAGCAGGAACTTTGACAGCTCCCACCAAGTCAGAGCAAACACAATTCCAGTCCCAGCAAGCGGGAGCTGTCAAACAGCTCCCGCTTGCTGGGAGGGGAGGTTTTGCTAGCAGGGAAACAGAGAAAACAATTGCTCTCACAGGCAGGGAGCTGCATGTTTAGCAGCTCCCTGTCTGTGACAACAATGCCAGCTCCTGCAGAATGCAGAGAGCTGGCTGGGGCCCTGGGGGCCTTGAGGCTCCCCTTGTAGTCCCCAGCAATGGCACACTGGTGACAGATCCAGGCCTCGGAGGATTGGGTCCCCAGGGCTTAGATTGGCCCAGGGATGGGAGAGCCGCATGGCCCCCCCTCCCAAATGAAAAAAATATATATTTTACAGGCGGGCCTCGAGGGATGGAATCTCCAGGGCCGAAATCAGCCTGGGGAGGGAGGGGCTGCCTGACCCCCCTTGAATAGTGGTGAGCCCCAGGGCAGCGGTTCCCCTCTTGGACACTGGCCATTTGCCCAACGAGGTAGCACTTACTTACCAGTAGAAAGTTAGACATTTTGTGCAAAACTGTGAACTCTTGATGGATAAACTAGCAGGTGAGCTTCCATTCTAGCCATCATGCTCATTTCACAGAAATTGAACCTCAACAGGAAGCACTTACAAATATAAAGGTAGAAGGTGCCCCAGTTAAAGCTCCACTTCTGGAAAGGACAAATGATCCTAACTCCTGGGCTTGGCGAAGGCAAAGCAAGTGTGTTTAGTCGACGATTCTATATTGAAAAATGATCTGAAATCCTTCGTGGATGTGAACGCATCTTTCATCTATTGCAGTGCAATCTGTATGTGACTGTGTAAGTGGGTTCCTTCTTGTCCTCTCCTGGTGAGAGCAGAGTCCACGGTTTTCTCTTTAAATTGCTATGAGGATGCAAATGTGCAAATCACCTGAAAGCTGCTCCCACTTTGCCCCACACTGTTCTCCTTAGTAGTATCCAAAGGTCTTCCTGTATTTTGCCATGATGATGGACAGCTTACCAAAGGGTCTACCAGTATGTTTGCCGTCAATTTTGGTGGCGCGTTCTTGATACCGAGGAATATGAGGACATCTGCTTAAAAAAAAGAAGCACTTACTTCTTACAGATAAAAGGAAGGACCCTGATTTGGTGGATATTTATGTCTTTGTAATCTCGTTGGGCTCTCTATAGGAGGATTCATGTGATCACAGAATTCTGGAAAAAGACGCACGAGGAACAATCATTTTGCCAAATACAAACAAATTGACTGGTGATGTTTCCTTGTGCTCCATTATGCAGCTGTAATGTAGAATATACACTGGACATTTACCCAAGGAGGCAGAAAGAACTCCACTTAAGTAGATATTTTGTGCAAAGCTGTGGACACTTGGATCAAAGGGCAGGTGAGTTTCCTTTGTGGCTAAGTCACTGACACAGCTGAAACACCCAAACAGATACTCACACAGATGCACTCAGACACTCATGCACCCACTCCCAGACCCACTCAGAGACTCATGCACCCACTCCCAGACCTACTTAGACACTCATGCACCCACTCACAGACCCACGCAGACACTCATTTACCCACTCACAAAACCACTCATACATTCATGCACCCACTCACAGACCATCTCAAACACTCACACACCCACTCACAGACCCACTTAGGCTCACAGCCACACAGAGCCACTCAGATTTCTGCACTCACTCACAGACCCACTCAGAATCTCATGCACTCACTCCCAGATGCACTCAGAGAATCATGTCCCCACTCACAAACCTACTCAGACACTCACACACCCGCTCACAGGCCCACTTATACACTCACACAGACACTTACAGACCCACTCAGAGACTGATGCACACACTCACAGACCCACTCAGAGGCTCACACACACACTCATTGACCCACTCAGACATTGAGACACCCACTCACAGACCCTGGCTGGAATTCTGTCCAAAACAGCAAATTTTAAAACAGTGACCTTCTGCTCATTGAACTCATTAAAATGCCTGGCAACTGTTAGAAATGGGGTCTCTAGTTGGCAGAGGTATACACCTTTGTCCAAATAGGGATCACAATCCTAGTCAGGGTAAGTCACACACAATCCAAATTATGATGTGCCCACCCTCTGGTAGCTTGGCACTGAGCAGTCAACCTTAACTTAGAAGGCAATGTGTAAAGTATTTGTGCAATAAATCATGCAATAACACAGTGAGAACACTACAAAAGAACACCACACAGGTTTAGAAAAATATAAGATATTTATCTGATTAAATTAAGGTCAAAACCTCAAGATTTGATGTTCACAAATTTAAATATTACTTTTATAATGATAAGAAGAGTCTTTAGTTCTTAAAAGCAACAATTGTTTCTTGCAAGCACAAAATACCTGGTTTGCGTCAAAATTACTCGCACGAAGACCGCAGAGGAGGAGATGCATGGAAAAAGGTAGGTGTGAGTCTGTTTTCCGGGCACGCACTGATGATGCGACAATTGATTTTACGGGCTTTGTGTCGTATTCCGGTGTGCAGGCTTGAATCCTCTTTGCGATGCGGGGTCTTTTGATGCCCAGGGAAGATGCGTGGAAATCCCGGGCGTGCAGGACAAAGTCACATCGGTTGCATCAATCCGGTGGGTGATGCTGGGGAATTTCTGCAGCAAGGCTGGCGCTGAGTTGATTCTTCTCGCAGGAAGTCAGGCTGTGTCGTTCCGGCTCAGCGATGCGTAGATCCAGTGGACTGTGCCTCGAAGTTCTGGTCACAACGTTGGCGCAGCGTCAATCTCCACTTGGAGAGACGGGCTGCGTCATTCCGGTTCGGCGATGCAGAGTTTTTCTCAACGCTGGACAGGCTGTGTGTGGATTCTGGCTTGATTGATTTTTGCTGTACAAGGAGTTTTCTTGCAGAGATGAAGTCTTTTTGGCCCTGAGGCAAGCTCAATCCAAGCCCTTGGAGAGTACTTCTCAGCAGAGCCAGAGGCCAGCAATGCAGCAGGGCAACAGCAAGGCAGCAGTCCTTTACAGCAAAGCAGTCCAGGTGGGTCCTTTGGGCAGCCAGGCAGCTTCTCTGGGCAGGTTGCAGGTTCTGGTGTAGAGTGTCTGCCCCAAGAAGTGTCTGAGTTGGTAGGGCCAGTTTATATACCCAAAAGTGCCTTTGAAGTGGGGGGGACTTTGAAGAGTTTCTTAGAAGTGCACAAGGTCTCATTTCAGTACAATCCTGTCTGCCAGGGTCCCAGTAGGGGGTTTGGCAGTCCATTGTGTGAGGGCAGGAACTGTCTTTTGAAATGTAAGTGTCAGCCCTCCACCCTCCCAGCCCAGGAAGATCCATTCAGTATGCAGATGTGTGCAGGTGGGACAGAGCATCCTGTGTTTGTGGTTTTCTGGGTGAAATGCACAAGGCGGCTGTCAACCAGCCTAGCCCAGATGCGGATTGGAGACAGGCTGTAAGGCACAGAAGGATTTTAAGTGCAGAGAAATGCTCACTTTCTAAAAGTGGCATTTCTAAAATAGTAATATTAAATCCAACCTCACCAGTCAGCAGGAGTTTGTATTACCATTCTGGCCAAACTAAATATGACCTGGTTACCCCTTTCAGATCAGAATCTACCACTCAACAGTATATGAGGGTAGCCCTAATGCTAGCCTGTGAAAGGAGCAGGCCTCACATATGAGTTTTACACTACCAGGACATATAGAACACATATGTTCATGTCCTGCCTTTTATCTCCATAGCACCTTGCCCTATGGGTTACCTAGGCCCTACTTTAGGGGTGACTTATATGTAGAAAAAGAGTAGTTTAAGGCTTGGCAAGTACTTTTACGTGCCACGTCAAAGTGGCAGTAAAACTGCACACACTGGCCTTGCACTGGCAGGCCTGAGACATGGTAATGGGCTACTTATGTGGGTGGCACAATCAGTGCAGCAGGCCCACTAGTAGCATTTAATTTACAGGCCCTGGGCACATGCAGTGCACTTTACTAGGGACTTACAAATAAAGACACTTTAGCACTGGTTAGCAGTGGTAAAGTGCGCAGAGTCTAAAAGCCAGCAAAACAGTGTCAAAAAGTGGAGGGAGGCAGGCAAAAAGTTGGGGGTGACCACCCTAAGGCTCTTAGGTCTAACAGATATGCTTTGGCATTGTGCAAAACTGCCTTTATATGTTCCAGTACCCGCTTTTGGGCCACATGAATGGTACTGCTAATGTAAAATTTGTTACAAGGGCAGTAAAGAGTAATATTACACTTTTATGATATTTATCAGCACTGCCTTCAGTAATGCTGTTTTTGCATAATCACTTAAAAATGGCCGACAGTTTGTTGGTATTCCAGTTAACTCTTGGTGTATGGTCCGTTGTCTGTATTTATGTTTTTGTAACCAATGCACTTTGGGAATAAAAATGGAAAGTGTTTAGGGGTCTCTTACCAGTGAACATGGAAATTTGTTTTTCGAAACGTGTAGGGTTTCTGTTGTTCTTTCTCACCCTGTACGCATTAGAGGGAATAAGCCCGGGCTGGACAGACAGTTGTTTCGAATATTTGAGTGTTGCTACCCCTCCTCGGTCTGCCGCATTGCGGCAGAGGATTGAGCGATTTTGTTAATTGGTGATATGTATATATATATATATATATATATATATGTCGCCTGATTGTAGTCAGTTATTGCTTTCTCAGTTGTCAGTTATCATTTATTCTAATTTTAGGGAGTACCATTGCTTCTGCAGAAACTGCGCAGGTAGGGCCTGAATGCTGCCAAATCCTGCTTCTTCCTACTGACGGACTGAGGGGTTGACACATAAGCCTCCCCAATGGTTTCTGGTCTCCCCATTGAACACACCACACTTAAATACCTTGGGGTGTGAATCTATTGAAACCAGAAGGATGTATTACAGGGTAACCTGGGAAGAGCCCTTATGTCTGTGCAAACTTCAATTGGCTTTGGGATAAACTGCTGCTAACAGCCATGGGGTGAGGGGCACTTGCCAAGAAAGTGCCCCTTCCCACATTTTTATACTTTTTTTGCCAACATTCCACAGCAGGTAATTCATACATTCACTGCAACATCTCTGTATTACTGTAGCTAATGTGGGGTTGGGCAAGTAGAAGACACTTCGCTCTGGGTGGGGAGATCTGAGAGCCCTCAACTTTGAATCATATTATTTTGCAGCACATGTCCAAAGTGGGGCAGGCTTTCAGTCCAGACGCCTCAATTGAGCTTTTATAGTTAAGAGGGGAGCTGTCCCCTGCAAAGGCCTATGAATATGTGTTCAACAGAAACTGCAAAATCCTGGCCGCATATAGACTCCTGAGATCTGTCCATTACAACTGGCACTGGTACCTCCGCTGGAGGTCTGGTGGACTGCCATATGCACCTGAGGTCTTCATGTGGGCACTCCCTCATTTTAGAAGAGTCGATAAGCATCTTAGACTCAGATAGAGTTGCTCCCATTGATTGACATTCAATGGATTAATAGAAATGTGTGTTATTTTGCTGGATAGTTTTTGACACATGCTATAGTCACCATAACCATTGCGTGAACATGGGGGCGATGGGGCAGAGCCAGAGAGAGATGAGCTAATGAGAAAATTATGAGTAATGCAATTGCAAACACTTTATCACTGTAGTGCATAGGGCCATGCCATCTATCAGATCTAAACCCCTGACTCCTCTTAGGGCTAAATTGGACTGTGATCTGGGTGAGATACTTTCAGATTCTGAGTGGATCCAAGCTTTGCAACAGCTGAAATATATGATGATCAAAGCATGCCTCATGCTTATTCACTTTCACTACATCTACAGATCATATCTTAGGCTACACTAGGCTGGCATTTTCCTATCCAAAGTTTTGTGTCCCTTTCTAGGAGTTTCCAACCGCTGCCTGGGCATGATAATGTGATCCCCCAACAATAATGTGTAGTTTGTCAGGACAGTGCACAATAGGACCTGAATGTACTTTCTGACAGGATGGCTGTGGCAGATCTGTGCCCTGCTCCACCTACACCTCAAAGGGCTTTGCCTCCAGCACACACAAAGGGACTTGATATCAGGCCTCCACTGCCTATCGTCACCCTGAACAGTTTGAAGACCTGATCAGTGGAAGGGGAAGAACTTTCTAGAACCTGTGTTGAGAGCAAGACAGGGACACACACAAAGGCTGCTACCAGTTAAAAAACAGGACCCTCAGCATACCTCTTCAGAACACTCCTGAACCAGTGGAAGATTCAGAAGAAGAACTGCCCTGCTGCCAGTAGGACTTCCCTGCTGCTTGAAGGCCAGCCTTGCTGTCTGAAGGTGGAAGATTGAACTTGGTTGCCTTGATCTCAACCTCCCCAGAAGTGTCTCCCCCGGTCAGTTGGCTGACCTCCTGTTTGAGCGAAAGGGACACAAGACGCTCCCAGAGGCCTCCCATCAACTGTCCAGGTAACCAGTTATAATTGGTCCTGCCTGGATCTGCCTCAGCCCTGCAGCTGGTCTTTGCTGGAGTGAGTCTCATCCCCAAGAGGTGCTCCTTAGGCCCTTGACCAATGTGTACTCATCCTGGCACAACTGAAAGCTTCAAAGGAACCAACGGAGTGCATTGTAACCCGACATCCAATCTCATATCAGAACACCTTGCAGCTCCGGTCAGCATCTTCACCATGAATGGAGCAGAAAGATGCAACCCAATGCAGGGCCTCACATAGTAGCAACTCTCAGCTCCTGATCAGAGGCTTCACTGGAACCGGTGCAGCCCAACACAGCTGGATGCAGGCCCTTGCATCATAGCACCTTGTAGCATTTGATCGTCTGCTTCACCAGAAATGACGCAGCACGACACAAGACCTTGAATCTTCACATGAATGAAACAAAGGTACATCTCCCAGCAGGTCGCACCTCCTGTACCAGGCCTGTGCTCCATCATAGTTAGCCTGAACTTGTGAGTTTGACCCAGTCCACTAGATACCCGCAGGTAGTGCTTACTGCCTGTTGGTGCTATTTTCAGTTAAAACTTTAAAATTAAAATCTCTAGTTCTACTGATTGGATTTTTTTGTTCTGGTATGATTTTATTTAGAAGCATAGGTTAACCTGTCAAGAGCAGGTGTCTGCCAGTGGTCGACACCCACACTACCTCTCCAGTGTGTGTGTGTTGGACATTGCCCGATACTGGGAAGGTAAGTAAAGGCCACTCTGTTGCACTGCACTAGAGCGTGTCCTTTATTTTTTAACATCAGGCTGCTCAGAAAGACGTGAGGAAAAAATGTTTTTTAGTCAAAGTTTGGGTTTGCAAGGGATCCTGGGTAACACAACCTGGTGAGAGCCATGCAAGTCACCCCATCCTGGATTTCCTTAGTTTCCTTAGTTGGATGTCTAGTTTTCAAACATGTACACATTTGATAGGTTTCCCTAGATGCAGGCTGAGCTAGGGCTCAAAATCCATTTTGAGTGGAAAAATGTGATATATCCGTGTTGCGTTTTGGGCCATTTCCTGTCAGAGGCACTAGTCCTACTCACACAAGTGATGTATCATTTTTATCAGAAGACATGTGGGAGCATAGGATAGTAGGATATTTGGGATTACCAATTGGATCTTGCTTCATTTGTGCCTTCCAAATGTAAGCTAGTGTGTAAGAAAGAAGACATTTTAAAAATACCCTCTAAATCATATGCTCCCATGGGTACCCACAAATTCAGAGATTTACAAATAACAACTGCTCCTAAATCCATATCTTGTGCCCATTTTAAAAATACATAGGTTATCTTAATAACTATTTTTCACTCTAGTCACTCTACATATTTCACAATATGAATCAGTCTATACTCAGTACACAATGAAAAATCTTTGTATGGTGCAGCTCAGTTATTGGCTCTGAGTACCTGGAGTTCGTGGAGAACCTACAAACCCTATATATCGCCACAACTAAAAGGATCTACCAAATGCAATGGTATATTGCTTTTGTAAAGCGACCACTGTGACAAAAAGTTAGAAAAAGAAAACATTGTCACAAATGGCTGTTTTTTCCTACTTGTTTTCAATATTTCTTTATTTTAATACTTAGAGGCCGATTACAAGTGTGACAGTACCAAAGTGGGACCGCCATACTTGCATGGAGGATGCTACCACCATAGCGGTGGCACCCCCCAGGCTATTACAAGATTTCTGCTGGTTTTACCTGGCTGACCAGCGGAATCCTTGAAATCAAGCGTTCCCGCCGGCCAGACCAACGGAAGCAGTGCTGCAAGATACCACTTGGCTCCCTTAAAGGAGTCGAGGGCTGTCTCGTATCACAAAGGGGCCGACTGACACCCTCGGAATGTGCACTGTCTGCTAAGCAGACAGTGCACATTCCAACGGTGCTGGGCATTGTCTCCCCTGTTGCCCCTAGCACTTGTTCTCTGCCAGCCTTTTCACGGTGGGGAAACCTCCATGAAAAGGCTGGCAGAGAACAAGGTTGTAAACAGCAGAGCATCGCTGAGTTCAGCTCCTCCCTGGTTAATTACAACCAGGACTGCCATCATCCCGTCGGGATCTTGGATCCTGGCGGAGACGGCCGTCTGTTGGCGGGTCTGCCCGAACTCATAATGTGGGTGTCAGGCCGCACAGCTGCGGCGGTCCGACCGCCACCATGAGTCTGGTGGTCTTGTGACTGCCAGACTCATAATCAGGCCCTTAGCTTCTTTGGGAAAAGCTTTGAGGGATCCACACATATAACCCCTTGCAGAAGTCAAAATGTTGTCCACTTTTAAGAAATCTATAGCTTTCCTGGATCACCCATAGGTTTCACACTGGTTTCCGTCACAAACTGAATGCAGGTAGAAAGCACAAAAAAATTGGAAAAATGGGCTACCTCTTTAAAAATGACAAAACTGTAGTTAAAAATAGTTTTTTTGAGATTCAGCTCTGTATGCTCCTGAAAGCCAGGAAGATGGTGACTTTATCACAGTAAGTTGTTTGTTGATGCCATTTTTATGACAAAAAGACAGACACTTTTATCCAGAGAGCTTTTTTCCTATTCGACCTAAAAACCTCAAAATGTAGCTATATTTTGGCTATTTCCCCAGTCCCCTCCAGAGGAATCCACAATTCCTGGGTACCTTTAGAATGACCAGGATTTTGTAAAAAAGGAGACAAATTTGGCATGGATAATCTATGTTGACAAAAAGTTATGGAGGCCTAACCACAAACTACCCCAAATAGCCAAAAAGGGCTCAGCACTTGGCAGGGGATGGTATGGGCAGCAGTTAAGGGGCTAGTTTAGTGACTTTTGCAGTTCATTCAGACACAATTGTGGTAGTTGCCTGATTGGGGCTTGCATCCCTTCTCAACTAACAACCCAATTATGTACAGTGAAATAAGTCAGACAGGAAAACTTGGGTTAAAAATATCAGCAGCCAAAATCAATTTTGCCTCAAATCTATTGTAAGATTTTGATCATTTATTATTTAACTACATTTATAGCCTATTTCCGGGTAAGTGCTTGATAACAGGTTAAGGTTCATGTCATATGTTTGTAGAGAAACAGTTATGTGTGGTAAATATTTTAGTACTAGATGTTTTTGAGTCTATGCTTTTGCAATCTATGATATTTCAATCAATACTTTTATGAGTTCCTCAACATCTACTTGTTCTCCAGATTTCAGTTTGTGGTCACTCCATGAAAATATTTAATAGAGATGCAAGTACATGGGACTTAAATGAAAGTTGTGTTACACATGCTCTTTCCCATCCTTTTGTCCAAATTAACAGGCTACTCCTCAATTATGTGTTTTCTCTCACAACATTATATACAAAAACTCACATCGATAAACAGTAAACATTTATTAGAGCAACTAATTATTTATAATTGTTGTTAGACCTGACATGCCTTAGGGTGGTCACCCCTAACTTTTTGCCTGCCTCCCTCCACTTTTTGGACCCTGTTTTGCTGGCTTTTAGACTCTGCACACTTTACCACTGCTAACCAGTGCTAAAGTGCATATGCTCTCTCCCTTTTTAAACATGGTAACTTTGGATCATACCTGATTTGACTATTTAATTTACTTATAAGTCCCTAGTAATGTGCACTATATGTGCCTAGGGCCTGTAGATTAAATGCTACTAGTGGACCTGCAGCACTGGTTGTGCCACCCACTTAAGTAGACCCCCTTAACCTTGTCTCAGGCTTGCCATTGCAAGGCCTGTGTGTGCAGTTTCACTGCCACTTCGACTTGGCATTTAAAAGTACTTGCCAAGCCTAGAACTCCCCTTTTTCTACATATAAGTCACCTCTAATGTGTGCCCTAGGTAACCCCTAGAGCAGGGTGCTGTGTAGGTAAAAGGCAAGACATGTACCTGTGTAGTTATATGTCCTGGTAGTGTAAAACTCCTAAATTAGTTTTTACACTACTGTGAGGCCTGCTCCCTTCATAGGCTAACATTGGGGCTGCCCTCATACATTGTTGAAGTGGCAGCTGCTGATCTGAAAGGAGCAGGAGAGTCATATTTAGTATGGCCAGAATGGTAATACAAAATCCTGCTGACTGGTGAAGTCGGATTTAATATTACTATTCTAGAAATGCCACTTTTAGAAAGTGAGCATTTCTTTGCACTTAAATCTTGCTGTGCCTTACAATCCACGTCTGGCTGGGCTTGGTTGACAGCTCCTTGTGCATTCACTCAGACACACCCCAAACACAGGGTACTCAGCCTCGCTTGCCTCCTGTTCCCTGAAGTCTCAGGACCAAAAAGACTTCTCTTTTTCACTTGGACGCTCCGTGCGCCGAAATTTTCGATGCACAGCTTGTTCCGCGGCGAGAAAAACACTGCACACCGACGCTGATCGACGCGACTCCTTCGGGACGACCGGAACTTCAACGCACGGCTTCGCAAGGACAACGCCGCCCGACCTCCGGAGGAGAAATCAACGCGACGCCTGCTGTGAGATCGAAATTTCAATGCGCAGCCCCGCAGAACGACGCGCAGCCGGAAAACAAGCAGGAAAATCCACGCACAGACCCGGGACATCTGGTAATCCCCGCGATCCACAGAAAGAGACTGTCCGCGCGCCGGAAAACGACGCACAACTTCCCCGCGTGGAAAATAACGACGCAAGTCCGTGTGTGCTGGGGAGAAATCGACGCACACACCATTTTTCCACGTATCTCTTCTTCTGTGGCCCTCTGAGGAGATTTTCCACTCCAAAACCAGGTACTTTGTGCTTGAAAGAGACTTTGTTTGCTTTTTAAAGACTTAAGACATTACATATCACTTTTCAGTGATATCTCTACAAATTCACATTGCAACTTTATTCGTTTTGACCTACAATTATCCTGATAAATATTATATATTTTTCTAAACACTGTGTGGTGTATTTTTGTGGTGCTATATGGTGGTATTGTATGATTTATTGCACAAATACTTTACACATTGCCTTCTAAGTTAAGCCTGACTGCTTGTGCCAAGCTACCAGAGGGTGGGCACAGGCTAATTTTGGATTGTGTGTGACTTACCCTGACTAGAGTGAGGGTTCTTGCTTGGACAGAGGGTAACCTGACTGCCAACCAAAAACCCCATTTCTAACAATTGTTATTTATAAATGCTATTACTACTACAGCTTTATAAATTCTACCTATTCTCTAAGACTGCATTTGCTTTCAACGTTCTAATATTTTGTGTTTTTAATGTGATCAATATTGAGGGCTCGATTTAGATATTTGCGGATGAGTTACTCCGTCACAACCATGTCAGATATCCTATCCGCTGAAATCTAAATCCCATGGGACATAATGGGATTTAGATTTCAGCAGATGGAACATCCGTCACTATTGTGACGGAGTAACTCGTCCACAAATATCTAAATCTGGCACTGACTGACTTACATAGACACAGTTACATCACTTCTTATCACACACAAAGGCTCATACATATTAATGAGAGCACAAAGTGGTATTTTGATTGATCTCTTGCAGTGGATGCAGCTTACTGCTTGGTTCATCCTCATACTCTCTGTTTGGAAGATTGCTATTTGTTTCAATTTGCGATGCACGTCACTGATGAAGCAGGCCTTAATATGCTGGCCTCCTGCACACATGCAGATAGCACTTGTATGGGAAGTAACAGTGGAGGATATATTATCTGCACCTGCTTTTGAAAACATAACTTGATTTTAGACTGTATAGAATATTGTGGCAGCCTCTTTTCAAATTAGATCTCCTGGTATAGCAAATGTAATGTTACATTTATTGTGTAACATTTGACTGGGAAATGCTGTCAAAGCCATATCCAAAGACGATAGGTTACGTATGTTGAAAATCTTAGTGAAAGGTAGATTCTATTTGCAATGTAATATAAGAGTGGGTATGAAGCAGGACAAAGAGTTAGACTGTGCTCAGCTATAGTGTACTTAAATTTCATGCCCATTGTTAGAAATGGGGTCTTTGGATGGCAGTCAGGTTACCCACTGTCCAAGCAATGACCCTCACTCTAGTGAGAATACAGGAGAATCACACTCACTTAACCCCTGCTCACCCCTTGGTAGCTTGGCATGAGCATGCACACTTAACTGCAGAAGAAATGTGTAAAGTAGTAGTACCAACACACACAGTAATACAGTGAAAACACTACAAAATGGACACCACACCAGTTTAGAAAAATAGGTAAATATTTATCTAAATCAAACAAGAACAAAATGACAAAAATCCAACATATACAAGCCAATATATGAATTTTCATAAGAATAAGAGTCATTCTCCGTAGAAAACAATGGAAACGTTGATTTTGCACAAAGTACCTGGTTTGCGTAAAAAATAAAGCCAAAAGGGCGAGCGTGCATCAGAAAAGTCAGCGATGCGTCGATTCCATACTCGCAAGTAAGGCCGTGTGTCGTTTCCTTCTCCGGTCGGGTTTGTGATGCATTGTTTCCTCCCTCGTAGAGCGATGCGTCGATTTCCGGATGGGGCACTTCAGATCCAGGCAGGTTCACAATGACTTTGACACCCACGAATGATGCGTGAGAAATCCAGAAGCATGATGATCGAAAACCGCGCTGCTTGGGGTTTGCATTGTTATCAGCAGCCACAAGTGGGTGTTGTGCGTCATTTCTCCAGCCGCGATGCGGGTGGATCGTCGATTTCAGCCGCGATGCGGCGGAGCATCAATTATCAGCCGCGTTGCAGGTGGTGTGTCGAAAATATCCCCGCACTCGTTCTGTGCGTGGATTTCAGCTTTTGTTATGCCAACTTCACCTTTCAAGTGCCCAGGAACTGGATAGGCCACCACTTGGTAGGGCACGAGTCTCAGCAGGGAGTCCAGGTGCTGGCAGAGGAAGTCTTTGATGGCCCTGAGACTTCAAAACAGGAGACAAGCTCAGTTCAAGCCCTTGGAGATTCTTCTCAAGCAGGAATCCACAACCAAGTCCAGTCTTTGTCCCCTTTCACAGGCAGAAGCAGCAACTGCATGCTAGCCCAGCAAAGCACAGTCACAGGCAGGGGCAGCACTTCTCCTCAGCTCTTCTCCTTGGCAGAGGTTCCTCTTGAATCCAGAAGTGATCTTGAAGAAATCTAAAGTCTGGGGTTTGGGGTCAGCTACTTATACCCCTTTCTACCCTTGAAGTAGGCAAACTTCAAAGAAAAGTCTCTGTTGTTCACAAGATCCTGCCATGCCCAGGCCAGGCCCCAGACACACACCAGGGGGTTGGAGTGTGTATTGTGCGATGGCAGGCACCGCCAATTCAGGTGTAAGTGACCACTCCTCCCTCCACTCCAGCACAGATAGCTCATCAGGATATGCAGGCTACACCCCGCTCCCTTTCTGTCACTGTCTAGAGGAGAGGTACAAACAGCCCAATGGTTAAACTGACCCAGACAGGGAATCCACAAACAGGCAGTCACAGAAAGGTTTAAGCAAGAAAATGTCTACTTTCTGAAAGTGGCATTTTCAAACTAACAATCTAAAAACCAAATGCACTAACAGATGTATTTTTAAATTCTGAGTTCTGAGACCCCAACCTCCATATTTCTATCTGCTCTCAAAGGGACTCTGCACTTTAATAATATTTAAAGGCAGCCCTCATGCTAACCTATGAGAGAGATAGGCCTTGCACAGTGAAAACCGAATTTGGCAGTATTTCACTGTTAGGACATGTAAACACACACAAGTACTTGTCCCACCTTTAACATACACCGCACCCTGCCCCTGGAGCTTTCTAGGGCTACCTTAGGGGTGCCTTACATGTATGAAAAGGGACGGTTTAAGCCTGGCAGGTGGGTACACTTGCCGGGTCCAATTAGCAGTGCAAGACTGCACACTGACACTGCAGTGGCAGGTCTGAGCCATGTTTACAGGACTACTAATGTGGGTGCACAACCAGTGCTGCAGGCTCACTAGTAGCCTTTGATTAACAGGCCCTGGGAACCTCTAGTGCACTTTACTAGGGACTTCCTAGTAAATCAAATAGGCCAATCATGGATAAACCAATTAAGAATACAATTTACACAGAGAGCATATGCATATCCACTTTAGTACTGGTTAGAAGTGGTAACGTGCCCAGAGTCCTAAAGCCAACAAAAAACAGATCAGAACAAATAGGACGAAGGAAGCAGGAATGACTCTGCAAAATAGGCCAGGTACAACACCCATTCTATATGAATCACTCTCATAACACGCATTTAGATGATCATGATCCCAGGGCGAGCTTCACATTCGACAGGAGGGAAGACTGTCCTAGGATCTGCAAGTAGGTTATCTGTGATGGAACAGTATATGAAGCAACTTTTACCATTCAGAAGGGAAGGGCAAACAGTCTCAGTGGCTTCAGGGTCTGCAGGAGAGCTGGGGAAGCATTGGCTAAGTGGAGCATATTTCTTTTAAATCTCAAGGTCTGAAATGAGAGGTCCAGGTTGGTGATGGAAGGATGGAGAGCAGTCTCCACAACTTAGAAAAAGTTCACCATTCTGGACATCTGTAGCATGGAGCTTTATGGTGGTTTTGATTGATCATTTTGCTAAAGAAAACCTGGGTGTGAGAAGCCAAGATTTTTTAAATCATTAGGAATTATCACCACTGACTGACTGCCTTCTATTTAAAAACCCTGGCTGGGCTACTTCTAGGAGAGTAATTGTTCAGGATTGTAACAAGATAGATGACTTTCCTGGCAGCTGTGCTGAAGAATTTCTTCAGAGATCATTAGAGAGAGTGTCCACTGCTCTGCCTGAAGCTCTGTTTTTAGAGACTTGGCCAAGGGCTAGCTGCGCCAGCCCCCTCGTTACTCAAAAGATCCTGTGCAGCTTCAATCCTGAGGATATAGGATGCAGACATTCCTGATTGGAAAAAGATTTTGCCTAAGAAAATTCCAGTTGAACAATTGGCTCTGGACATTTCTTGTGGAACTAGAAGTTGACTTTTGAAGATCCCTGCAACTGAAGAAGTGGACTGCACAGCAAACTGAAAAGAAAGTCATGAATATTTCAGGCATATCCTCAGCATAGAAAATTGCTACTCATATTTGTGGCCAAACTTTGTGAAAACACTTACATTGGAGAATCAGTGCAGCCTGCCAACATTCGTAAAGAAATTATGTAACTTCAACAGGTTCTACCTTGATGTTTTTACCACATGGATATTTTTAGGGTGATGTTCTATGATTCCACAGGTACCCTAGCCACCCGGTTAAACCTTGTCAGACACAGATATTTTCTACAGAAAGTTTTCTAAGGTCAAAAATAAAAAAAACTTTCAAGGTGAACCTGCCAAATTGTTCCTAGGTGCATTAATTTCATGATTACCTAGGTTCCAGTAACCTGCATAAAGGATACTTTGCAATTCCATGTAGGACAATCATCAAATATATTTCTATACTCTAGTTGTTTTGATTATCACCTTCAGTCCCTTCGATTTTCTTGATTTGTTGACACTTTTAACTAACAAAGCTTGGAGCTTTTATGTTGTTCATTTATTTACTGTATTGTTGCTTGGCTAGTTCTTGTGTACATACCACATACAGTTTCTTTGAGGAATCCTTTGCTGTTGGTCTAAGTTTCAAAGAGCGGACACATGTATCTTAAGGAACCCTGCTTACCTTTTGTGTTCAGATTGTGTACATACTGTGAGTGCTCAGTGACTGCTTTCTTCAAGACTGTGGCCCTTCTCCTTTTTTTCCTAACACTCTGAACCCCCGCAGTGATCATCATAAGTACACATTTGTTACACACTCATAATAATACCTCTCATTTTCACATATCCAATTCTGCCTAGGCAAGAGTGGTCGTCAGTGAGGGTAGGAAGTACATGAATTTGGGGTAGAAGTACGTGAAGTGGAGGAGATGTTTCCTCATCCACGAACTCATGAAGCAATCATAGAAGCACCAGGAAGATGAAAGTTCAAAACAGACTTCATGTTTATATCATAGAATTATTTGTTAGCTGCAATATGTTCAGTTTTATTTTGTAAAGTGTGTTTGGTTTTACACTTACATCCTGCGTCCAGTTTACATTTATTTTTCAGTGCATTTAGGGGTGATATTTGTTCTTTGTATAAGTCTTAGTGCCTGCTTTAATTATAGATTTTGCCATGAGGGATATACCTTACGTTAGTGATGGAGTAACCCATCCACCAAACTCTAAGTTAAGTCCGATGTGTGTTACATCTGATGTCTACTGAGTTCTGTTCCATGCAAACTTCACAGTATAGTAGTTGGAGGCCAGACAGTGGTGGAAATCGAGGCACAGATTGTTGTCAGGGAAGAACTGACGCATCTTGAGATCTTTATGACATTTATTTTTGTCAGACATGCCATCCTTGGCATGGTATCCCCTAACCTTTTGCCTCTGATTCCCAGGTTGTTGCTGTGTTCTGGACTCTGTTTTGTTGTTTTTGTACTCTGGGCACTTTACCACTGCTGACTAGAGCTAAAGTGCAAGTGCTCCCTTTGTGAAATTGTATGTGTAATTGGCTTTTCCATCATTGGCATATTTGATTTACTAGTAAGTCCCTAGTAAAGTGCGCTAGAGGTTCCTAGGGCCTGTAAATCAAATGCTACTAGTGGGACTGCAGCACTGGTTGTGCCACCCACCTGAGTAGCCCTGTAAACTTGGCTCAGACCTGCCACTGCAGTGTCAGTGTGTGCAGTCTTGCACTGCTAATTGGACCCGGCAAGTGTACCCACCTGCCAGGCTTAAACCGTCCCTTTTCATACATGTAAGTGCGCTAGAGGTTCCTAGGGCTGGTAAATCAAATCCTACTAGTGGGACTGCAGCACTGGTTGTGCCACCCACCTGAGTAGCCCTGTAAACTTGGCTCAGATCTGCCATTGCAGTGTCTGTGTGCAGTTTTAAATTGTCAATTCGACTTGGCAAGTGTACCCACTTGCCGAGCCCAAACCTTCCCTTTTTCTACATGTAAGGCACCCCTAAGGTAGGCCCTAGGTAGCCCCATGGGCAGGGTGCAGTGTATGTTAAAGGTGGGATATGTACTGATGCGTTTTACATGTCCTAACTGTGAAATACTGCCAAAGTTGGTTTTCACTGTTGCAAGGCCTATTTCTCTCCTAGGTTAACATGAGTACTGCCTTTAAATATTCTTGAAGTGCAGTTTACCTTTGAGAGCAGATAGAGATTTGGAGTTTGGGGTGTCTGAACTCACAATTGAAAAATACATCTTGTAGTGAAGTTGGTTTTTAGATTGTTAGTTTGAAAATGCCACTTTTAGAAAGTAGGTATTTTCTTGCTTTAACCATTCTGTGACTCTGCCTTTTTGTGGATTCCCTGTCTGGGTCAGACTGACAGTTGGGCTGTTTGTGAATCTCCTCTAGACAGTGACACAAAGGAAGCTGTGGTGTAGCCTGCATATCCTGATGAGCCATCTAGGCTAGAGTGGAGGGAGGAGTGGTCAATAACTCCTGAATGGGCTGAGCCTGCCTTCACACAATGCAATCTCCAACCCCATGGTGTATGTCTGGGGCCTGGCCTGGGCAGGATCCTGTAAACAACAGAGACTTTTCTTTGAAGTTGGGCAGCTTCAAAGGCAGCAAGGGGTATAAGTAGTGGACCCAAAACCTCAGACTTGCTTCTGGACCGACGTTTGTGACACCTGACTCTGTTGCAGCGCTTGTGACCCTGTGACGAGAGCGCGACCCCATGAGGTTGCCCTGCAAAATCGTGACTTCGTTGGACTTCGACTTTGCCAGAGGTGCCCAGGGACCGACTCCTCGCAACTGATGCCACTTCATCTCCACCGCTCTGCAGCAAGGACCCGATACCTCTTCATGACATGTCAGCTCCTTTGCCTCGTAGCACCGGAACTGACGCAGCCACGGACCCAGCGACGCCTTGCTACCCGATTCCGTGCACTGGTCTGTTTTCCACCATTTTGCTAAGGTACTGTACCTGGGGGTCCATGTGACTCCATAAACGGTGCCAGTGGCGTCGCATTGTGGGAAACGACTACGTCATGACGCCGCTTAACATCAAATTGCAGCATTGGTGCTTCTAGGCACTATTTTTGTGTTTTTACTTGCTAAATTCATATTTTTAATTGTGTATTGTGGATTTTTATCATATTTGGTCTTGTTCTACTTAGATAAATATTTACTATTTTTCTAAACTTGTGTAGTGTCCATTTTGTAGTGTTTTACTATATTACTATGTGTGTTGGTACAAATACTTTACATTGCTTCTGGGTTAAGTCTTTCTGCTCGTGCCAAGTTACCAAGGGGGTGAGCGGAGGTTAGCCAGGTGTGTTTCTTCTTTGCCCTGACTAGAGTGAGGGTGCTTGCTTGTACAGGGGGCAACCTGGCTGCCAACCAAAGACCCCATTTCTAACAATTCTTTACTGCTCTTCATTTGTATTTTCAGAATCTTCACTTTGGGCTGGAGTGTGGATGCTGCTGATGTTATTGTTAGTTGACAGTGCTAAATTGTGTAGACACGCATGTTTTGAATCTTGATTCGCATATTAGTCATTCTCCGAGGATAGATAATTATTGTTATGCTATGTTAAGTCATGTTATGCTATGCTACATTACATTACGCCCACGCTATGCTTCATTACCCTACATTATGTTATGTAACACTACAATACGTTATGTTATGTTATCTGAGACATAATAGTTAAAAAAACAAAATAATAAAAACGTTTTTATTTACTTACCAAATTGAAAAATTGAATGAGATTCTCTGGTCCCGATCCTGTGGCAGACACTGTTGCAATTGGGAATACAAAGGGGCATATTTAAGAGCCCCTAGCGCCACCGGAGCATCACTTTTTGTTAAGCTCCAGTGGTGCAATGTCCTGCACCGTATTTACAAGGTGGCGTTAAGCCACTTTTTGTGGCTTATTGCCACCTTGTAAATACGGCCCGTTCAAACGCAGCCCTTTGCATGGAAGGGGCGTGCAATGGGTGTTGCTGTGGGGGTGCCACAGCAACATCCACTGCATTTTGATGCTGCTTCAGATTTACGCATTGTCATAAACCCGAGGCAGCACCAAAATCTAACGCCACCCCAGGAGTGCCGTTAGCAAGGCGCAACGAGGAGGAATACTTTTATTCCTCCTCGTTTTTAGCTTTTTCTATGTGTGCTGCATTCTGCAGCACACAAAGAAAGAGAAGAATGCCAGACATGATTGTATATGTGTAGGAAGGTGTCCCTTCCTGCACATAAACAATCATTTGAAAATGACACTTTGCCACTTCTGTGTGTGCTGCATTTTGCAGCACACACACAAGTGCCAAATCTTCATTAGTGATTGTTTATGTGCAGGAAGGGACACCTTCCTGCACGTAAACAATCAAACCCCTCAACGCAGACACCCTTGCATGATGGTGCAAGAATGCCTGCTTTGGTGCTAGGCAGCTCAATTTAGCACCAGAGTAGGGGACAATACAGGGCACGCCGTATTCAATTAAATATGCGCATCCCTGCGTTGTGAAAATGTCGGAGCGCGGCACTGCAAATTTTGCTGCATCGTCGCGCTCCGTCATTTTCTTTTAAATATGAGCCAGAGTGTCTATTGTCTAAGTGATGTGTCATGCTAATTTAAAATATATTTAATCCTTGTTTTAACCATTTAGTGGTATTTAGTTCCATTCTGGGATGGAGGCAATAGCTCTCATCTCCACTTCTGAATTAGTCCTTGAGGAACTTTGAAGGTCCCTGTACAAATACCTCTGCAATTACTGTCTGCTCCACCCAGACAGTCATCACAATGAAAGTCCAGTAGCTAAATTATGCTTCAGTGTCTGCAACTAAATAGGTCTTCATCTTGTGCACAACCACAAGTAATTCTCTGATCTGTACGACCTCAACTATTTTCGAATTATGTCTTAGACAATGAACACAATATCTTTTTGGATGAGCTCAGTAGAAAGTTATTTCTTTAGAATGGCTTCCATCTTGCACAATTTACCTCGGAGATTATCCAGTGAATCTGTTGAATGTCCTCACACTACCCGCAGGCTTGTAGGATTAATGACAAAACATTCCTCCTAGTAGTGAGTACCTGCTGAGCGAAATGCAGTCAACTGTAAGAATCAGGTTGTACTGAAGTATTTTTATTTGACAATGTTTGACTTGAATTTTGGTCTGAGGAGAAGCACGTTTAAAATTTTCCTTTCGCATTCTGATATAATAAGCATTGTAGTTTTGATTAAATATATATTTTTTAAACAAATGAACGTTGAAACATTCAGTGGCATAAACCATATAAAGAAAACGCATATAACATACTATTTATATTCATAATTGTTGGAGGAGAGGGGCATCATACACACAGACACAACCACACACACACACACATATGTATGTATATATATATACATTTATATATATATATATACACATATGTGTGTATACATAGTACTATACTATAACTTGTGCCCCAAGGTAACAGCCCTATGTGGCCGTTGTTCTGCCACTGCCCTTTCCGCCTGCTCTGCACAGTTAGCTTGCTGCCCCATCCACTTCCCCCCTACCCTCTTTTGTCCAGGTCCATGCACAAGCCCCCTCCCTCCTGCCCTCCATGGTCCAATGTGTTGCCACTACTCTCCATGTAGCGTAATGTCCCAGCCCACACCTCCTGGCTTCTGTGCTTAGCTTGCTGCACCTACTCTCGTTCCTCCTGCTCTCCGCTGTCTGTGTGCTTGCCTCTGCTCCCTTCTTTTTGCCCGCGATGTTGCATGGACTTCACACTGCACTCATATTTACTCTGAGTGTACTGTTGAGCTGCTACTGCCCCTCCAACCTGTCGAGCATGGTCAGATGATTGCCGCCTGTCCCGGCCTCCTCCACCCTGCTTGTCTGAGTTCCATGCCCCTATCCCCTACTTTTGTCCCTCCATGTTGCTGCCACTCCCTTCTGCTACTCATGCTCTGTGGTGCTGCAACTATTCCTCCTGCCTATTCCACATGGTCTGTTTTGAAAACACTTCCCCTCTCTTTTCTGTGTCCAGCCCCTACCCATCCCTTCTGTCCTCCATGGTCCTTTGAGCATGCCCATGCCTCCTCCCTTTTCCCTACCATGACCATTATGCTGTCACTAACCCTCCCTCTTGCCATGCATGGTCTTCTGTGCTCCCATCTGTCCTGTGTGGTCGCCTTGCTGCCCCTGACCACCTCCCACCTTCCCTCCTTTGTCTGTGTGTATGCTATTATAGTCTCACTGTTGACCTTCATGGTGTGTTGTGCTTCCAGTGCCCATCCCGCCTGCCCTCACCAGTCAGCTTGCCGCTCCTGCCCTGCTCCCTTGCACACTGCCCACTGTTTTCCATGTGGGAACCGCTATCCCCTCCCTCCTGCCTTCTGGTCTATTGTTGTGTCCTTGCTCCCTCCTGCCCTTAATGGTCCGTAATGCTGCAACTGTTCCTTCCGTCTGTCCAGTATGGTCAGTTTGCTGCCCTTGCCTCTTTCCCCTCCGCTCTCTGTTGTCCATGTGCATGGCCATGTTCCCTCCATATTGCTTTCCATGGTCTGTTGTGCTGTAGTGCTGTCCCACTTGCCCGGTATGGTGTATTGGTCTGCTGCAACCCCTGACACATGCCCTGTGAGGTCAGTCTGGTGCCCTTTGCGCATCTCCCTCCTGCCCTGTGTTATTCAAGTCCATGTCCCTACCCCATTCCTTCTGCCCTCAGTGATCTTGTGTACCATACCTGCTAACAGTTTGAACCTGTGGAATTGTTTTTCCCCATTTTTTTACATTAAAAAAAGGAGATTTTAGGCAGGAGACCGATAAAATGAAGCCCTTTGGGCTTGATAACGCGTCAGAACCTAGATAAGTAAACTTACAAGGAGACATGTCTAGGCCAATGAACCTTTTGACTGCGTTTGGGGACTTCCCAGGACGAGATATCCTTAGGCATCACAATCAATAAATCAATAACTCTATCAATATGCACAATACTAATCAATAAAGCTAATCAATATCATTTAATATAGATCAATACAACGAACACACCATGACCTTTCAGCCATGAATACCCACAATAAATCTAGTAAGAGTTAGGATATTTATTCCCTATTAGTTACAATCTAATATCATGTTTATTCGTCTCAACTATAGCAAGCACATCAAAACTACTATAATTTGGCCACTTGAGCAAAACTTTATCAAAGCATAGATCATGAACATTAGAACAAAGCACAACGTTAACATGAGTCAACTTTAGCAGAGTATCATTAGTACATTATTCAACAAAGCAAGAATTCAGTCATTTGTCTATTTGCATCCGATATTAGTGAACTCCTTAACTAACCTCAAATTGGCATCAGCATGTTGGGCTTCATGCAAAACAATTTGGCAACATGAATTTGGAAAACATCTAACTATGGTCTTTATCAAAAGAGCAGTTGGTACCTAGAAAGAAAAGGCAAACAGACAATTACAATTTATCATCAGATAGTTACCCATCCGAATGAGTCAGCAAGCGGCGTCAGTCTTCGTCCTCAGGACATCAGTCGATTCGCCATCAGCCAGGGCAGACAGGTAAGTCTCAGTATGGCATAGCAAGTAAAGACTCTTCCCTCATAAGAAGGAGAAGTGCATATCGGACAAGGGGGTAGGATGAGGATGGTTTAAAGTATCAGACGGCTAAAGACAAAGGGCATGATTACAACTTTGGAGGAAGGTGTTAATTCGTCCCAAAAGTGACGGATATACCACCAGCCGAATTACGAGTCCATTATATCCTATGGAACTCGTAATACAGCTGGTGGAATATCCGTCACATTTGGGGTGGATTAACACTTTCTCCACAGTTGTAATCATGCCCTTTGTCTCTCAGAATGACGAGGAGTGGCTCAATAATGGCGGGGTAGAAAATGGCTAATTTCTCTTCAGGTCACGCCGTTATATCAAAGTTGTCAAACAAGTCTCTAATGTCCCATTGGGCAATATTTGGTGCATCGTTATCTCTGTACAATAATCCGTCACACACCTTACTAGAATTTTCACCTAAGACAGTTCTCATGCAGTTGATTGGCTCCTGTGATTGACGTCTTCAACGGGTGGAATGTCAGGTAAGAAAAGTTACACTTGTCGCTCCAGTCAGTGGTTCCATTGTCTTCTCCTAGTCCAGGTGACCTTGCACCTGTTGCGAATTACACTGTTGCATTCGGCAAGAATGTCTCCTTGAGCAAGTCGGGTCCCATGAGAAAGAATTTACTACGACTACAGACATATTTCTAGCTTCTGGAAAAGTACAGCTTCGTGTCCTTCAGGAAAGCAGCACATTGCACGTTAGAAAAACACAATTAATATGAGACCAGGCAGCTAGGCCCAGATCCTTGCTAACTAGGGCCTAGTTATTAATGTAGCATAACCCTAATACATAACTCTTAAGGCTAATACAAACCCATACATTAGTACAATGTTAAATTAATTATTAGTCAGCTTCATTAGTCATCGTATACATTGGTGGCCACTCCCCGTGGGCACATTTCAAACGCGTACATTATTTTCTTCTAGGTTACCATATCTTCTACGCTGCTTCATTACACATTATATTGCAAGCTTTTCATGTTAATATTTTAAAGGTCACACTCCAACAGGCTTAAAAACTTTGGGTCTGAATAGGGTCTGTTAGCATGTATAGTTGTATGGCCACTGGCTCTTCCTTCCCTCAATGGTCTGTTATATTGCCACAGCTTCTTTTGCCTGTCCTGCGTGATTGGTTTGTTACTCCTGCCCCCCTTCCCCCTGACCTCCATGGTCCGTTGTGCTACCACTGACCTTCCTGCCTGCCCAACATGGTCAACCTGTTGCCTCTGCACCTTCCTCCCTGAACTCAATTATCCGAGTCTGTGCCCCTGACATCTGCCTCCCCACAGTATTCTAATTAACAACTAGATTGCTAACATTATATATTTATTACAAAAGTGGCATGACTGACATCATCTTGAGGTAATCAAAACTGTAATACTTAAAGCATTTCCTTTAGTAATTATAAAAACGTGAAGGTCTTATTCTCATAGAGATTATGGTTAGTGCACTTAAAAACTAAAATGAGGACATATATTCTGAGTTCTTAAATAGTGACAAAGCACTTTTAACTTATTTGCTATCTTGTTTTTTTTATCCAGTTGATCACTTGATTATATGTTACACTTACGGGAGAGAATGTGGTGTTACAACCAGAGCTGCAGACCTTGCAACTGAAGAACCAGGTTCAAGTTTCAACATCAGCTCGACATCCTGTAATTCAGGTCAAATCACTTAGGGCCTGATTCAGACCTTGGCGGAGGGGAATACTCCATAACGAACGTGACAGATATCCTGTCCACTCTATGAGGATCCCATTATATCTTATTGGGATCATACTACGGTGGATGGGCTATCTATCACATTTGTGATGAGGTATTGTGATGAGGTATTGCATCCGCCTAGTTCTAAATCAGACCCTTAATCTCCCCATTCCTAAAGCCGAAAAGGAATGTGTCCTTGATTAATGTAACTGATTTTTATGGAAAGCACCCCAATACCTTCAGGTCATGTCTGCTCTACATAAAACTGCAAATAAAAATACATAATTAAAACTATTTTGCACACTTTTGTCATTGGGCTATACTTGGGCTACATTTCAGTGTTATGTGTGCTACCTTTGGGCTCTTTTTTCTCTGGTGGCTATCTTGGGGGAATTTTTTGTTTTGAAGCTCACTAATCTCTTCATTTACTGAGGTATACTCAGTTGAAAGTGATTTTAGTTTTCCACTTCGATTCCATCAGATGTGCCACACTTTTGGCATAAATTTAGAATGCTAACATTCTAGTTACTGATTAAAACACTGTAGTAAACTGCTGATCACCAGGGAGTTAACTGGCAGGCTGCTGGTGCTGTTGAAAGTCCATGTTTTAGTCTACATGTCATAACGATTTTATGAATGAGAAGAGAAAGATATTTGAGAACTTACTTAAAATGTGCCCTAATTTTACTTTCTACAGCATTAACCATAATTTCTATGACAAAATGAACCCCCTCTAAATTAAATGTTTTAAGTTTTATCAGTTTGATTCAATCAAGATGGCTTCAGGTGTGCTACACTTTTGTCATCAGTAAGACCGTTAACACTCTAGTTGCACTTTAGAACACTCTGGGAGGCTGCAGTAGAACACAAGGGAATCAACTCACAGGCTACTCCTATTGGAAGTACATATTTTACTAAGAATGTCAGACTTCGTTATCATATGGCTGTGAAAGATAGTGTGAATTTACAGAAAATATATTCTAATTTTAGCTTCTGGAGCACCTTCCATAACCTCAATGGGAAAACACTTTTCTCTCAAATATGATTCATGAAATCCCAGTAGATGTTTTTTTCACAGGACAAAATAACCTTAGCAACAAATGATTTATATTGTAATCTGTTACCACCCTTTACACATTCTCCTTTTTTGTGACCCTCAAAACCTGCCATTCACTTTAATGCATTTCAGTGGGTGCTATCATTTATATTAGTCCCAAGATGGCTGACAGCACTTTTTGGTTGAAGCGCTGATGGCCAATCAGATCCCACCATGAGATCTGTGCTTAGGCTCCACCCAGATATTTATATTTATTTTTCCTTTAATATCTCAAAAACTACTGAACAAATATATATCAAACCAAAAAAACATGCTCTCTGATCCAAGTGCTAACATTCTGCCAGATTTGGTGTAATTCCATCCAGCGGTTTGGGCTGTAGTATGTGTTCAAAATCCCTATGGGAATTAACATAGGGAACACACTTTTTTTGACCCTTGTTTCCCTTTTCTCAGCCCCCACTTGACGAATAACCACAAAACTTTCCCTGCACAATAAGACACAGTAGGACACTTTTTGGGACAATTTCATGAAGATTCGTCAAACAGCGCCAAAGTTATAGGCAAGCCAAAAAATGCTTTTCCTAACTATAACAACCTACTGGCAACCACCAAAAGGTAGTTATAGTTAGGAACTAGTTCCCATAGGAAAGGCACTTTTTGTTTTGCCAATAAATGTGGCGCAGTTTGACTAACCTTCACAAAATTTTCAAAACTAGTTCACCACTCACTTCAGCAGCTGTCTTGTAAGTTTCTGGGTGTTTTATCAAGTTCAGGGGCAGAAAAAAAAGGGGGGGGGGTCCCAAAACTTATTTCCCCCATGCAATTTCTCATACTGTTTTTAGACATGACTACATCTCAAACCGCTGAACGGCTTTACATCAAATTTGGCAGAAAGCTAGATCTTGGTGTTGAACAAGTGCTTTTTGTAATTTGGTGCAGCGTCTTTACGTAGTTTTGGCGTTATTAAAGGAATAAGAAATATAGATTTCTATAAATGCTGATCCTCCATGGACCCTTCTCAGAGTTGAGTGGATTCATGGATCCATGTGCCAACAGCAATGCTGTGATTGCCTGGCTGCAACCTGAGAGGATAGTTGAAAAAGGGAAAGGTGAAAGGGAAAGGGTGAAAAAGGGAAGGAAAAGGAGGGGAAGGTCTTTAAGGCACAATTTATGACTGCACCTTTCTTAAAATAATGATAAAGCAGTACATTCAAATGTAACTGCATAGCCAATCACATAAATTTACATCTACTGGGCTCAGGGCTAATGAAATGGAACCCGTGACAAATTCCCTTAAACAAGATAATAAATCTAGCCCAAATAAAGATGTGAAGCCTGAATGGGCTACCTGAAACTATTTATGGTATAAACTTATAAAATAAACTGGATTCAGCAACCCTATTAGTTCAAGAGCACGGACTAATAAAAGAAATTAAGGACAAAATTACTTTCCTGCTAAGCTATACCAGTCGCCTATTTTCTCTACAATAATCCCCCGTATACCTGTGTGAAAAATAAGAATGAACACATAATTAAACTAATGTGATGAAAAACAGAAAGTAAGCAGAGAAGTTATGAGTACAAACTGATAGGCACTTTAGCGGACAAAATATATACACACCACACATATACATTCTATTAGCCGAAATGAACAGCCACCCCGTCCATATTCAGCCCATTAGGTACTGATACTGCAGTGCTTAATTTGTGCTTGTTGTTTCTGGTGCGGAGCACCGGCACCTATTTCTGAGGGCCAGCGCTTAGTTTTCTGTCTCAAACATTTACTGCGAGCAAAAGACACGGGGGAAAGACGTAGGAAGAGAAAAACGAGAAAGCGTCAGAAAGGGGAAAAGCAGGAAGCTGCAAGAGTGAGCCGTAGGGGCAGGAAGTGGCTGTAAATGGATTGAAGAGGCCTGAGGTGGCTTCAGGATTATGCTGCCTCAGTATTATGTGCTCGCACTTTTAATTGCAGCATTTGCGTGTTTAAGAGGAGAGCTTTGAGCACTGGCACCTTTTTATTTACAAATTAAGCACTGCGATACTGATTATATACCGTGACTCCCATCAGCGTAGTGCCAATACCCTGCCACTGCCCTAATGTTCTTGGGGACCTAGCCAAAAGCAAAATGCTGTAAGAGACTACTGTTACTTGAATGTTGTTCCTTGAAGTGCCTCTCAACTGAGTACTGTTTGTCACAATGATTAATTGCCCTCATTTGTTCCAATATGCATTTGTTTTACCCTGTGGATTGTGCTCCCTATATAGCATGGGTTACAAAGACATTTCAGGGCGCAAACACAAAAGCCAAAGTGACATGATAACCCTTTCAAAATTTTGAATTCCTTGTTCGTATCAGGTATATGAAATGTTTGTACATTTTTACTGGACTTGCATGATTAGAGTTTCTACAAGGCACGAAACCAGCAGTTTTGATAGTTCTCCCCCTCATCCAGTGTCATGGAAACCAAGTTCCTGCAAGGCAAATCCTTTAGCGACTTGATCCGTCTAAAAGTGATTTTAGTATAATCTGCTACATATTTAGATATAGTCTCATCAGTGTGTAATACATGTCAATGTTTATGTAACACCTTCTTCCCCTTGTCTGCCTCCTTGGTATATGTGGTGATAACTCTAACTGGTTTAGTGTCAACAGATGCTTTCTTGCCACCTACAAGCAATACTTCTTAAGTTTATCCACCTTATTAGACGGTGCTCTCAGTGTTCTGGAATCATAGCCACGCGGGCAAAACCTATCTAACATAGAGCCTGATTTAGATCGGCGGTGGCGGACCGAAGAAGACTGTCAAGTCGATGGTGTTTCACCCTCTGTTTTTAGATGGTACAGTCCTGTAAGCGGGGGGCTGGTGGTGGTTCGCGGGACATCATTGGACCCAATGGACAGCAGATAATGGCAGTGGCTGTGGAATAGAGGTAGGTTACACACAGAGTCTACCTTTGTCATATGTGTCCCCTTGCACAACACCACACACTACATATACACCACATATACACCATTATCCATTGCCATTCTACCACAACACAACCCGTATATGCCACAAACAAACATTGACGGACATCCATGACACAACATACATTCACCATTGACACTGCACCCATGCATGACACACCCACAACAACCAACACAACTACACACTCATCTACACGAACACACTCACACACAAGCACTACACACATTTCGAAAACAACAACCACACAGCACCACTCACCTGAATGTTGCATGCAGCAACACAACACACAATACAATATACAAAACAACATTACAGACATCTGCAGGTGGCACACAAACTGACACAACCACAGCACCCACTCCCGCTCCCTCACCCAGCCAATGGTATTGCATACACACAAACACATACTGACTTACACACACAACTCGTAGCATAACATGACAGGCACAGGTCCCCTGGAAATGTGTACAAATGGACACAGCTGACAGGTGTGAATATACCATCATTGTGGTGCCAGCATTATTTTGCCAGTGAATACTGGCACCATAATGATGATTGTGTATGTGTGTGATATGTGTTGTGTACCAGTGTGTCCCCATCCATGTCTGACACACTTGTGTCCCCGACATATGCATGTTGCAGTAACTTAAAATAGTACTGTGACAAGTATATGTCTGCAGTGGTCCCGACCTCTCGTGCAGGGCCCACCCTCTGTACCTTGGCAATGTGACATCCCTATGTTCGAGCATGGCAAAAGGGAGGTCATTTTTTTCTCTGTGGGTTGGTGGCAGCAGGGACAGCAGGTGTTGTCCAGTCATGTTCATCCAAACACGGGGTGAAATGTGGAAAAAAAGGTGTGTTTTCCCCCTCCCCCTGCCAAACCACCAAACCCTTCCCCCCAATCTGGCAACTCAGAAGTGGAGATTGAATTGCCAATTTTTGCTTTGTGGTAAAGGGCATCCAAATCTGCAAAGCAGGAAGTGTGGCTGGGGTCCCGCCGGCATCCTCTTTTTCCTCTCCTATTATCAATGCGGGCAATATTTGCTGGCAGAGGCCACGGTTCAAATGTGGGCTTTCGTCTATGGGATTGCCAACATATAAATATGACAGATGGACCAGAATGGTGGTGGACAGGTTTTCAGTCAAAGATTTGATGGCGGGATCATTGCTGCAAGATCTAAATCAGGGCCTTAGTCTTTTTCCCTTCCTCAAATGCCAGATAGCTGCTACAGTCCTTCCTAGCCCTTATCAGCTCCCCATAGGAAATACTGCAAATTAGATTTTTGGGATGTTACCCATGGCATGTAACATGCTGTTCCTTGCTGTTTCCTTGCAGAAGAGCTTTGTTCCTACGTGGGAGTTCTGTTTTTCAATTTTTAGGTCCAGGAATTCAGGAGTACTTCTGTGTATATTACTATTGACACTTAGATTGCAATTGTTGGCATTACATGCTAACAAAGTCAATGTATGGTTTCTGATTGACAAAACAATCTAGGTGATACAATGGAGATCCATATTCGCTTCATATATTTAAGAAACAAATATGGAAATGTGGAATCTACAAGTAACACAGAAAATTAATTTGATAATAAAGAGCGATAATAAATCTGTTAGACAAATATAGGGTGATTATTAGATCTGTATGTCTAATTGTGGTTATAATTCATATCTAAATGCCTAGTATGTCCAAAAGAACTTATAAAAGATGTATTGTTATACTGAGGTCTTGGTCTTTCTTATGCTTGTCTTACATACATTTCATTTAGTTAAAATTTAAATATATAATTGACTCTTCTTTAATAGCTATTTTACCACAGTGTTTGCCACCCGGTTAAACATATAACACTGATTTAATTGTTTCTATCAAAATATGAATTCTTAAATTTTGCAGTAAAGGCAAAAAAATAATATGACATGGGGCAGAGAGACTGATGAGAAATAAATATCACTGGCATAAAAGAACCGCATAAAAAACATAACGTCCTTACTCAGCTGTGTAATATGAAGCTATGTATTTCACGTGTTTCCTTGGTGGAGTGCTGTTGCCAAAGGTTTGTGGCACAGTTGATATGTGTTTTTTAAATTATTCTTTCTTTGATATACATTAAGTTACCTCTAGTATAAAGCATATTGTGCTCACTTGAACTCTGCTGGCTTACCATTTTCTGTGGGTCATGCATGATTGACAAACCTTTAGTGGATCTTGACATATGATAGAGTTTACATCTGCTGTGTAGACCCTGAAGAGGCAGAACTAGTGTAGATTCCAACCTATCTGGGGTAGGGTTCCTTGAAGAGGTGAGTGTAAGAAATTCGGTTATTGGTTGAGGGAGGTGAAACCCTAATCAGATAGTTACCACAATCCATGTCAGGGTGAAGTTACAAGCAATCCCCAAATTAACATGTGCTCATCCCTCTGGTAACTCGGCACAGGGCAGTCTGGCTTAACTTAGATGCAATGTGTAAAGTACTTTTGCAACACTTATAACAGTAATGAGGTGAAGACACTACACAAGAAAACTTCAACTCCAATTTAGAACAATACAGTAAAACTGAATAAATAATTTGCCACCTAAACAGCAAAAACTCCAATTAGTAGAACCAGAGATATACAATTTAAAGGCAAGTGAAATTTGTGCCAAAAAGTACAAAGCACCCACTGCGGCTATCTGGTCATGCAAGACTGGGTGAAAGTCACAAGTTCAAGCTGGCCGCGATGGAGCATGGGCCGGGTACAGGAATCAGGTTAGTCCTGATGAGAAAGTTACCCTCACATTCAAGAGCTAAGAGTTTCGTTCATGGTAGAAGGGGCCCCTAGAAGCAGAGAGAGCATCACAGAACACCTTTGAAGTAGCCCGAAGAGCAATCTGTGTGTCACGGTTTCTGTAGCAAGACGTTCCTATCGGAGTCATGGACGGTCCTTCGCATTATCGGTTCCTGTGAGTAGTAGTCAATGCTGTACTGCAAGGAGTTATTTTGCTGGAACTTGCCTTTGGTGGTTGGGCTGGACGGCAAGATCTTGGCACGATTTGCCCAGTTACATTCAGAGAGCCCAAAAAATTCAGGGGAGCTCAAATGAGGCCACACGAAGGGTCCAGAAACAGAAGGGCACCACTTCAGGATCAGGAACTCACTCCAGCATACTCCAGCAGAGCTAAGGTAGGTCCAGTTGCAGGTCCAGGACACAGGTCAGATGGGCAGTTGCAGAGAGCCTCTGGAGCTGCTTTGTCCGTCTAGCTCAGAACAGGAGGTCAACTGGCTGACACTTGGGCCCATATTTATACTTTTTAGCACTGTATTTACCCCGCTTTTTGATGCAAAAGCGGTGCAAACTTACAAAATACAATTGGCGCAAATGCGCAGCTAAAAAACTATAAATATGGGCCTTGGTGTCACTTCAGCCTGCGATGAAGGGTGCAAGTCCAATCTTTGTTCTCAGGAAGCAGTGCAGCAGGCTGCAAAGTAGAAGGTAGCAGGGCAGCAGAGGGGCAGTCCGTCTGGCAGCAAGGCATCACAGCACTCCTTCTTCTGTAGTATTCACAGGTCCAGGAGTGGACGGAAGAGTTGGTGTCTGAAGTCTGTTGGAGTGTGTCTTTTAAAAGCAATATTAACATGAAAAGCTTGCAATATATTGTGTGATGAAGCTGCATAGAAAATGTGTTAACATAGAAAATAATGCACATGTTTGAAATGTGACACAGGGGAGTGGCTACCAATGTATACGAAAACTAATGAAAGCTTGTTAATTCTGAATTGTTATGCAATAATGTTTTGTATTAGCGTATCATAATTAGAGTTATGTATTAAGAAGTCGCTTATTAACTTTAGAAGGCCTTTAGCTTGCAAGGGTCTGGGCCAGGTTGCCTGGTATCATATTAAACTGCATTTTCTAATGTGCAATGTGCTGTTTTCTTGAAGGACATGAAGCTATACTTTTCCAGAAGTTATGTGTGTGTAGCCGTAGTAAATTCTTTTCCATGAGAACTGATTTGCTCAAGGAGACGCTTTTGCTGAATGCAACAATGTAATTTGTAACAGATGCAAAGTTAGCTGTAGTAAGATAAAACAATGGACACACTGACTGGAGCGCCAACTGTGACTTTTCCTACCTGACATTCCAACTGATGAAGACCTCAATAACATGGACCAATCAGCAACATGAGAACTGTGGTTTGTGGAAAATTCTGGCAAGATGTGTGAAGAATTATTGGACAGAGATAACGATGCACCAATTATTATCCAATAGGGAGTTATGGGCTAATTAGGTGGTTTTGATTTAACAGAGATCCAAGAAGAAGAAGGGGCCTTTTGAGAGGGAGAGAGGCGCAGAGACTTTTAGACTCCACTTACTTCACAGAGACTTTTTTCACTCTTTTGCTTGTCCCGATACATTGAACCATCCTCTACCCATTCTTTGCTTGATGCTAACTTCTCCTCCATATGAGGGAAGAGAGTTTATTCCTTAGCTATGCTATATTGAGACTTTGCCCAGTCCTATCCCTGCTGATGGTGAATCGACTGATGTCCTGAGGACGAAGACTGACGCTGTTTGCTGATCCGTTGGATTGGTAACTATCTGATGCAAAAATTGTAATTGACTGTTTGCCTTTTCTTTCTAGATACTAACTGCTAATTTGATAGAGGTCATAGCTAAGATGTTTTTTCCAAATTTGTGTTTTCTAAAATGTTTTGCATGAAGCCCAACATGCTAATGCTGATTTGAGGTTAGTTAAGGCGTTCACAAATATCTTATGCAAATAGACAAATGACTAAGTTCACGCTTTTGTGAATCATGTATTACTGAGACTTTGCTAAGTTGCTTCATATTAATGACGTGCCTAAAATTCTGAATGAATATTCTATATGCATTGATTAATTGCGTTCTAATTGCTAATTAGAAGAGTCCTAATGAAGTTTAATGAATCTGAGATTAACAGGGATGACATTAGATTGTAACCAATAGGGAAATAAATATCCTAACATTTAATTAACTTGTTGTGGTTATTCGTGATTGAAAGGTCATGGTGTGTTCAACTTGTTGATTCTTATTAAACGTTATTGATTAGATTGTTGATGAGTTACTGTGAATATTGATTGGGCTATTGATCTATTGATCTATTGATTTGTGATGCCAAAAAGAAATCTCGTACTGGGAAGTCCCTGAACTTGGTCCAAAGGTTCGGTGACCTGAACGCGTCTCCTTGTGAGTTTACTTATCAAGGCTCTGACGCGCTAGCAAGTCCAATATTTATATCTGATGCCTTCTTTGAAGTGAGAGAAACTTCTAGAGGATTCCCTTTGCATTGATTTGGCTTCCTGTCTCTCCTACCCTAGCTGCAGGGTAACTAAAGGTGGTATGCAATCCTTTGTGTGTACGCAGGACACAGCTGATTCAGGTTAAATGGGGCTGTGTCTAACTCTGCTCTTCCATCCTTCCAGTGATGGCCCATCCAGGCACACAAAAGCCCTCTATTGAGTGTGGCTGTCTACGAATAATATATACAGTCTAATGGCCAGTAATCCCCAATCATGTGACCCAGAGTGATGCTATAGGCACTAAATGGCTAAGGCAGGAAATTGCTAAATTTCTAAAATTTACATTTTAATAATTGTGATATAAAATCTGCATTTACCATAAAAGAGGATTTTTCATTACAATTCCAATAATACCAAACATTCACTGTTTACCTGTTTCGATTTGGAAGATATCCTTATTAAATATAATAACACAACTACAATGTTATCCTATGGGAGAGGCAGGCCTTGCTATAGTAAACAACAGATTTAAGAGTTTATAACTATAAGGACATGTATAACTATAAGGACATGTAGAACATTAAATTAAATGTCCTACTTTTAAAATACCATGACCTGTGGGCTGTTAGGGCCTACCCTAGCTGTGACATATGTATTAATAAGGCAGGTTTGGGCCTTACAAAAAGTGTTTTTTGCCATGTTGAAATGGCAGTTTAAAACTGCACAGTCAGGCTGCAATGGCAGGCCTGAGACAGGTTTTGCAGGACTATTTAAATGGGTGGCACAAGAAGTTCTGCACACCCACTAGTAGCATTTGATTTACAGGCCCTGGGTACATGTAGTACCACTTTATTAGGGGCCTAAAAGTAAATTAAATATGCCATTTTGGTGTAAGCTAATTCTACCATGTTTAAGGGAGAGAACACAAGCACTTCAGCACTGGTTAGCAGTCCTAAAACCAACAAACATGATTGCAGCAAAAAGTGGAGAATAAATGCAAACCGTTTGTGGTGACATTGCAGAGATTGCAAGGTCCACCAGTGAGTTTCTTTCTCAACTATAGGTCTGTTGATGGTTTTCTAATAGTGGAGATAATGTTATTCCAAATCCAGGGAGCATATCCTGGGAAGGCTTTTTTCCTCCATCCTGCAGTGTCTAGCCCATAAACTGGTGATGCTGGAGATCCTGACCTGGTGTTGACCTCCACATATTGCTGGTTTGTTAGTTAGGAACACAGGAGTCTTGGTAGAGAAGGCCTTGAAAGTGATGCAGCTGATCTTGAAGATGATCTGACCTTGCAAAGGGAGCCCGTGTAAATCCTATAGGGTGAGGGTGGTGCAATCAGATTTTTTTTCAATCCCTTGATGGGCAGTGTTGCTGCATGAAGGATGCCTTTTAGTGGAGTGAGACTGATCTCTCTGATGCTGTTGAGAAGGACCTTGTCTCATCTTGGTGAGAGAGGACTAATCCTTGAACTGTTATTCTGAAGTCTTCTTCAGGTAATAAATGTTTCACTATTTTTAGGAAAGAGAGCCTGAATCAGCCTGTTTTGGCCCTGTGGCACAGTGTTCTTTGGGTGAGAGGTTTGAGATGAGTGTCTCACTCAAAAATACACTAAATACTGTTAACTTTTGCCAACTTGCTACCCACTGTTTACATGATATATGCTCCCTTTCATCCATCATCTCAAATAGATTGGTTATGAATAGGACGAATTACTATCAACTTTCATCTCAGCTGCATTAACTCCCTCTTCCTTGCCAAGACACAACTTCACCTCGCCTGCCGCAAGTCTTTCGCAACTCTACATCAAAACTGTATAGAGGAACCAAGCCTTAGGACTTCTCCTCTGAGTAAAGTGTTTATAGGTAAACTTGAAATTGTATTACCTCAAAACAAATGACTCCTTAGGGAAGCCTCTTTATTCCTGCATTAACACACTGCTTCCTAGCACATCCATTGACCTTGTCCTCTGAGAGCCTGCATCGCTCACGATGAGACAGACATTTTTCAGTCCATTGAAGGTTCTTCTTGTATGTACTCATGCTGTAATTAGATCTTGTGAATAAAATAAATAGCCACAGTCCCTTTGTGCCAGCTCATTGGCTACGGAAACTGTCATGATTGGGTTCACAAAAATATATATATTCATCAATACAATGCAACATTATGCAAGACATGTATAGCATGTTTTGGGTGCAACCCCCAGAGATTCATGGGATGCAAATCTACAGTTGGCGACTAAGGGCCAGATGTAGGAAGACTTTTGCGCCTCGCAAACGGCGAAAAATGCAGTTTGCGAGGCGCAAAAGGCTGAACGCGATGCAGAATCACATTTTGCGAGTCTGTACCGACTCGCAAAATGTGATTCCGACTTGCAAATGGGATTGGGTGTTCCCTTCCTATTTGCGACCGCATCGCGATGTAGAGTTGCTTTGTGACCGCGAAAGCGGTCGCAAACCAACTCGCAGTTACCATCCACTTGAAGTGGATGGTAACTCATTCGCAAAAGGGAAGGGGTCCCCATGGGACCCCTTCCCCTTTGTGAATGCCCACAAAAATATTTTTTTCAGAGCAGGCAGTGGTCCTATGGACCACTGCCTACTCTGAAAAAACCGAAACCAAATGGTTTCGGAATGTTTTCTTTTTGCAGCTCGTTTTCCTTTAACCACTTGGGTGCCTTAGACGAGATGATCTCGTCCAAGGCTACAGTTCCCCTGTGCCTTGGACGAGATCATCTCGTCCTAGGCACAGGGGAACTTGGGGGCGCGCTAGCGCGCCCCCCGTGCACCCCCCCTCACCCCCCAGGCGGGGATGGAAGGGGAAGACCTTCCCCTTCCACCCCCGCCCCCCCCCACGGCAATCCGATGACGTCAGCGCACGCACAGCGCGCTGACGTCATCTAGTATTGCCGGGCGCGCTGGAAGCCATTTGCTTCCAGCGCGTCTACCGAGGAGGACACAAAAAGTAAGTCCTCTTCGTTTTTGGGGGTCGGGGGTGGTGGAAACAGACACGGGGGAAAGGAAAGGGTTTTTCCTTTCCCCCGGTGCCTGTTTTCATTAGATTCCTGCTCCACGATCGCGGGCAGAGCCCGCGATCGTGGAGCAGGAATCTCCACTAGCCACCAGGGATTTACTGTGTTCAATATTTTGGGGGCGACCCCTTGGGCAAGGGTCGCCCCCCCGGGGGCAATTATTTTTAGTATTTCGCCCCCCCCTGGGGGCAGATCCGCCGTTTTTTCGGCGGATCTGCCCCCAGGGGGGGGCGAAAACCACTAGACACCAGGGAAAATGTATTATATTGATTATTTTGGGGGCGACCCCTTGGGCAAGGGTCGCCCTCCCCCGGGGGCATTTTTTTATTGTATTTCGCCCCCCCTGGGGACAGATCTGCCGATTTTTCGGCGGATCTGCCCCCAGGGGGGGGCGAAAACCACTAGACACCAGGGATATAGTATTTTATGTTTATTTTGGGGACGACCCCCTTGGGCAAGGGTCGCCCCACCCCGGGGGCAATTTTTTTTTGTATTTCGCCCCCCCCCCCGGGGCAGATCCGCCGAATTTTCGGCGGATCTGCCCCCGGGGGGGGCGAAAACCACTAGACACCAGGGATTTTATATTTTGTGTATATTTTGGGGGTGACCCCTTGGGCCAGGGTGGCCCCCCCGGGGATTTTTTTTTTGTATTTAGCCCCCCCCCCCGGGGGGCAGATCCGCTGATTTTTTGGCGGATCTGCCCCCGAGGGGGGTTGAAAACCACTAGACACCAGGGATTTATTTTTATTGTAAAGTTTTTTTTGGGGGGCGACCCTTTGTGCAAGGGGCGTCCCACTGGGGGACAAATTTTTTAGTATTTGCCCCCCCCCCCTCCCCCCCCCTGGGACAGATTGCCAATTTTTGGGCTGATCTGCCGCCGGGGGGGGGGGGCGGGGGGGCAAAATCCACTAGACACCAGGGATTTTGTTTTTGTTGTTTATTTTGGGGGCAACCCCTTGGGCAAGGGTCTCTCCCCTGGGGAGTTTTTTTTTTTCTGTTTCGGCCCCCCGATGGCAGACCAGTCATTTTTTGGACGATCTGGCCCCGGGGGGGTGGAAGCACACTAGGCGCCAGGGATTGTGTGGTGTGTGTGTAATTTTGTAGGCCCATCTGCCCCCAAGGAGGGCAGAAACCACCAATACGGCAGGGATTTTTTTGTTTTGTGCTGGGGGTGCCCCCTTTGGGAAGGGTCTCCCCCTAAAAGGGGGCACAGAGGTGTTGCCCATTTCGGCTAATTTTTTTACGCCCATCTACCCCCGAGGGGGGGCAGGATCCACTTAGGTACCAGGGACAACTTCTAAGTTCTTGGTGGTGGGGTGTTTGTCAACTGGCAAAGTATTTGTATTTGTGATTATAACAATTTATTTCTTCTTTTTCTTCTAGTTCAACGCTTTTGCTTCCTTTGCTGTGGATCTTAGCGGTTTTGGCAGTAGTTGTCCAGTGGTTTGCATAGCTGCATGTTTTAGGTAAGTGAAAGCAATTTACTGCAAAGGAGTATTGTTGACATGCATGAATGACATGTTTGTAGGTGGTGTACTAAATGCAGTATTGTGTGTCTGACATTGTCCTTAGATTTGAGCACAGTAATGTTTGTGTTGTCATATGTCTAATTTGCTTTTTTCTTTTTTCTTTTTAGTGGGATATCATTGGTGATTGCTGTGTCTGTGCAGAGTAGTTGCTTGGTGAGTAGCTATTTCAGGCAACTGAGTGGTATAGTTTTTTGTAGTACATAACTCTTTGTGATAAAGCTACACTTTGTTTATTACTTATTTTAGTGCTAGTTGTTGTTGGCAATCCATTTGTTGTTATGATCATGGCTAGCCGCAAAGTGACCGCTCAGCAGGTTGTTCGCATGCTCTTTGAGTCGTCTTCAGACCATGATTACGACACTGACTCTGCATCTGAGGCAGAGGAGGAAGCAGGAGATTCTGGAAGTGAGTTTTCTGTCCAAGAGTATTCTTCTGATGAGGAAGCTACTCTCAGTGCAGATGAAGGGCCTGAGTTAGAGGAGGACATTGATGTGCCAAGAGTGCAGCAGCCTGGGGCTGAAGGGTTTCCCATTAGAAGACCTGACACCTGGATTGCCCCAAACATGGAGCAGCCACAGTTACCTGCATTTACTAGTCTCCCAGGGTGTAGAGTTAATACGGAAAACTTTCTGCCTGTCCATTTCTTTCACTTGTTTATGGACGATGTATTTTTGGAAGAGATTGTGGAGCAGACAAATGTGTATGCAGAGCAATATTTGCGGGACAACGCTGCCAGACTTAAGCCTCAGTCTAGAGCTACTCATTGGGTTCCCACATGTCTGGAAGAGATGAAAAGGTTTTTAGGTTTGTCTTTTTTGATGGGGTTGATCAGGAAGCCGTCACTGGCTTCTTATTGGTCTACTAGTCCCTTGATGGCAACTGCTATATTTCCTGCAACTATGACACGTAATCGGTATTTGCTTCTTCTTCGTATGCTGCATTTTGTAGACAATGCTTTAGCCTTGCCACGAGATCACCCTGATTGTGAACGCCTTTTTAAGATTAGGCCTGTCCTTGATCATTTTGTGGATCGGTTTTCAGAGGTCTATGTTCCAGGCAAAGAGATAAGTGTGGACGAGTCTTTGGTCCTTTTCAAGGGGCGTTTAGTTTTTAAGCAGTACATTCCTAGTAAGAGGGCACGGTATGGGATTAAATTGTATCTGCTGTCAGAAAGCAGTACAGGATATGTTTATAATTTCCGGGTCTACACTGGTAGGGATTCCAGTATTGACCCTCCTGGTTGTCCGGCCACTTTTGGAGTTAGCGAAAAAATTGTGTGGGAACTTGCTAGACGGCTGTTTAACAAAGGTCACCATTTGTACGTAGATAATTTCTACACTGGAGTGCAGTTGTTCAAGGAGTTGTTTAGGGTGGACACTGTTGCTTGTGGCACAATCCGTTCTAACCGCAAAGGCTATCCAAGGGAGCTTGTCTGTAAAAAACTTGAGAGGGGACAGTGCAGTGCCTTGCGGAATAATGAGCTGTTAGCTATGAAATTTTCAGACAGGAGGGATGTGTACATGCTATCGACCATCCATGATGAGAGTACTTCCCCTGTGGCTGTTTGGGGTCAGGTTGCGGAAGTGCGCAAACCTGTGTGCATTTTGGACTACAATAGGCACATGGGTGGTGTTGATAGAGTAGATCAGAGGTTGGAACCTTACACTGCTCTTCGTAAGTCGTATGTGTGGCATAAAAAGTTGGCCCTACATTTATTTCATTTGGCAACTTTTAATGCCTTTATTGTATACAAGGATTGTTCACCTGAGTCAAGGATGACTTTTGTTAAATTTCAGGAGTCGGTGATAGAAATCCTTATTGTGGTGGAACCGGCAAGAGTTCCTAGAGTAGAAGTGGTGGAGGATGTGGCTAGATTGAAAGATCGGCACTTTCCAGATCACATTCCTCCCACTCCCAAAAAAGACATGCCCACAAAGAAATGTAGAGTATGTGCCCGGAGATCAATCCGGAGGGAGAGCCGGATGTACTGCCCCGAATGCCCTTCAAAGCCTGGGCTGTGTGTGCACAGCTGTTTTAGAAGTTACCACACAAGGAAAAACTTTTGGGAAATACCGTGAGCGTAAGCTGTCTGTTTTATATTTTCATATGTTTCACGGTTGGCATCTGTCGTGTATTTAGTTTGAGGTTTTGTGTTTGTAGTTTTGTGCCTATTTTATAATTAGTAGTTTATTTGTTGTTTATAAATAAAAAAAAGTGATTGCGGTGTGCGTGGGGTGGCGCTTGGCTGGCGGTGTGCGTGGGGTGGCGCTTGGCTGGCGGTGTGCATGGGGTGGCGCTTGGCTGGCGGTGTGCGTGGGGTGGCGCTTGGCTGGCGGTGTGCATGGGGTGGTGCTTGGCTGGCGGTGTGCGTGGGGTGGCGCTTGGCTGGCGGTGTGCATGGGGTGGCGCTTGGCTGGCGGTGTGCGTGGGGTGGCGCTTGGCTGGCGGTGTGCGTGGGCTGGCGCTTGGCTGGCGGTGCCAGCCAAATGGCAGTCCACACTCCCATCAGCTGGTGTGATTCTTGTATCAGGCATGTGGGCGTATGTAAGTGATGGGCCCTTGAGTGGCGCGGTCTGTCGATGTGAGTGTTGTAATGTGCTGGGCCCGTGGCTGGCGGTGTGAATGGTCTTGTGCGTGTCATTTATGAAAGGTGTGTGAATGGACTGTAAAGCGGTTGGTGCCTTGTCGCGGCTTTACAGCTCACGAGCTGTGAGTCATTGGTTCACTTTTTTGCCTTTCAGTTATTAGCAGTGCATTTCATTTTTGTGAAATCTCTTGTTAATAAAATTTGATCCACTGAACCATCACTCACCCTCGTGCCAAATCCAACCAGTATGTGTTGTAAAAAATGACAAAACCTGCTCCGCTGTAATCAGGCGTCGCAGCACACCTGTGACACGCTAGGTGCCTCGGGTGGGACCCCGATGATGAAGCATGCCACCAACTTGGTTGGTGGGTGAGGGGTCTTCTTCACATAACCTAAGTGTGTTTCTTTTCACAATTTTAGTGTTTGGCACATCACGGACGTATGTGCACACATCAAAATGATATATTGCAAAAATACCTATCCCTTCTATCTCTTCAGGTTTTGGGCCTTATTCTGTTGCAGGCACCTGGCCCACCCACACAAGTGAGGTATCATTTTTATCGGGAGACTTGGGGGAATGCTGGGTGGAAGGAAATTTGTGGCTCCTCTCAGATTCCAGAACTTTCTGCCACAGAAATGAGAGGAAAAAGTGTTTTTTTGGCCAAATTTTGAGGTTTGCAAAGGATTCTGGGTAACAGAACCTGGTCCGAGCCCCGCAAGTCACCCCTCCTTGGATTCCCCTAGGTCTCTAGTTTTCAGAAATGCACAGGTTTAGTAGGTTTCCCTAGGTGCCGGCTGAGCTACAGGCCAAAATCCACAGGTAGGCACTGTTTTCTTTCAAAATTTTGGTTGTGTCCACGTTGCGCTTTGGGGCGTTTCCTGTCGCGGGCGCTAGGCCTACCCACGCAAGTGAGGTATCATTTTTATCGGGAGACTTGGGGGAATGCTGGGTGGAAGGAAATTTGTGGCTCCTCTCAGATTCCAGAACTTTCTGCCACAGAAATGTGAGGAACATGTGTTTTTTTAGCCAAATTTTGAGGTTTGCAAAGGATTCTGGGTAACAGAACCTGGTCCGAGCCCCGCAAGTCACCCCTCCTTGGATTCCCCTAGGTCTCTAGTTTTCAGAAATGCACAGGTTTGGTAGGTTTCCCTAGGTGGCGGCTGAGCTAGAGGCCAAAATCTACAGGTAGTCACTTTGCTAAAAACAGCTCTGTTTTCTGTGATATGTCCACGTTGTGTTTTGGGGCATATCCTGTCGCGGGCGCTAGGCCTACCCACACAAGTGAGGTATCATTTTTATCGGGAGTCGTGGGGGAACGCTGGGTGGTAGGAAATTTGTGGCTCCTCTCAGATTCCAGAACTTTCTGCCACAGAAATGTGAGGAACATGTGTTTTTTTAGCCAAATTTTGAGGTTTGCAAAGGATTCTGGGTAACAGAACCTGGTCCGAGCCACACAAGTCACCCCTCCTTGGATTCCCCTAGGTCTCTAGTTTACAGAAATGCACAGGTTTGGTAGGTTTCCCTAGGTGGCGGCTGAGCTAGAGGCCAAAATCTACAGGTAGTCACTTTGCTAAAAACAGCTCTGTTTTCTGTGATATGTCCACGTTGTGTTTTGGGGCATATCCTGTCGCGGGCGCTAGGCCTACCCACACAAGTGAGGTATCATTTTTATCGGGAGACATGGGGGAACGCTGGGTGGAAGGAAATTTGTGGCTCCTCTCAGATTCCAGAACTTTCTGCCACAGAAATGTGAGGAACATGTGTTTTTGTAGCCAAATTTTGAGGTTTGCAAAGGATTCTGGGTAACAGAACCTGGTCCGAGCCCCGCAAGTCACCCCTCCTTGGATTCCCCTAGGTCTCTAGTTTTCAGAAATGCACAGGTTTGGTAGGTTTCCCTAGGTGGCGGCTGAGCTAGAGGCCAAAACCTACAGGTAGTCACTTTGCTAAAAACAGCTCTGTTTTCTGTGATATGTTCACGTTGTGTTTTGGGGCATATCCTGTCGCGGGCGCTAGGCCTACCCACACAAGTGAGGTATCATTTTTATCGGGAGACGTGGGGGAACGCTGGGTGGAAGGAAATTTGTGGCTCCTCTCAGATTCCAGAACTTTCTGCCACAGAAATGTGAGGAACATGTGTTTTTTTAGCCAAATTTTGAGGTTTGCAAAGGATTCTGGGTAACAGAACCTGGTCCGAGCCCCGCAAGTCACCCCTCCTTGGATTCCCCTAGGTCTCTAGTTTTCAGAAATGCACAGGTTTGGTAGGTTTCCCTAGGTGGCGGCTGAGCTAGAGGCCAAAATCTACAGGTAGTCACTTTGCTAAAAACAGCTCTGTTTTCTGTGATATGTCCACGTTGTGTTTTGGGGCATATCCTGTCGCGGGCGCTAGGCCTACCCACACAAGTGAGGTATCATTTTTATCGGGAGACGTTGGGGAACGCTGGGTGGAAGGAAATTTGTGGCTCCTCTCAGATTCCAGAACTTTCTGCCACAGAAATGTGAGGAACATGTGTTTTTTTAGCCAAATTTTGAGGTTTGCAAAGGATTCTGGGTAACAGAACCTGGTCCGAGCCCCGCAAGTCACCCCTCCTTGGATTCCCCTAGGTCTCTAGTTTTCAGAAATGCACAGGTTTGGTAGGTTTCCCTAGGTGGCGGCTGAGCTAGAGGCCAAAATCTACAGGTAGTCACTTTGCTAAAAACAGCTCTGTTTTCTGTGATATGTACACGTTGTGTTTTGGGGCATATCCTGTCGCGGGCGCTAGGCCTACCCACACAAGTGAGGTATCATTTTTATCGGGAGACGTGGGGGAACGCTGGGTGAAAGGAAATTTGTGGCTCCTCTCAGATTCCAGAACTTTCTGCCACAGAAATGTGAGGAACATGTGTTTTTTTAGCCAAATTTTGAGGTTTGCAAAGGATTCTGGGTAACAGAACCTGGTCCGAGCCACACAAGTCACCCCTCCTTGGATTCCCCTAGGTCTCTAGTTTTCAGAAATGCACAGGTTGGTAGGTTTCCCTAGGTGGCGGCTGAGCTAGAGGCCAAAATCTACAGGTAGTCACTTTGCTAAAAACAGCTCTGTTTTCTGTGATATGTCCACGTTGTGTTTTGGGGCATATCCTGTCGCGGGCGCTAGGCCTACCCACACAAGTGAGGTATCATTTTTATCGGGAGATGTGGGGGAACGCTGGGTGGAAGGAAATTTGTGGCTCCTCTCAGATTCCAGAACTTTCTGCCACAGAAATGTGAGGAACATGTGTTTTCTTAGCCAAATTTTGAGGTTTGCAAAGGATTCTGGGTAACAGAACCTGGTCCGAGCCTCGCAAGTCACCCCTCCTTCGATTCCCCTAGGTCTCTAGTTTTCAGAAATGCACAGGTTTGGTAGGTTTCCCTAGGTGGCGGCTGAGCTAGAGGCCAAAATCTACAGGTAGTCACTTTGCTAAAAACAGCTCTGTTTTCTGTGATATGTCCACGTTGTGTTTTGGGGCATATCCTGTCGCAGGCGCTAGGCCTACCCACACAAGTGAGGTATCATTTTTATCGGGAGACGTGGGGGAACGCTGGGTGGAAGGACATTTGTGGCTCCTCTCAGATTCCAGAACTTTCTGCCACAGAAATGTGAGGAACATGTGTTTTTTTAGCCAAATTTTGAGGTTTGCAAAGGATTCTGGGTAACAGAACCTGCTCCGAGCCCCGCAAGTCACCCCTCCTTGGATTCCCCTAGGTCTCTAGTTTTCAGAAATGCACAGGTTTGGTAGGTTTCCCTAGGTGGCGGCTGAGCTAGAGGCCAAAATCTACAGGTAGTCACTTTGCTAAAAACAGCTCTGTTTTCTGTGATATGTCCACGTTGTGTTTTGGGGCATATCCTGTCGCGGGCGCTAGGCCTACCCACACAAGTGAGGTATCATTTTTATCGGGAGACGTGGGGGAACACTGGGTGGAAGGAAATTTGTGGCTCCTCTCAGATTCCAGAACTTTCTGCCACAGAAATGTGAGGAACATGTGTTTTTTAGCCAAATTTTGAGGTTTGCAAAGGATTCTGGGTAACAGAACCTGGTCCGAGCCACACAAGTCACCCCTCCTTGGATTCCCCTAGGTCTCTAGTTTTCAGAAATGCACAGGTTTGGTAGGTTTCCCTAGGTGGCGGCTGAGCTAGAGGCCAAAATCTACAGGCAGTCACTTTGCTAAAAACAGCTCTGTTTTCTGTGATGTGTCCACGTTGTGTTTTGGGGCATATCCTGTCGCGGGCGCTAGGCCTACCCACACAAGTGAGGTATCATTTTTATCGGGAGACTTGGGGGAACATAGAATAGCAAAACAAGTGTTATTGCCCCTTGTCTTTCTCTACATTTATTCCTTCCAAATATAGGAGTGTGTGTAAAAAAGACATCTATTTGAGAAATTCCCTGTAATTCACGTGCTACTATGGTCACCCCGGAATTCAGAGATGTGCAAATAACCACTGCTCCTCAACACCTTATCTTGTGCCCTTTTTGGAAATGCAAAGGTTTTCTTGATAGCTATTTTTTACTCCTTATATTTCAGCAAATGAATTAGTGTATACCCGGTATAGAATGAAAACGCACTGCAGGGTGCAGCTCATTTATTGGCTCTGGGTTCCTCGGGTTCTTGATGAACCTACAAACCCTATATATCCCCGCAACCAGAGGAGTCCAGCAGACGGAACGGTATATTGCTTTCGATAATCTGACATTGCAGGGAAAAGTTACAGAGTAAAAAGTAGAGAAAAATTGATGTTTTTTTCACCTCAATTTCAATATTTGTCTTTTTCAGCTGTTATTTTCTGTAGGAAACCCTTGTAGGATCTACAGAAATGACCCCTTGCTGAATTCAGAATTTTGTCTACTTTTCACAAATGTTTAGGTTTCTGGGATCCAGCATTGGTTTCATGACCATTCCTGTCACTGACTGGAAGGAGGCTGAAAGCACAAAAAATTGCACAAATGGGGTCTGCCCCAGTAAAATGCCAAAATTGTGTTGAAAAATTGGCTTTTCTGATTCAAGTCTGCCTGTTCCTGAAAGCTGGGAAGCTGCTGAGTTTAGCACCGCAAACCCTTTGTTGATGCCATTTTCAGGGGAAAAACCACAAGCCTCCTTCTGCAGCCACTTTTTCAATTTTTTTTGAAAAAAACGAAATTTTCACTGTATTTTGGCCAATTTCTTGGCCTCCTTCAGGGGAACCCACAAAGTCTGGGTACCTTTAGAATCCCTAGGATGTTGGAAAAAAAGGACGCAAATTTGGCTTGGTTAGCTTATGTGGACAAAAAGTTATGAGGGCCTAAGCGCAAACTGCCCCAAATAGGCAAAAAAAGGCCTGGCACAGGAGGGGGAAAAGGCCTGGCAGGGAAGGGGTTAAGGAAAACGGGCTGCAAAGAGAAAGAAATACAGCTTTATTAAAAAAGCAGTCACGGACATGGAGGTCTGCTGTCTCCAGCAGGCCACCATCCCCGTGAGTGCCTAGAGTTGCTATGGGGTCGCAAACTGCGACCCACCTCATGAATATTCATGAGGTGGGTCTTTGCGACCCCATAGCGAGTTGCAGAAGGTGTCTGAGACACATTTCTGCATCTCTGATTGCGAGTTGCAATTTGCGAGTCCCTATGACTCGCAAATTGCAAGTCACAATTTGTAACTTACCTACATCTGGCCCTAAGCCCTATAAGTTTATAGAAGACATTAATATTTTGGGTGCGAACCTACAAGTGCATAGGGCACATAGACCTTTAGGACAGAAGCCCTCCAAATTCACTGGACAACATGATAATTTTAAGTACAATCCCCACAAGTGCACAGGACACACATCCACCTTTTGGATGCAAGATTTGGGTGTGAGCATGCAAGTGCACAGGATACACGTGGATATTTTGGTTGGAAGTCCCACCGGTGCACAGGGCACACAAGGACATTTTGTTTGCAAGCACAAGTGCGCAAAACCCACATGGACATTTAGGGTACTAGCCCCAGAAGTACGCACACGGGAATTTTCAGGCAGAGCCCCAAAAGTGCACAGGAGACAACGACTTGGCTCTTCTAAATCTAATGCTTTTGCACCGGCCTGATGTCTTCCCTACACATGCCTAGCGCTGCGAAATCCTGTTGGGTAGCTATGTGCTCTATAAAAATATATAATACTGATAATAATAATAGTAACAATATTAATGAAGAGTGTACGAGCAAGCACTACAAGTGCACCCGGCACAGAGGGTCATTTTGGGTGCAAAGTACCATAAGCTCACAGGGCACACATGCATGATTTGAGTGCGAGCCCCACAAGCGCACAGGACGCATGTGCACATTTTGCATGCGAGCCATACAAGCGCACAGGAGACACGTGCAGCACGTCGGTTCCTACATCTGCTCACTGTGGTCCGCTGCCTTCATCTTCTGTAAGCTGCTCCGATGAAGCTCCCTCGCTGCGACCATGAGTGGTTCGTAATACATCATCTCTCAGCCTTCTGAACATAGGGTGCCTGATAGCTTCGCCATAAATCATGCTTTAATTCACCTTTCTTGCAGGCTTAAAGGGTGCGCTGACAGCTAATTAGGAGAGATGCATACACTTTATTCTCACCATTTGCACTTACACGCCTATCAATCCCTGTTGGCCTGCAGACCTGACAGTAATGGAAAACTAATAAAAACTCGCCGCCTGAAAAAAATATTGATTAACTTGATAACGGAGGAAAATAACTCAAGTGAAGCTGATGCAGTTGCTTCTGTAATTTTTTAATTTCTCTGCTCACTGAAGCCTGATGGGCTGAGGCAGTTTGACACAGCCATTGGATGCACATTGGGACTGAAAAAAGTTGTAGGCAGTGTCAGATGTTTGGCTTTTCCCTCAAGCTGGTACTCGTCATGAAACAGATTGGCTTTGGTTTTCTGTATAAAGAAGAGAACGCATGACATTGCCCTGCATGGGAGCCGAGTGCCACAAGCAATAACAGGAGGGGAGCTCATAACAGAGTGACAGAGCTGCAGAACTGGAACAGAAACCACAGTTGTGGAGTCCAAGCCCTTGGAGTGGTGCAGGGACAATGCACTCACTGCCCTAATGGGATTTGTTTCCTTCTTTGCGGTCCTGAGAATCCACATCCACATCACAGGATTGGCAATCTCAGTCGAGCCCTGAGCTCTTGTTTTTCTGGCCTCTAGCCTGAATGTCTTTGTTTTTGTTTTTTTTGCCAATTAATTTTCTAGGTTTTCTAGTTTATAATATTAAGTGGATGGTAAAATAGGTAAGAGATGGAGCTAGGAAACTGATGCGTGAAGTATGAGACACATAGATATTTTTGCATATTTTTGCACACTGGTGCACATGTTTAAGATAGTAACTTGTGTGTGGATTGAAATGACCACATGTTCCGCAGTTTATGGCAACCCACACACCAGTGATATCTGCTCTGTCGGTCGGAATACATTTGCCATCACCTACGGGTTGTTTGTGCTTATCCACACCAAGTAGTGATGAAGCAGAAAATGAAGGTTTTACATTTATTAACGCGTAAACGTAGTGTGAAATAATCATGTGTGACTTTAACCGAACTAATAAAGATTGTACGGGGACAAAATGTGCCCTCAGAGTAGTTTGCCAACATTTATAAGCGTGCTTTATATAACGTGGTGTATTAGAATTGCACTAATCCGACATAATCGTAAACGTGTGCTATGATTTGCTTGTTTGAAATGCTTTAGCTTAGCATAACTTTAGTGCAGGCTTCGGCCTAGTGGCCTGGTCTCACGGTTTAGATGCTCGTATTTTTCCAATGTGCTATTAAACGTGTATTTTTGCTTGAAGCTGTACTTTTCCACTGAGACCGTTCACATGCTTATCTTAAGGTTTCGTGCCAGCCTGGCATATTTTCTCTTTACTCCAAGGTCGATTTGCAGGTGCGGACAATGGAGGCTCTGAAAGTGAGTTAATTGGTATACAATGTTGCAACTTGCGTACCCATCTCCAAGGATAATGTATGCTTAAGTAAAAGCTTAAGAACTGTCGTTTTGATTGGACAATTTGAAGCTAATCTATGAACCCTCCAATGGACGACCCTACTGGATTTGAACTGTTGTCTATAAAACCCAGGTGTACGAGAAGAAATTAGCGCGCGCCATTACCAGCTCGATACCCGCCATTTTGCAGGACATTGCAGCTATTATGGCCCACTTTGCTGCGACGCCATTTTGAGAGACTTTGATGCTTTCTCTAATCGAGAGAAAGAGACTTTATGATTCTGGCCCTAGAGACTTTAACTTTGATTAGTCCCTTTGCATGAAGTAGTAGTTTTACCTTGCCGCCGTGAGGCAATTGCCCCGTCCACCCTCGCCCCTTTGCCCCGTCCCATGCTGATCGAAACGGTACCCATGCTGACCGAAGAACGGTACCTGTGAGACGAAGACTTCCTTGTATGCTGATCGTAATTGGTAAATATGAAAGGAAATTGTACAATTGCATTGTGTTTCCTTTAGGTAACCAACTGCTGATTTTGATAAGAGCCCTAGTTAGGAGTTTTCTAAATTAATGTTGCTAAATTGTTTTTGCATGAAGTCCCACATGCCGATGCTAATTTGAGGTTAGATGAGGATTCCATATGTCGCACGATGCAATTTGAGATCTTGTTATGCTGACTAAATGTATGCGATTAGTTCGTTACAGATTATAGTTTTAGTGATTTGCATTGCTATTATCGAATGCCTTGTTATTCAAATGCTACATAGATTGCACTTGTTCCGCCGCTATGGACAGCTATTAATGTTCATATATGTTTATCATTTGGTGTTGAGACACATTTATATCGTGCTAGCTTTGTTAATATAGGGAAATAAAATGCACTAACTTTGAATAAACTGGTGTGGTTATTCCTGACTGAAAGGTCAGGGTTCGCCGAAATGTATTCTGGATTAATTGTCAAGTGTTACGTTGATCAAGGTATTGCTTATGTTCGTTATTGATTATTGATCTGGTGAAATCGATCGATCTAGAGTACAGAGAGTCCCACTTAGTCAAAAGATTCATCGGCCTAAAGAGCGTCCGAACACAGGTAAAATTACTAGTACGGACCGCTCTATCAGTTGATGGTAGCAGAGGACGGTTTCGTCTTTTGGGACCATGTATTCATAGAGTACATGGTGTTGAATTAACGGTTACGCATTTTGAGACCCCACTCGAGAAGTTGAATTAGATTTTTCTTGGGTAAAACGATTGACAGAATGATGATGGGCTAGGTCCACCGCGACTTTCCCGGGATCTCGGAACTTGCGAATGGAGAGAATGGAGGTGTGGATTCAGCGTTGGCGGTACTAGTGATGGTATGAGTGAAGTTAGGGTTTTGCGCTTGCACAGCTTATTGCCGCAGATTGTGTGAGAAGGTTGCGAGGAATTTTTTCTTTTTAGAGGATAGCGGAGGTGCGACTCCGAGTGTAGAAGTAGTGAAGTCGTCGAACTTCATAGAGATAGCGGAGGTGCGACTCCGAGGGTGAGAGTAGGGAAGTCGTCGAACTTCATGTGCGTGTGGCGCTTTGTGCATAAAAAGGTCCACGTGGTTGTTGTTGTTGAGACGGGCCCTGCGAGGTCAAGAGACTCCGGAGTATGTTGATCCATGTTGTGGTCTGGGCGGTTTAGTAGGTTGATCGGGCGTGGTCAACGAGTCGGTACGTGTGTTAGGGAGTGAAAGAAACTTCGACTTCGGGCTTTGACAAGATTCTAAGTGCACTAGAACAGATCATTGACAAGTTGAGAGTAGGTCTGCGGGTCAGATTTGCTTGCGAACGTGGGGACCGAGAAAGACGGAATAGCGGCCGAGGCTAGTGAAAAGTCCCTAAGGTCCTGAAGCGATTGTGTTACCCTTCCTGTAGTAAACCGACAGATCTGTTTTAATTTTTGGTAGCTCGCAATACATGCAAGAAGTTGTTACGAGAGGAGGTGAGTGAAGGAAGACTAGCCGCGAGGCTTTGTCAGCCGCAGTGTGTGTGAGTGTGACGTCACTAGGAGCCGCGCTGGGATAGGTTGGTTGTAGAGAAGGGTCGCGCACGGATTGGACGCAGTCCGTGGGGCTCGATTGGAAGGGGAAAGGCAAGCGAAGAGTATTCCGGGAATTAAAGTCACCTATTGATTACAAACTTAGTGAAATAAAAAGACGAGAAAATTAAATTCTTTAAAGCATTTAGGAGTGCGATGAAGGGGGAGTCTTACATTAAAGCGAGCGTAGGGGAGGAAACGCCACCCGAAGGTACACCAGCTTACATTGTAATGGAAGAGAAGGGGGTAGCTCCGTGTCTTTGGCTAAAGCAATGGCACAAACTGACAGAGAAACATGGGAGTGTAGCGTTCCCGATACATGGGACATTCAATATAAGGATCCTAGAGAATTTGAGATTCACGATGTACGACATGAAGGTGCCTCCAAGGCCAGCCAAGTTTGAGGCTCTAGCGATTTGGGAACTAATGGCCAGACAGCAACAGCAGAAGAAGTTTGAGACCAGGATGAGAAAGGTAGAAAAGACACTAGCGGATGCTAGGTGGGATAATGCACAGAAGGTGTGGAGGTCAGATGTATTGCAGGGGATAAAATTGTTTCCCGCAATTACTAAGGAAGAAGAGGAGACAGGTAAGAAAGCTACCTGTAAGACAGACAGGAAGTGTTCCAAGGATAGAGAGGACGAGGAAAAGTTGAGAAGAGAAGAGGAGTTAGAGGATGAGGAGTTAATAATGCAATTGCTGAACGACCGTCCACCACCTTATGCGGAGAATGGACAAGGTCCAAGTACCAGTTCTGCCCCTCCAGCACCGGTACAGAACAGTGAAACCCAGAGTTCAGGAGCGTCATCGGGATCTAAGGACCCGAGTTTATTGTTCACCCCGCAGATACCGCAGGTTAGGAGAATATATCCAGATGTGCCCATGTTGAAACCAGCAGAAAATTATCAGCCGCAGATGCCAGGGTACTACAGCAGTGACAACAGTGGAGGAATGATTCTAGAACAAACCGTAAGGGGAGTACAGAATGGTCACAACCAGACATTGGCACAAGCTGAATCAACTCAGTTTTTGATGCAACAAAAGCAGATGCAGGGGGGAACAGCACATGCTTAAATGACGGGGAGTCAGATGGGCATGCCGGCGGTGATGACCCATGGTGTGGGAATGAACATGCCTCAGAACATGGGAAATGGACAAAACCCAGATGCGATATCACTACCCATTACTGTAGGTCCACCGGTACCTTTGTATAGTCAGCCTAACTTAGGTATGAGCGGTCAGGGATCAATGCTGCAGAACGGGACAGAAAGGAGGTGCATAGAAAACACTCCGGGGATAACTCCGATAGCGGCTCAGCCAAATGGATCTGGGTCCTTGATGGAGTTTAGTCCCATGTGTGCTCAGTCAACGCTGGTGAGGTCAAGTCCCCCACTGATAATACCTCTAACATCGAACACTGAAAAGTTGCCGCAACCATCGATGGCAGTCGATGTGAATGCTACGCTGATGGGGTTGAATGCGCAACAACTGACACAGTGGTTCAATAGTCTGAATTCTACACAAAGCTCAGCAAGTGGGAAGGGAGAAGATTATATGAATAGGATGAGGCTGAACATGGAAGCACAAGAATTGGTGGAAGGGACTATGGGTGTGAATAGGTTAGAGTCCTACTCGGAAGAGGAGCTGAGGTATCTATGTCCAAAGATTACGAAGGAAGTGAACAAGGTACATAAAAGCTTGCAGGAAATAGCTGACAAGAACGGGGTTGACATAGACAAGACAAAACACTTGAGCAGAAGCTACAGGTTGGATTTTGGGGCCACAGATTTTGAACATATGAGGTCAGCAGGCATGAAGGCGCACCTTAGAGAATTGCTGCAGAGTGCACAAGTGTGGAGGTGTTTAGACAAGTGGGAAAGCAGGTGGGTAAAGAGAAAGGAAAAGAGGAGGGACAGTGCTACAGAGCATAATGAGAAAAGACCACAAAGCAGCGAGACAGTAACCATGTTACCAATGAGGGAGACAGCAGGGGGAAAATTAATACATGTACCATGGCACAGAAGTGACATTCAGTCATTTACGGACGATTTTCCCAAACTGAGAGAGAAGCCGATTGAATGGTATCAACAGACTGATAGGTTTGTGAAGCTTGCAAAATGTCTCTGGGAGGACCTGAACACTCTATTTGAGATTGTGGTTCCGGCAGATTTGTGGGAAGATTGCAAAAGAGCTGTAGGTTGGCCGACGAGTGAACCAGAGAGAGACAGGGAGACGGGTGCACCATCACCTATGGTGATGAGCTTGTACTATAAGGTGATTGAGCATTTGAAGACGAAAGTTGCCGCGAAAAATGTGGATTGGCAGAAGATCGATCGAACGGCCCAAGAGGCTAAGGAATCGATTCATAGTTACTATGAGAGGTTGTTGAAGGCGTTTAAGAACTACAGTGGCACGGAAACAATAGAGGCGAAGGACATGCTCCATTTTGTGTTTAGATTTGTGGAAGGGCTGAGGCCAGAGATAAGTCAGATGATAAAGTCGCATTTGATTTGCTGGCAGTCGAAACCGATTGACGAAGTCTTGAATTATGCGAAATACTGTAGCGACGAAATTGAAGTGAAACAGAAAAAGTTGAAAGAGAAGGTGATGATGATGCAGCTTAAGGCAGCTCAGACAGGTCTGCAAGGTTTGCAAGGGATGCAAGGGTTCCAACAGCAGGTGCCGCAACCGCAGTCGCAGTTGCAGGGAAACGTGGCGTTTCAGCCACAGGCCAGAGGCAGAGGCAGAGGAGGTTTTGTGAATAATGGTCCGGATTTAAACACTGTTGTGACGGGTGTGCAGGCAATGAAGAAGGTGATGCCGTGTCACGTGTGCGGAATCGTAGGTCATTGGAAACGCGAGTGCCCGATGGTGGTGCAGGAAGGTGCAGGTGCAGGTGTAGGTGTAGGTGTTGGTCAGCAAAACAATGATGTCAATGCAATTCAGACAATGAGGGGACCGAAAATGAGAGGTCCAAACCCAAATTTTCAGACTGTAAATCAATTGCAGGGATTACAACCTATGCAGCCGCAGCAGATGCAGATGCCTCGTATGCAGATGACGCAAATGCAACCAATGCAACAGCAGTTACCTATGGTACCTAATCAGCAAATGCAAATACCCTTGGCACCAATGAGTCAGCAGCAAGTGATGGTTCCTCCACAGGTCTCGGGTCAGGTAATGAGTGCAAATGGCACCGTACAACAGTTCCCATTACACAGTGAGAGTGGAATAAACAATGTATGGGAGAGTGAAAGTTCAGAAGAAGAAGGAGATTGTGTGCTTGCAGCATCCTTGGAAGTTGATCAAAAGGGTCCGTACGTAGAGGGAACAGTAATGGGTCATCGTGTCTCATTCTTGGTTGACACGGGAGCCACACGTTCAACTGTTAAGAGCAGTGAAGTACCAAATTTGCCACTCTCAGGGAGGACAGTTCAAGTGGTGGGAGTAGCAAAAAGACATCTGACGAACCCAATAACAGATCCGGTACCAGTCAGCATTGGTAACTATCAAGGGGTACATCAGTTTGTGGTATGTGACTCAAGCCCGATAGCACTATTAGGGAGAGACCTATTGTGCAAATTGGGTTGTTCAATCATGTGTTCGAACGAAGGAATAACAATACAGACGAGCAGTGATGGGGAAGAAGAGGACAGTGTAGAGGGGGATGAGATGGAAACGGTAGATGAAGAGTATCCTCTGATTTGTCTTTTCCCAATGATAACTGAAGAAGATATTCCAGCTGAATTACGGGAGACAGTCGGAAAGGAAGTGTGGGACATGACAGGGAAAGAGGTGGGATTGATGAAAGGAGTGGAACCAGTGAAAGTGACTGTAAAGCCCAATGCAATCTTTCCCCAGACCCCACAATACCACATGCCACAAGACACCCTCATGAAAGTTTCCCAACTCATTGACGAATTTGTAAAACAGGGAGTACTGAAAGAAGTGTTAAGCAGTCCGTGTAATTCACCAATAATGGGACTAATAAAGCCAAGTGGAAAGGTCCGACTTGTGCAGGACTTGAGGAAAATAAATGACATCATAGTCAAATGTTGCCCAGTAGTACCGAATCCAGCGGTGATAATGTTCCAGGTCCCTTGCGATGCTGAGTGGTTCTCAGTCATCGATTTGTCACAAGCGTTCTTCTCGGTGCCTCTTCATGAGGACAGCCAATTTCTCTTTTGTTTCAAATTCTTAGACAGAGTGTACAGTTGGTGTCGAATTCCTCAAGGGTTTTCTGAGTCACCGTCAATCTTCAATCAGATTCTAAAGAAAGATTTGGAAGCATTAGAATTGCCATTTGAGTCAACCCTAGTACAGTACATTGATGACTTACTGGTTGCATCAAAGACGGAAAGTGGCTGCACAGCTGATACCATTGCTCTGTTGAACCATTTGGGAAGGAATGGACATAAGGTGTCTCCTTCCAAATTGCAGTTCTGTCAGAAGAAAGTGAAATACTTGGGTCACCAGATAGAGAAGGGGTCACGGAGAATAATGAAGGAAAGAATAACGAGTATACTCCAAATGAGCCCACCAAAGACAAGGAAGGAGGTGAGGAAGTTTTTGGGAATGGTGGGCTACTGTCGCCAGTGGATTCCCAACTTTTCGACTCTAGCGAAGCCTTTACTGAAACTGACCCAGAAGGATGCATTGGATGAAATTGAGCTGAAAGGAGATGAGATGGATGCTTTTGTTGAGCTGAAAGAATGCATGTGCAGGGCTCCAGCTTTAGGTATGCCTGATTACACAAAGCCTTTCACATTGTTTTGCCACGAACGTGATGCATGTTCTTTGTCTGTCTTGACTCAAGCCCATGGTGGCGTAAACAGACCAGTAGCGTATTTTTCAGCTACTTTGGATCCGGTCGCAGCAGCACTCCAAGGGTGTTTGCGTGCCGTAGCAGCAGTTGGTATCAGCCTCACTCAGAGTGAAGGAATAGTGATGGGACACCCAGTAACAGTCATGGTCCCTCACTCAGTTGAGATACTTTTGACCCGCTCCCGAACGCAGCACATGACTGGAGCAAGACTCACAAGGTATGAAACGATAATTCTGGGCTCACCGAATGTGCAGCTGAAAAGGTGCACTACGTTGAATCCAGCAACCTTGCTCCCTGGAGAAAATGCCGAAATTGAGAACGCTGAAGACGTCGAGCATGACTGCCTTCAGGTGACTGAATTTTGCACAAAACCTCGACCGGACATTAAGGATACTAAGCTTGATGAAAATGACCAAATTCTTTTTGTTGATGGTTCATGTCTAAGAGATGGGATGGGATTTTGAAAGCAGGATATGCTGTATGTACTGTAACAGGGGTCTTGGAAGCGGGATGGCTTCAAGGAGTCTATTCTGCACAAGTAGCAGAACTTGTAGCCCTTACCAGAGCATGTCAACTGTCTGCATTGATGAAAGTCACCATTTACACTGATAGTCAGTACGGGTTTGGGATTGTGCATGACTTTGGACAACTATGGTCACAGAGAGGTTTCCTGACTTCTTCAGGATCCCCAGTGAAGAACGGGGAGAGGGTAAGGGAATTGTTAGACGCCATTCAAGTGCCAGCCGAAGTTGCAGTGGTAAAGTGCAGTGCTCACACGAAAGGACAGGACTATGTTTCTCTGGGAAATGCATATGCGGATCAAGTCGCAAGATTTTGTGCCTTGAACTGTATATTACTCAGGGATGATTGGAATTCGATAAGTGAGCCAGAACTGGAACCAGCTGAAGCATTTGCCTTGAAGGTCGTAGACACAATAGATGAATTAAAAGCATTACAAAATAATGTCAGAGAGGATGAAAGAGATTCCTGGATTAAATCGCAATGTATAAAGAGACCAGACGAGTTATGGGTTTCGAATGAGGGAAAATTTGTTTTGCCAAACAGTCTCTTATCACAGCTTGCGCGGTTCTATCATGGGCAAGCTCACCTAGGGAGAGATGCCATGGTAAGATTGTTCAAAACTGATTGGTTTAACCCCAGATTTCGTCAAGCTGCAGAAGCAGTTTGCCATCGATGTGTCACTTGCCAGCAGATGAACCCAGGAAAGGGAACAGTTGTGAACGTGAGCCACATTGGTAGGGCAAGCGGGCCTTTTAGTCGTATGCAGATGGACTTCATTGAGATGCCTGTGCATGGGGGTCTGAAATACGTGTTGGTGATTGTGTGCATTTTTAGTCATTGGATTGAGGCATACCCCACACGTAGAAATGACAGCCTTACAGTTGCCAAGCTATTGTTGAGAGAGTTAATACCACGTTTCGGATTCCCGATCTCTTTAGAATCAGATAGGGGAAGTCACTTCAATAACGAGGTGATAAAGTTACTTTGTGAAGCGCTGAACATTGAGCAAAAGCTGCACTGTAGCTATCGCCCTGAAGCATCAGGATTGGTGGAGCAGATAAATGGTACACTGAAATCAAGAATGGCGAAAATATGTGCATCGACAAATTTGAAATGGCCTGATGCATTGCCCTTAGTGCTAATGTCAATGAGGAACACCCCTGATAGAAAGACTGGATTGTCTCCGCACGAAATCCTCATGGGCAGGGCTATGAGATTTCCTGCAGTTCCCGCAAACGCGCTTTTGAATATTACAGATGATATGTTGTTAGACTACTGCAAGGGTCTAGCTGACGTGGTTCGCTCTTTCTCTCACCAGGTGGAAGCGACCACCTTGCTACCGATCCAAGGTCCAGGACACGCACTGAAAGCAGGTGACTGGGTCGTGGTAAAGAAGCACGTGAGAAAGTCGTGTCTGGAACCCCGTTGGAAAGGCCCTTTCCAAGTGATCTTGACGACAACTACCGCTGTGAAGTGTGCGGGGGTTCCCAACTGGATTCACGCCAGTCACACAAAGAAGGTGTTGTGTCCCACAGATGAGGAAGTTGAAGCGCTGAAACTACCAGTGCCTGACAAAGCAGTGCTGAGGCAGAGCAAAACCGAACTGAAAGTGAACAGGCAGAAACGGGAGAGAGAGAGATATTCTCTGACGACGAAGAGACCAACTCGCTTGGGGGAGACCAAGGAGAAAGTTCAGACAGTGACGAAGCAGCTGAAGGTGACAAAGAACCTGAAGCAGCTGAGGGTAGCAAACAGCCTGAAGCAGCCGAAGGTGACAAAGCACCTGAAGCAGCTGAAAGTGATAAAGAGCCTGACGAAAGTAACGGTGACGAAGGGCTCGAAGAAGGTGAAAAAGCAGGAGAGCCTGATCAGAGGAGGGCTTTCCCAGAAGCAGATGATAGAGAAAAAGAAAAGGAGAACGTGATTGATTCTCCAGAAGGAGGGGACAAGGCAGAACAGAACGAAAAAGTTCAAGCCTCCACAGAAAAGATTGCAGGTCCATCAAATGGACACGGTGCAAAGAGGAGACTAAGTATATCACCAGTAAAACAAAGGACTGGAGAAGGTTTGAACGACGGAGAAAGGCCAAAAGTGAAAGAGAAAAGAAAGGAAGTGACTGTTGTGGAACAATCCTCAAGTGAAGAAAAAGACTTGACAAAAGAGGAAAGTACCAGCGAAGCAGAATCAAAAAGAGAAGCAAAATTGAAAAGGAAAAGGATACCAAACAGGAGGTATTCCGGTCCTGAATGGGCATATGTAGTCAATGACGATTGGACTGACGAATTTGTATCTCTAAGCATCGAGAACGAAGAAGAAGAAGAGATACCAATAGAAAAGAAAAGTTTTATGGACTCTGTCGATTGAAAGGGCAATAAATGATATTGCTTGCTACAATCTACGTGAAAAAAAAACAACCAGCTGAGACATTGCTAAACCGGATGAGACATTTGCTAAACCGATAAAGACTGAGTTATTGCCGAATTGAGACAAAATGCTGCTAACCGATAAGTGACTGGCCTACTGAAGAAAACGGTGTGAACATTGTGCTCGTTCAGCTTTGTAACTGAATTGCTAAATAGTTTCATTTATAGGTGCTTCTAGCTCTCTGATTCTGTACAGATCATGACGCAAAACAATAGAAAGAAATATTGTAAATATGTGTGTATAGGCTTGATAATTGCATGTGTACTAATAATAATGGCAATAGTGCTTGGAGTGCATGGTAAGACTGAGAATGAGAGAATTGACGCTTCTACTCTTGCTCCTGTTACTGTCACTGAACTAACCGCATTGAAAAGACTAGCATTGGATGAGAGACTCTTGCATGATAAGAAGGAGCTTTCGTATAACGTTTTCTATCGCTTGCTAACAGAATATGTTGAGACTATGGATGCGAAAGATTGTTATGTGTGTACACAGATACCGACATCAGTGAAGGAAGGGGTGACATATCACCACATGCCTCTTACATACGGGATTACATGTAGTATAGTAATGTCTAGATTTTATGGTCAAACTAACATACAGTATTTTTACTCAAATTATGATGTTACCTTTGCATATGTTCCTATAATAGCGCAGCTAAGTCAGATTGCTAAAGATTGGGATGCTAAAATTATGAGGGAATTTTTCGAGCCAATGCAACCTTTTGAAACGGCTCACGCTCATAGGGAAAACCTTACCTGCTCGCTCTCTGCAATAGAAATAAGCTTTTTAGATCGCACAGATGATAGAAGGGCACAAATGAACGCGAAACTAGAAAAAGAGCTACATAAGAGGACTTCAGTAGATAATTATGATTTTGCTGCAATAAAGACACAAGGGAAAATAGGTTTAGATGCTTGGCATGTAGGGAAATTTTGTATATATCGAGGTGAATCTTATTATGACAATATTTTTGTAGGAGCGAGTGAGTGTAAACATACGTTTATTTTTAAGGCCAAATGGACATTCATGATGAACGGACTTGACCCTGTCATTCCAGGTGTATATTACATTTGTGGATATAATGCCTATTATCGTCTTCCAAAGGGGTGGTGGGGGAGATGTTATTTGGGTATAGTATTCCCAAAGGTTTATCAGCTGGATGACCTATCGATGATTCAAAAGACATCTGGATCCCATCGTATCCAGAAAAGAGAGACCGCAGCTGCTGTGGTAGGAGATATATTTGGAGCCATGATTCCTTCGTTGGGAGTTGTGTTGAATTCCATCAAAATAAGAAAGTTGTCTACTATAGTGGATAACATGTTGACGAAGTTTTCAGGTGCTATAATCCTGATAGATGCTGAACTTGCAGCGGAAAGAGCTATGACTCTTCAAAATAGGCTTGCTTTAGACATTCTTTTAGCAAAGGATGGTGGCGTTTGCAAAATGCTTGGTGCCCGACACTGTTGTACATATATTCCTGACAATAGTGTGAAAATTAAAACTATGCTTGCTAATCTAACAAAAGAAAGTGCAGATTTGAAGGAACTGAAAGAACAAGGAGTGTGGGAGAAGGTTGGAAAAGGACTTGCTTCAGTGGGACATTGGATTGGGGGAATTTGGAATGGAATATTGCTGAAAATAATAGAAGGAATATTAATAGTTATAATTTGTATATTTGGAATTTGGGGAATAAAAAGGGGAATAATAATGATTATGGAAAGAATTAAAAGAAGAAAAGAAGAGAAAATTATGAAAAGGATGGCAGAAGAATACAAAGCGCAAACTAGGGGAATTAAAAGGAAAAGGGAACTGACAGAATTTTAATGGAATAAAATTTGTGGGCGTGGTTTGGTGTGATGACTAGTAGTCATCAGAGGAGGGATTGATGAAGCAGAAAATGAAGGTTTTACATTTATTAACGCGTAAACGTAGTGTGAAATAATCATGTGTGACTTTAACCGAACTAATAAAGATTGTACGGGGACAAAATGTGCCCTCAGAGTAGTTTGCCAACATTTATAAGCGTGCTTTATATAACGTGGTGTATTAGAATTGCACTAATCCGACATAATCGTAAACGTGTGCTATGATTTGCTTGTTTGAAATGCTTTAGCTTAGCATAACTTTAGTGCAGGCTTCGGCCTAGTGGCCTGGTCTCACGGTTTAGATGCTCGTATTTTTCCAATGTGCTATTAAACGTGTATTTTTGCTTGAAGCTGTACTTTTCCACTGAGACCGTTCACATGCTTATCTTAAGGTTTCGTGCCAGCCTGGCATATTTTCTCTTTACTCCAAGGTCGATTTGCAGGTGCGGACAATGGAGGCTCTGAAAGTGAGTTAATTGGTATACAATGTTGCAACTTGCGTACCCATCTCCAAGGATAATGTATGCTTAAGTAAAAGCTTGAGAACTGTCGTTTTGATTGGACAATTTGAAGCTAATCTATGAACCCTCCAATGGAAGACCCTACTGGATTTGAACTGTTGTCTATAAAACCCAGGTGTACGAGAAGAAATTAGCGCGCGCCATTACCAGCTCGATACCCGCCATTTTGCAGGACATTGCAGCTATTATGGCCCACTTTGCTGCGACGCCATTTTGAGAGACTTTGATGCTTTCTCTAATCGAGAGAAAGAGACTTTAATGATTCTGGCCCTAGAGACTTTAACTTTGATTAGTCCCTTTGCATGAAGTAGTAGTTTTACCTTGCCGCCGTGAGGCAATTGCCCCGTCCACCCTCGCCCCTTTGCCCCGTCCCATGCTGATCGAAACGGTACCCATGCTGACCGAAGAACGGTACCTGTGAGACGAAGACTTCCTTGTATGCTGATCGTAATTGGTAAATATGAAAGGAAATTGTACAATTGCATTTTGTTTCCTTTAGGTAACCAACTGCTGATTTTGATAAGAGCCCTAGTTAGGAGTTTTCTAAATTAATGTTGCGAAATTGTTTTTGCATGAAGTCCCACATGCCGATGCTAATTTGAGGTTAGATGAGGATTCCATATGTCGCACGATGCAATTTGAGATCTTGTTATGCTGACTAAATGTATGCGATTAGTTCGTTACAGATTATAGTTTTAGTGATTTGCATTGCTATTATCGAATGCCTTGTTATTCAAATGCTACATAGATTGCACTTGTTCCGCCGCTATGGACAGCTATTAATGTTCATATATGTTTATCATTTGGTGTTGAGACACATTTATATCGTGCTAGCTTTGTTAATATAGGGAAATAAAATGCACTAACTTTGAATAAACTGGTGTGGTTATTCCTGACTGAAAGGTCAGGGTTCGCCGAAATGTATTCTGGATTAATTGTCAAGTGTTACGTTGATCAAGGTATTGCTTATGTTCGTTATTGATTATTGATCTGGTGAAATCGATCGATCTAGAGTACAGAGAGTCCCACTTAGTCAAAAGATTCATGGCCTAAAGAGCGTCCGAACACAGGTAAAATTACTAGTACGGACCGCTCTATCAGTAGCTCCCACTTCATGCAAAGCACTTCAAAACACATTTTGCGCTGAGAAAAGTGTACCTTTCCAGTATAGAATTCCTTTTGCCATGAATGGTAAATCACAGCTTCCACTTTGCTACACATTGTGTGATGCTAGTGTCAGCGTAAAGACAATTACATCTGGGAATTTATGATTGCTTTGTCAATACTGAAACATGCCAGGTGCAGAAACAACAGAACACAGGGCTATTTGTGCTGCATTGTGTGCCCGTTTTAAAAATGAGTAAATTATCAAGGATGAGAGCACCTTTATCCACACATGGGGGCAGTAGAGTGGAATAAGATATGTAAGCCACACCTTCTGTGAACCCTAAAACCTTCGTCCAAATATAGGGGCAGTAAACTGGAATAAGATCTTTCCACACTTTCTGTGATCCATGAAAAGACGAAATCTACATTATAATTTGTGCTCTGTAATACATGCATTATAAGACAAGACTTTTTAATGCAACGGGGCTCGCATTTGCTCGAGTTGGAGCTGTTTGCGTTGCAAACTCCTAACCTAACTTTTCTTGCACACAAATTAAAAGAAAAAAAACACAGCGCGATCGCGCTATGTAAACCGCAGCGTGATTGCGCTGAAAATTAACAGATAAAGTCGTCCACAAACCAGCCTCAAAACATCGAGCCTTGTGCTGTGCAGGCAGGCTAAACACCGGAAATGGCATGATGTATGCATGCCTTTCACAAATTAAAGCAAGCAGATTTTAAAGAACAAGCCCAGGAACCAATGAAAGAGACTGACGAGACCTGGGTGTGGTTTGAAGCCCAAAGAGAGATTACTTTATGGACGGAGCGCTTTGCGCTCGCCCATAACTATTACGACACTCCTTCTACTGGACACCTAATAGGGTAGAGTTCCTGCCTGGGTCGTTTTAAGAGGACTGGTAATCCTGCTTCAGAAAGAACAATCCTGCAATCTGTTTTTAGACGATAGAAGCATAGTCACACAACTTCAGCTCTGCCTCTCATTTGTTCCTAATATAACTGATACGTGATTTGAATGTGCTACGAGAAGAAAAAATAAGCCTACTTTCAGTTTATGTATTAAGTTAAAGATCTGGATTTCACTGACACTGAATAGATGACAATATGAAGGGATGTGCCAATTCATATTTGAGTTCTAGGGTTTATTGACCCACCAGGTTAATGGCCTCATTTAGAGTTCGAGGGCTCCAAAAGGGTACACTACCACCCACCATACTTAAAGATTAGCGTGCCCAGAGGAGAACTCTGTGCCTTCAAAAGAGCTGCCAGCATGGCGGATTCTCTGAAGGCACTGAAAGCTTGCTGAGCAGCCAGCACGTCTTGAGTGGCCGCTAAGCAAACTTTATGCTATACAAAAAAGAAACTCCCAAAGAAGGAGTTTGTTTTTGTAAAACAAAATACCTTGACAGTTTTCTCCCATGGTGTAGCAGGCATTTTTCAGTTTTTCTGTTTAGGAAGTTAAGGTGTTTCCTGGTGTGAATAACTTATAAAAATGCATCAAATCATGTGTTCTAAATAGAGTGGAGGGATTGAGATTGATGTATTGAGAGCAATGGACACAAGTCTTTCAAGTTGTCAGTGTAAGATTACTAAGAGAAGAGTTGGCAGGGGCATCACCGGCAGACACATGACGGTCCGCTTGATGCTAAATAGAGTGGGCAAACTCTGTCAATTCGATGAATGGAGCAATCTACCATGTTTGTAGTGGAATACCCAATTTGTCAAACTTTAAATGAGGCCCTAGGATATATGTTCAATATTGGATCTGGCCCTCTCTGCAGGGTCACCCCCAACCCTTTTGCCTTCACCCCTCCTGTTTTGGTAAATTTGTTTTTGTTGGCTTTGGGACTCTGTGCGCTTTACCACTGTTCACCAGTGTCAAAATTATTGTGCTCTCTTCCTTAAACATTGGAAAATTGGCCAGGACCTGATTGGCACATTTAATGTATTTGTAAGTCTCTAATAAAGTGGGCTCACCACAGAGAAGTACGCATGAGATTTAAGAACAGTCACAAGCTGTTAAGCCATTCTTGAGTGGATTTCATTGATTACTTCAGTAAGGCACTGAGTTGGTTGAGGAATTGCAGTAATGTGAGCAATTACGAACAACTGTATGATCTGATTTTGAGAGAGCACATGTTCAAAACTTGCTTTACAGAGCTGCGCCAGAACCTGATTGACAGCAAGCTTACTTCACTCTGAAAGCTTGCAAAGGAGGCGGATCTATGGATTAGCACCAGAGTGTCCATGAAGGTACATGGGAGTGACTTCAGAAGGGTGGTTCAGGTCTCCCACTGCATTGAGGAGGTGGTCCACGGTGACACAGACAGATTTCAGAATCAAGTGGGAGAAAGCATTCCCATGCCCCTACTGAAAAATAGAGGGGATGTTCTGGAAAGTGGATGTCCAGGCTGCCTCATTTCCGTCCCTGTTGCTTTGAGTGTTTCCAGTTAGGACACATGTAGGGATCCATCCCGAGAAATCACCCTCTGGTGGAAGCGCTACCGGAGTGGTCATTGTGGCCTTAGAAGTTGATAGTCCCCAGGAGCAGAGGGTAGAGCATGCCCAAGTGTCAATAAGAGGAGGTAGATTCCAAGGGTAAACTTGTGATCCCTGAGGGTGGGATACCCGTCACTGCCCCACAGGATACCTGTGTCAGTCAGTCTATTTTGGTGAAAAGACTGGCTTCCCCTGAGCAGTACACTGGATAGATGTGTAGGGTAAGTCAGGCCCATGGGCAGGACTTTTTCCATCCTATGGCTTTGGTATCCCTGGAATGAGCTGAGAAGGTCACCCAGAGGAAGGTCATAGTTAGTTCCCAGGTTCCCATTGACTGTATTCTGTGAAATATGGTACCACTGGTATTAGTACAGCTGAGAGGGGCAGCAGCCCAGGGTGCCTCAAAATATTTGTTTTTTTTGGAGTACTACCGCCAACAGGAGAGTACAGATACCTAGATTGAGAGGAAGGAACTCAAGGTGGAGACAGTCCACAGTGGGAGGACCAGTAGATCTGGGAATGCCACCTCTGAGAACACAGCACTACAAGATTGATTCTGGTGAGGTCACCTACGACCTAGAGGTGCTTCTTGCACTGTCACAGAGACAGAAGGATGGAGACTTGCACTAGGCAGACACCTGCATGACACAGAGTGTGTCACCCTTGAGTGGTGTGTGGTTCCCCCCTTGAAGTCCTGACTTGACAGGCACTTGTTCAGCCTCAAGGTACAGACCTTGGGTTGAGTGGTGAGTCTCAGACAACCACCCCTGGATTGGTGGGAAGGAGAGTGGAATCAGGTACCTAGAAATCAGGGTTGTTGCCCCCCATTCAGAGAAACCTCAGAGGTCTGGGAAACCTCAGGAGCATATAAGGAACTCCTTGTCAGCTCCAAGGCTGGAATTGAGGCCTACACAAGGCACTGCTCGGAGCCTCCACCTGGCAGTGGATGGACCTGGTCCTGGTTCTTAACACTGACAGTTGTCACTGACCTCTGCAGACTGCAGTCGTTGTGGGTAGAGCTTTTCTTAGGTTGGGAACAGAAGCCTGGTCCAACAGGCGGAATAGGCTACATCACCTTTTTTTGGCTCTGGTGATACTATCTGCCTGCTGGTATGCATTTGTGAGCAAGTTAAGGTTAGGTGCTTCACAAATAGGGTCCACAAATGAGTAGAATGGTTCTTTATGAGTAAGTTAAGTGGCTCAGGAGGGTGTTGATAGAGGGATCCTACTGGGTTCATGGCATAGAACTTGCAAGTGTCCCTGCACTATTAGGACATTGTCCACATTTTATCTCCTGAGCATGGAAGGTCATAAAGGTATTGATTAGTTTACCCTTGCTTTAGGCTGGAGGAGATCATGCTGAACTTGGCCATCTCTGCAGGGTCACCTCCAAAATATGTTGCCTTCAACCCTCCTGTTTTGCTGAATTCATTTTTGTTGGCTTAATGACTCTGTGTACTTTACCACTGATAAACAGTGCCAAATATCTTGTGCTCTCTCCCTAAAACATTGTAAAATTGACCGACACCTGATTGGCACATTTAATATATTTGTAAGCCCCTACTAAAGTGGCACTAAATATACCAAGGGCCTGTAAGCTAAATTCTACTAGTGGCCCTGCAGCACTCATTGTACAGCGTTCATTGGGCCACCCACTAAAGTAGTGCTTTAAAACATGTCTGAGGCCTGCCACTGTGTTTCGACCTGGCAAAATAAACCTTTTGCTAGGCCTAAACCTTCCTTTTGCATACATATAAGTCTCCCCTCAGGTAGGGCCAAAAGGCTCAAAGGGCAGGGTGTATTGTATTTATAAAAGTAGGATATGTGGGGTTAAGCCCTGGAAAAACTCCTAAAGTCGTTCTGGGCTATTGTAAGGCCTATTTCTCCCATAGGATAACTCTGGGTTACCCTATTTCACTTAATACGTTCGGACGCAGATAGGGAATTTATGTTTACACTCAAATTAATTTTAATTTAACATCCTCTTTTATTGATAAAGTCACATTTTAAGTTACAATGCTGAAAATGCTACTTTCAGAAATTTGGCATTTTCTTGTCCCAAACATTTGGTGCTTGCTTCCTGTGTCCTGGGTCACATGACTGTGAATCATTGGCAGTTGGCCTTTGTGTATTCCTCCCATACAGTGAGACAAAGAAGAACTAGAAGTTGTCAGGATAGGCCATCTTTCCACAATGTCTGGGTTGGAACTAATCCCTGCCCCGTACATTTCAAAAGGCTACCTCCAGCCAACACTCACACAAAGGAACGTGACACCAGCCTTTGGTCACCTTAGAGTACTCGAATCATTGACAGGGAAGGGAGGAACTTTCACAACCAGATGTTGTGGGAGTGTAGGCAGTCTCCCCACTTCAAAGGCTGTCACCAGGTATAAATATTTGACTCTTTGAACCACTCCGGGACCTGTGGAAGACTCAAAAGAAGGACTTGCTTCTTGAATCCAGGACCACCAGATTGATTCCAAGGGCTAGCTGGCTGGACACCTGTTCTGAGCTACAGGGACACAAACAGCTCCAGAGGGCCCCTGCAACTGCCCAGCTGACCTGCTGCCGCTGGATCAGCCTGGACTTGTAACTGGACCTGCCTAAGTTCTGCTAGCCTCTGCTAAGGTTTTCCCTTGATCACGAAAAGGTGCCTCCCCAGGTCCCGGGCCATTAGCTGGAGTGCATTACTTTGCTAGGAAAGGTGAACTCCTGAAGTTTTGAGCTGTTGGTGACCCCAAGTGGGCCCAATTGTGTTGAGACTCTGCTGCCCATGGGGACCACAAATGTGAAGTTCTTTTGAACCCAAATCTTCACACTAAGGTGACCGGCAGCAACAACCGGATATGCAAGATCTGCACTTCACACTACAGCAATGACAGCCCACATCACCACCAGTACAAAGCTCCAGCAGTCTTACCGGATCTTCATGCTACAACGATGGCCATCTGCAACGCTCACCCTGCCCCCTGCGGCCTCCTCTGCCACGAACTGGAGTCTTTGTCCCAGACTTTGAGAAGGTAGCTTTTTGAGCTAGACTAACCTGATGCCTGTATCCAGCCCACCCACCATCGTAGTTGACCTGAGTCTGTGATTTTTCCCCAGTCTAGCACGACCAGATACATCTCCCTGTTTCTACTGATTGAAGTTTTCGCATTCTGGTATAATTCTATTTACTAAAATTTACTCTATTTTTATAAATTGGTGTGGATTTTTTCTTGTGTTTTCATTTTATTACTGTTTGTGTGCAGCATGAAAACTTTATGTCTGTCTAGGTAAAGCCTCACTGCTAATTTAGTGACTTTTGTTGTTCACCCTGACAGGAATCCTGATTGTTGCTTCAGAAGGGTCTTGACCTCCCTCAACTAAAAACCCAATTACTTATGCTCAGGATCACACACTTTGGTTAAGTGGAGAAGTAATTCTAGAACCCAGGTTTTATGGTTCTTTAGCTCACAAGTTCCCTTAGAGGGAGCGCCAAGGCTTGAAGTGAGCATTTCCATGTATACCGGCAACATAACTGGTGCCTTTCTAAGTAGCTACAGGCCATTTTAAAGCAATAACAAAGATATGTTGTTGGGCAATTTTATCATTAAAGACATTTGAACTTTAATGTCAGGTGCATGCTACGTCTACATTGTCCAGCAATGTATCGCCCAAAAGCAAATCCAGGGAGTAATTTAGAGGACTTATTTGTCTAATGCAATAACAGACCAAATCTGTTTTGCATTATTTTGCTGCTTGTTTAATACAGATGAAGCACTCAGATTCCGGTCCAACGCATGTTACAGTTTTTGCACCCAACAAAAAAATGGAATAAAAAGGTTCCAAAACCATATGAAGCATGTGTACTGCATATACATCACTGTATATGCGTAGCAGGGATTTAAAACAAGACATCTTTGACAACAAATACTTATGGAAAAATAGAGAAAAATGTCTTCTCACTACTTTTGATATTATAAAAAATGGAAAAGCTGATTTTATTTTACCTAAAATGAGAAGAACGTGCATTTGCTTGTCTTACAATGTAAAAAAAAGAAAAGGGCCAGATCTACAAGAAACAGAAACTGATGCAGCCCAGTGCTGCACCAAAAATAGCAGCGCTACACCAGTTTTGAAACACAGGGATGTACCGTATTTACAAGAATTCGGTGCACCCCTGCATTTCCCCCCGTACTGGCACTAACTTAAGCGGCCTGCACCAACTCAGATATCCTTGCACCATAGTGCATGGGTGTCTGCGCTGTGGGGAGCGCTTGTTTATGTGGAAGGTGTCCCTTCCTGCACATAAACAATCTACATTGGTGATTTTGCACTTCTTTGTGTGCTGCTACATAGAAGTACCCAATAGTCCTTTTTGAATGATTGTGCATGTGCAGGAAGGAACACCTTCCTGCACATAAACAACCATTCATGGCCTTTTGCTCTTTCTATGTGTGCTGCAGTATGCAGCACACATGGAAAAAGCAAAAAACGGGGAGGAATAAAAGTATTCCTCCTCGTTTTGCCATGCTGACTCTCTGGAGGGGATTGGGCCTTGTAAATCTGGCCCAAAGTCTGTGTGAAATCAGTTAGTAAAATCCTAGGCCTTCTGTAAATACCATTTGATCCTCTCTTCGTCACACAACGTGCGAAATGATGCAAATGTATTCTCCAACTTTTTTGGCACCTGTGCAGTTTCTGAAATATGGCCCTTTAACATTACTCCACTACACCTCAACGAGTAGTCTCGACTGTTTCTACAGTTGTCCTCTGTTATGTTTCCAGCTTTACCCAAAACCCCTTTTTGAGTGTGTTTTTACATACAGCGATTTAAAGCGCTTTTTTTAAACTGAAAACCACTTTGAAAAAAGAAAGAATTGAGGATCGAAGTTAATGCATACATAAGACGTGAATAATGTCAAAGTTCAATGCCCTGAATCAAATTAACAGTCTGTTGGCCATTCAGGGTTGAAGTATTGATCGTCTACGCATTCCCCTATATTCATTGTTACAATTATTGGCCCTCGGTATGTTAGTTTTATGGCAGTGTAGCATAGGCAAACTAGTCAATTTGTAACCTGTTTCACTGCAGTAAATAGAGCGCGCCCAATGAATTGTCTGCATTCTATGCATCCAATCAATTTCAACTAACCTAAACTACAAATGATTGAAAAAGCAAACTGTTACATTGAGTTCATCATAAAAGTTGAGTATAGGGTGCCTTACCACCACAGGCAGTCCAAGGAATGGATGTAAGTAGTGAAGAATATAGTTTAGAGCAGGGTAAGGCGTGGAGAAAGATTTTCAACAATCATTACAAATCTTCTACAATTAAATAAATGCACTGAGGAGGCCTTTGCTCAAAGCTGAGTGTGTCACATCTAGCAATGATCATCTATGGAATGAATGATGCAGCAATTAAATTGGAAACAAGCCCTAGTTTTCTACTTTTTGCAACACTGAGGAAGGGTGATCAGAAGGTAGTACAGAGACAAGAACATCCTTTAATACCAACTTCAAATCAGTATCTAGCCAGGTGCTCAACTGCCTCAGAGTAATGATCAGTCATAAAATACTGACACGCAGCTAGGCCATCAGCCTTCTAGACATGGATGTTTGAACCACTGATGAATCTGTGCTTTATCTGGTGGAGGGCAACAGGTTGTACTTTGGACTCATTTAAAAAGGGAAACTGGGAATGGAGGAGGAACTTATCTGGTGACCTTTAGCACTCACTAGGGGAAGTCACTCATGATTACCCACTAGATCCTTACGGTTTCTAATAAGATCTACGACATGCACATTTTCCTATGTTACATGCGTTAATGGGTTTGTCAAATTAAATTATGGGACCTTTGAACAAATGATGTTTAATTAAACCTATGTTGCTTTGTTCCGCATTTCTGATTTAAAATCTCTTGCACAGCTGTTCCTGTTCTAAAACAGGCTAATCAAAGCCTCACGTGAATGCAGTTGTGATGTGTGTAATGTTTCACTCAAATCACTGTTTCTATCAAGTTCATTTTTTAATTTCCTTATCGCTATGATAATTTTCACCAGCTATAGTAATTTCAGTACAGGGAGTAAATTATAACTTTAATTTATAACTATAAAAGTTATAACTATAACTTTAGAATTTCTAAGGTTTGTGTAGTTTAGGTTGGTATTGCATAGAAATAGTAAATTAAGTTTTCGTAACTATGGGTACGTTTTAACCTTTGCATTTGCATTGAATTTGTATGTTTTGTTTTCGAAAAGTTGTTTTAACTATATAATGTCCTTTATTATGATATTATTATTTTTTATTTGGTATTGTAGTACTTTCATGCTATCTCTGTACATTTTTAAATGCTATTTACACCAAATGAATATATTTTATTTATATTATTGATAGAATATTTCATGGCTAGTTATGTACTTTAATGGTATTGTGTTGACATTAAAATTACAAGTTGTGTTTGTGAACAGTTCCGATACCTCAATAGTACTGAGATACTACAGAAGTACTTTTGCCGTTGTTAAACATCATTTTATTGGTGTAGAACTCTGACCATTGTAGGTAATAGGAAGTGTAAACCACTTTTCCTTATTTAATTTTAGATCTTTAAAGGGGAAGGTTATGGTCTCTCCAACAGGGAAAGTCTTCTTTTTAGAATCCAGCTTCGAGTTTTTGCAGCATTGAAATGGATCACCAGGAGGATCCTGTTGTACTGGAAGAAGACGAAGAAGAGGAGGAGCAGAGGATGCAAGAGGAGTGACAGGAGGTGGAGCGGGGGAAGAAACTCAAGGATTATATTGTCTGAGAGTTTCTCTCAGTGCCAGCTGGCGGAACGAAGGTCAGTGCCAAAATGGTAACCTGCAAATTTGCAAGAAGGAATTTCCAGTGGGAACATCAAACAGTACTCATTTGGTACGACGGGAATGAGGAAACAGCTATAGCCAATCCATTCATCCAGATTGATGCAGGCCGAAAGAAGGCATCAGAAGGGGTTGGAAGAGGCAGAAGCAGGAACATCAGCAGCAGCCACTTCTTTGCTTACTACAACATCTTTAACTTCCTCTGCATAATCAGGACCTCCACAATCACCAGATGCACCTGCTCCTTCAGTACTACCTTCAACTCCTTCAGCTGCACCGCCACCCAGTGCATATGTCCATGCATCAATACTTGATCCTGGTACCGCAGTGCCAGCAGATCTCTTGAGACAGACTAATCAAATTGTAGAGCAATTTGGAAATACTGCCACATACTGTCTCCTGTGCCATATCATGATACATGCAGGAGAGGGCTCTCACCATGTACCGGGAGCTTGTCATAGATCAACAGGGTTCTCCCTAACAGCCTTAGATTTTTCACTTTGTTGTCCTGTTTTCTGTTAAGACCTTTTTGTTGGTAGGTCACGTTGACCCGTAAAAAAAGAAATGTAAAAATAAATGATAAAAAAGAAGAAAAAATGTTTTTTTCAGCACTAACCAAATATCTTAAAAAATAAAGAATTGTACCAGTATTACGTATATTTTTTTCAGGTATCAGAAATACAAGATTGTAATTAATATAAAGATTAAAGGTAAGTGTGAGGTAAGTTATGGTGCCTTGATACCAGATGAACTACTGCAGTGAAATTTGTATCTACAAGGGGGTATAGTGTTGTACAGTGGAGTGGCATACAGTAGAGTTAGAAGGGTAGAGTATTGTTGAGTGGAGTACAGTGTCAGAGTGGCTTAAAGTGGAGTAGCATGTCATACACTATAGTGAAGTGGTGGCATTTGTGCAGTACAGTGAATGATGTGTCACAGAGTGGCGTGTCATTGAATGTCTTAGAGTGGGGGGTGTAGAGTGGAGTGGAGTACATGTCATACAGTTTAGTGGTGTCTCCTAAAGTGGAGTGGCGCATTGTACAGTGGAGTGGTGTGTCGTACAGTGGAGTGGCATGGCGTGTCAAAGAATAGAGTGCAGTGTCATAGAGTGGAGTGCTGTGTCGTGTCCTAGAGTCGAGTGTTGTGGCATGGAGTGGATTGCCGTGCCACAGAGTGGAGTGGCATGTGTTAGAGTGGAGTGGTGTTACATGCAGTGTTGTAGATTGGAGTAGAGTGGCATACAGATGATTTGAATAAAGAAGAGTAGAGCATTGTAGAGTGGAGTGCATGCAATGTAGTGGCGTGTCATAGAGTGGACTGTAGTACAGTGTCTTAGAGCAGAGGGCATAGAATGCAGTGTAGGAGAGTGTAGTGGGATGATCTAGAGTAGAGTGGCAGGTGGTAGAGTGGAATGGCATGTCATAGAATAGAGTGGCATGTCATAGACTAAACTGGGCTGAGGTGTCATAGAGTGTTGTACGGTCAAGTAGAGTGATGTATATTGGAGTGGCATAGAGTGGAGTAGAGTGTTGTATACACTGGAGTCGGGTAGAATGGAGTAACATGTTGTAAAGAAGAGTAGAGTGGCATGTCATAGAGTGGCGTGTCATAAAGTGTCTAATACTGGAGGTGCGAGGGAGAAGGGTGTAGTAGAGTGTAGTAGCATGACGCACAATGGAGTGTCATTTCATAGAGTGGAGAAACATGTAGTGTTGTAGAGTGGAGTGTTGTAGACTGAAGTGTGATGTTGTAGAATGGAGTGGTGTGTTATAGAGTAGGGTGGTGTCTCATAGATTGAAGTTGTGTGATAGAGTGTTGTAGAGTGGAGTAGTGTGCTGTAGCATGGAGTGGCATACTGTGGAGTAAAGTGTTGTAGAGTGGAGTGGCTTACGATGGAATAACGTACCAGATTGGCATGTCGTACAGTGTCTTGGAGTGGAGGGGCATAGAGTGTAATAGTATAGACTGTAGTGGGATGTCATAGAATAGAGTGATGTGTAGTAGAGCGTAGTGGCATGTCATAGGTTGGGGTGGTGTGTCGTAGAGCGGATTGTGGCAAAGTGGGGTATTGTAGAATAGAGTGACGTGTCGTAGAGTGGAGTGGCATGTCATAGAATGGAGTGGCATCTCATAGAGTAGAGTGGCATGTGGTAGATTTGTCATATAGTGAAGTATAGTAGCAGGGCATAGAGTGGAGTAGATTGTTGTAGTGTGAGGTGGTATAGTATACAGTGGTCTATTGCAGAGAGCAGTGAATTGTTGTAGAGTGGAGTGTCGTATCATAGATTGAAGTGGCATGTCATATAGGTAAAGTGGCATGTTGTATAGTGTCAAACAGTGGAGTAGAGTGGCATAGAGTGGAGGGCATAGAATGGAGTAGAGTGTTGTAGTGAAGTATTTTAGAGTAGAGTGGTGTGTGTTATATATATATATATATATGTATATATATATATATATATATATACTCTCACACACATTACCTTCTTCTGGTCATCAGTAGGTACTTATAGTTAGGACCATGTTTCCATAGGAAAAGCATTTTTTTGATTTGCCTATATCTTGGGCATCGTTTGACGAATCTTCACATAATTTTCCAAAAACAAGTGTGCCTGTGATTCTTGTTGTGCATGGAAAATTTTGGGGTGATCCGTGAAGAGGCGGTCGAGAAGAAGGGGAGGCAAAAAAAGTGCGTTTCCCATGTTAATTCCCATAGGAGTTTTGAAGACAACTACAGCCTGAACCACTGGACGGAATTCCACCAAACATGGCAGAAACCTAGATTTTATTCTGCAGATTGTATCTTTTGTTATTTGATGTAAATTCGTTCAGTAGTTTTTGAGATAATAAAGTGAAAATAAATATGAATATCTAGGGCTGCGGATATTTCGCGACACATTCGTGATTATCGCAGCAAATTCACAAGTGGGCGTTCCAAGAGGAATGCTGGGGTTGGTTGGCTTCAACCTGAGCAGAAAGTTACAGCCACCATTTTAGGTAACAGGACATGGTTCCCGGAACTGAAAATTAAAATCAATAGTGGTATAAGGGGTTAGGGTAGAGGTACCCTGACACAATGTTTGGCATATAGGTGTCTTTGAGGGACCAAATATGTTGAGAAACAGGTATTTTTTTCTTATGCGCAATATTTGCAAATTTGTCGCAACCATCAGCATGGCCTCTCATGTAACGTAACGAATTTGCGAATATTGGCAAAAAAAAAACATTCACAGACACATTCAGAAACTAATGCATTCGCTCATAGAAGCACTCAGAGACTCGCGCAACCTCTCACATGTGCATGATGCGGGTCAGATGATTATAGGGGTTGGTGGCAGGGTCTGGCCACAGGCCGTACACGATGTGGGATTGGGTGGTTATAGGGTGCTGGCTTCAGGCCGACTGTGCAGGGGTTCGGTAGTTATAGGGCTTGGCTGCAGGCTGCGAATGGCGGTGGTTGGATTAACATATAGTAATTAAAATCACTTTACATTAACCACCTGCGATATTCATGAATTTGTCGCAACCATCAATGTGGCCCCTTGTGTAAAGGCGCCATGAAGAACGGCAAATGCAGGATTGGGTGGTTATAGGGGGTTGGCCGCAGTGCCTGGCCCCAGGTCAGGCCCTGTGGCCAACCCCCACTGCAGGGGGTGGTTGGATCAACTTATGGTAATTAAAATTACTTTACATTAAAAAACATAGAAATTCACTGAAAAGTCGTGGGTTATAGTTACTTGAGCTAACCATAACTATAACTGCTGAATTTCTATGGTTTTGTGTGAGTAAATTCAGGTCCTAACTATAACTTCCCTGTATCCTTTGTTTTTTTCACTGAATATATATATATACATATATACTACCCAGTGTCAGTCATCACTGATTAGTTATTGTTAGGAACATGTTTCCATAGGAAATGCCTTTTTTTGCTTTGCTAATAACTTTGGCCCCGTTTGACTAATCTCCACAACACTTTCAAAAACATTTCTATTTTCTGCCTTGTTTGTGCATTGAAAGTTTTGGGATGATCCATCAAGTGAGGGGCAAGAAAACAGGGAGGGAAGTGGGGGGCCCCAAAAAGCTAAATCCTCATGCATTTTCCGAAGACTTTTTTATGCAGCGCTACTCCAAAAACTGTTGGACTGAATTGCACCAAATTTGGCAGGAAGTCAGACCTTGCCCCAGAATGTGTGCTTTTTGTGATTTGGTGTAAATGTATTCAGTAGTGTTTTGAGAAATTAAGATGAAAAAATATTTGTACAGCTGGATGGTTGGGTTTGAGAGACTCTTGCGAGAGTCCCTCAAACCCTGTTTAAACAAATAGAGTGTTTTGATTGGCCCATGGAGCTTTTTTTCCCTGGGCCAATTTGCACCCATAGGAGACACGCACCCAGGGGAGCAAGCTCTCTGATTGGCTGCTAGCAACATGAAGACAAATGCTGCTGGCAGCCATTACAGGACTTAGGAACTTAGTCCCCTGCCCTGAAGTCAAAAAGGAAACAAATATAAGGGGGCTGCGTAGCCATACCTTGCCCCCCTAAGCCCTGTGGAGAGAACCCAGAGGGACCACCCCCTAGGCCAAAATGTAAAAATAATCTGCAGTTTTTTCTACAACCCCATGGGACTTTTTGTGGGATCAATGCAAAAAACAAAAACAGAAAATGGTGGACCAGCATTTTTTATAAATTAATTGGGAACGGGCATGAGTGGAGCACACCTTCCCAAGATCACTTTGGGCCCTGGGGACTTCATCCCCTGGAGCAGGGTAACTTAATTGTGGGGAGGGGGGGCATAGCCACCTTTTCCCGAGCCGATGGCAGCCCAGTGACCCCATCCCCTGGAGCCATGTGCTATAGGGAAGGGGAGCCATGCAGCCCCCTCCCCAAGCCTTAAAAGGCTCTGGGACCCCATCCCCCGGTGCCAGCTCAATTACTCTACCCCGGGTAGCCCCCTCCTGGGACAGAGTAGCTTCCCTGCCGACATGAGTTTGGGCAGGGAAACATATGTTTCCTCTTGCCTGACGGGAGCATTTTTTAAATCTTACGCTGGGGGCAAACATGCCTTCCCTGCCTGCAGCAGCAATATCATGTATGATGTCATAGAACATGCCATTAGTGATCTAATATGTGAGGTCATAAGCAGTGCATGGCGGAGCGCACGTTATAGTGACCCCTCCTAACTATGACTTGTGAATTTCTGTGCTTATTTTAGTTCAAAACATTAGGCTGGTACTGAAATTTTCACCTAATTCTAACGTCACTTTAAACGTTGGTTATTTTAAGGACTTTCTAAAAAAGAAATTTTAACAAAACTAGATCTTATTATCACACCCAAGTACAATATCAACTTTGTTTTTTCAGTGTAGATAGATAGATAAATAGATAGATTTAGTTTGTGTTTAATTGCCTCTAATTTCAGTAATGCTATTAACTCAACAATTTGCCAGTGCTGTCACACTGGCTCTGCTTCTTCTTACAGCAATTCTCATGTGTCATTCCTAAAATATATTATTAGTTGTGTACTGAGTAAGGTTCTGAAGCAATCCACATTATTAGATCACATTCTGAAGCATATGATTGGCTGCTCCGCTCGAAATTCGAAAGGGTGTGCTAATTTGGGTTCATTGCTCTCTCCTCAATATATTAAGGGCCGATAATGTTCCACCCTGCAATTATGGGTTTTGACCAAAGCAGATGATGGATAGTGAGAGAAAATGTAAATCCTGATCTAGTAATTCACTGTCACTAATGTGCAGTAGGTCTTTTACAACATACCTGCCCGGCTTAACCACTAGCATATGCAAACACACATGCCAACTGTACCTTCCTACACTGTTCCCCTAATCGTTCAACCACTGTATCTAGAATGCAGGCACACAGAGCCCTGGTGACTACTGCATCCTAAGCCTTCTGACTGGTTGAGGTTATTTCATTATTTCATTGTGGTTGTCAATAATTCTTAATGAGTTGTTTGAGTCTCTTGAAGTGAATAATCAATAAGGCGGTGAGACTACTATACACAATGTTCCTTGATGTTTATTTGCCAGCAGCCGAGTTAATTTGTTTGCAAAGATGGAAATAAGGGCGTTTAGGACAGGACAAGGCACTTTGTTGCACCACAAAAGCAAGGCTTTAACTGTAAGATGAACGTCACTAAGACCAAAAGTTTAATATGACTTTAGGGAATCTAAAATGAAATTACATTTTGCCAACATGTTTTTGATTCCATCAAAGAATTCCAAGAATTGTTCTTGCCAGAGTGGCAGCCAGGAGGATGGTACGGTGAATTAAAATGTTGCCTGTTGACACCTGTTGGGCTATGCAAGTCACAAATATTAATCCTTGAAAAGCTATCTCATCCTTCTATCCTTCTGAGGGCAGTAAACTGGTACAATTAACACATTTCTTCAACGCTTTAAGGCAGGAATAGGTATTAGGGCTGTATCATCCTCATGATCTTTCTGAAAAATGCAGTGAGAGATCTCTGAAAAATTAAACTTCGCACTATTTCAAGCTCCGGCTTCCAGGTGCCTTGCAGGTTTCCCTGTCCCTTGATAAATGAGACACAACACTAATTTCCATCAGTCTCAGAATTCAGGTTACTGAACCATGACTCATTGAGAAAGTTACCTTACACAGAAGAGAGCAAATGCCAGTGTCATTATTTAGCACCTCACAGGTGACTTAGCGCCTTCTTCAGATTGTGGATAATTTCAGGCCTTAGCTTCTTAACATCTAAAATGTTGTATTGCATGTAGGCAATAATTTGTGTATAGCCTGACTAAAGGTGGGTGGCTCGGTGAACTTACTACTAGCATATGAAAGCATGTGTTCAATGGCCAGCTCAATGCTTATTTAACTAGGCCTTGTGCAGGTAGGTTAGGAGTGAAGCGAGTGAGCCTCTTCCAGAGAGGCTCATATTGGTTGTCCCCTGAGATTTCTCTTTTTAAAATCTGGTGAAATAGTGCATTGTAAAGCACAGTTGTCAAATAACTTTGCTAAAACGCCCACGGACTTGTGGTTCTAAAAGGTTTGGTAAGCACCGTGATAGTGCAAAGACTTGTAGAAAGACAACTCCATCCTCTTGTGCACTGCTTACAAACGGTTGTGCCATTGTTGGTTTGTTTTTGAAAGTCAGGGGTCCTGAGAGAAGTGTTCCTGTACTGCTTGTTGATCTTAATCCATAAGACACTTTCAGCTTTGTTGCACAGCACTGAAGGGTGAAGGTGTTTACTGACTTGTCGGGGATACAAGCCATCTTATACAGTGTTCCCACGGCGTGCCATTGAAACATTAATAGCACTGGAATGGTATGGTCACTTTTGTTATTTTAAGTGACAAAAAGTGTAGCTGCACGTAACACTACCTTCAAAGGGGCAAGGTGAATGGATGTAGCTGGTGTCTACAATCGAAGAGTCTCATGTAATGCGAACTGTTTTGTGCCACATTAAGGAGGCTAACAAGTACCTTAACTACATATGCCCCTATCCGACTGAAGACTAATTCAGTGATGGGAAAGCTGTACAAGTAATGGTGTGGTTTTGTATTGCTTCTGCTGGCTGTTGGAGACCGGCATAAGCCATCTTTGAGACCAAATAGTTGAAGTCCCTGAGGAAGCAATGGCTATAGCAATACGTCTTCCCACTACGGCTGTATTTCTACATCCAAAATCACTGACACCAAGAAGTGTGGTCATTCAGGGAGTCAGAATTAATACACTATGGGCCAGATGTTCAACACATTTTATCAGTCAGTTTTGGCAAGTACCAAAGGCAAAATAGGAGGCAGAAACTTGTTACCGACTCCATTTTGCTTTTGCAAGTCAGTATTAGGAAGGGGTATGTAAGGGATGTCCCTTCGTAATAGAGTCACACTGGTATGTATAAATATTTTGCGACCAGGAATGCAGGTGGAAAACATTCATACTTTACCAACTCCTTGAAGGAGGCGGTAACCCATTCGCAAATGGGAAGGGAACCCTTTGTGAATAGGGGCACCAGCATTTTTTCAGAAAAGGAAGTGGTCCCATGGAAAGAAAACTTTTCATTTTATTTTTTAAATGCAACCCGTTTTCCTCAAAGGAAAAACAGACTGCATTTAAAAACAACTTCTTTATTTAAAAAGCAGTCACAGACATGGTGGTCTGCTGACCACAGCAGGCCATCACTCATCTAAGTGGCGGCCATTTCCATTGGGTTGCTAAATGGGACCTGCCTCATTAAAATGAATGAGGCAGGTCCCTTGCGACCCATTTGGGAATCGCAAACAGTGTCTCAGACACTGTTGTACATCAGTATTTGCGACTCACAATTTGCGAGCCTCAAAAAACATGCAATTGAGAGTCACAAAAACTGAAGGTCGTACATCTAGCCCTATTTCAGCATAGTGATTTCCATCATGTGTACTTCCTTTCTGGATCATTCTCCATGGACATACTACACTAGTTTTAATGGGAGCAACATGCTGTCTGAAAATACTGAGAGTGTGGAATTACTGCACATAGCAGAATATTTGGGGTTGACAAGAGTCTCCAAAAGAGCGCCCCTGAAGAGAGAAAACCAAGCAATCCACCAACTATAGTCATAGATATTTTGCACTGGGCCTCACAAGATTGAAGTTTGAAAGCCTGTCTGCATTGTTTACCCATTAAGACTTCTTGCGGGAAGTCAATAGCTCAGGTTTTCATTAGAATCCCTCAAGCCAGAAAAGAGACACATTGACAGCCCAGTGGAGCATTAACATAACAGTGGATTCTATATTGTACAACCAGAGGATGTGCTTCTGGACCTGGCTGAGCACTGCCTGCGTGTGCACAAATAAGAAGTGACATCATGTATCTGAAGCTCTGAGCAGCAACATCCTTTATTAGTTCATAAGTACTATGAAAAAACTAGAAGCATAGGTTTTTCATTGCCGCATGATGAAACCTGTCTATAGAGGTTCTACTTTTTTGCATCTTTTCCTAAGGGGCATAGCTTCGGGGACGGGTATATATGGGGTGTAATGCCCCCTCCCAAGTGAATACATTCTTGAGGTTTTAACTTGTTCATTTTTTAGACTAGAGACTTAAATATATTTAGGTCCAGATTTACAGAGATATCGAGCTTGCATCACTTTTTTGATGCAGCCTGATGGAAATCATTTTTGGCATTAATAAAGCCATACAAATGTTAATTTGGCAGCTTTGTAAGAAAAATTAACACAACACAGTGCACTGTGCTGCCTTGCATTACTTTGCATAAGGTCATCAATCCATGGGTGGTGTGTGGTTCCTGTGCATGCACTCATGGATTTTGACACAAACTCATATTTACAAAGAGATGTAGACATGAGTTTGCTTCAAAATGGTGTGACTAACTGAGGCAGAAGAAAGAGAAATGCATTTATTTCTCCTTTCTATTTTCTCTTTGCATGTGTGCTTCATTCTGCAGCACACATAAAAAATGAAACAGCTTACAAGGATAGCCTACAGGTAGGTCCTCCTTCCTGTTAGAAAAATATCCTGATCATAACGCCAAGCCTTGCACTGTGGCATAAGGGTGCCTATGTTGGCGTTAGGCAGTCCAAAGTGGGCCAGCTCATGGAGAGAGGAGAACTGCCGCAGTTCTTCAAAGATATGGCACACTTCTCTCTCTTCACGTGGCGCAACTCAGTGCAGCAACTTTGTTTGCTGTGCTGTGTTTCACCACATTGTGTAAATTTGCCCTGAGTGAACGGTTTACCAAAATTAGCAAATCCGCACCCATAGAAGTATTTTTTGAATGAATGCAAATGTACTTCTTTAAAGAATTCACAAACATTGGCAGTCGTAGGCTGGGAAAGCTACACAAGCCTCAGGTTTCCAGGCATATTACTTGGTAATCAAATACACAAAACGTGATAGGACCAATAGTCTGACCACTGGCAGTCCCTTGGGGAAGCATCCCAAGCCATTGTTTTTCACCCACTGTGCTACTCGAAACAAAGTGCTTGATTTAGGATTTAGCAGAAAGAGTAAAGACAGACAAGGTGGCAGAGGACTTTAGTGCCTTTACTCGTCTTGCCAAATGTGGATGTCCACCAGCCATGCAGATACTCTATACATTGACAAGACCCACTGTCATGTCAGTGCCTATCAATGTTGAAAAATGTTTAATGGACTCCTCTATCACACATGACATCTGGATGTTAAACTTTTGTAAAGTTTTTTTATTTTTCCAAAACAAACTCCCAAAACTGAAGTTTGTTTTTGAAAAAAAAAAGACTAATAACCACACACCAGTTTTCTTTAATGGTGTGGGGCTATTGTTTTTCTACGGCCCCTCACTGCCAGGATGCACCTGGCAGCGAAGGACAGTAAGAAAAAAAAAAGCCATCTGGCCATCCACTCTAAAACGGGCAGATGGCCGGATGGCTTACTTCCAATGGCACCTATTCCGTCAGGCTGTCGAAGGTAATTTTACAATGACAGAGTAAATTTTACTACATCAGCATAAAACCTGCAGTCCGCTGGACTCAAAATCGGGGGAGTTTGGTGAAGACGGTACTCTGGAACAACAAAGTATCTGTCCACCATAGTCTAAATCAGCCCCAGAGGCCTACATAATGCAAATCAGTATGGACCCTGCTCCTCATTGGAACAGCCCATCTTGATCCCTGGTCACTTCACACATGCACCCTGTTGCTCACTCCTTTTTATGCTGGAGAATTTGAGATTAATACCCCTCGAATCACTGCCTAAGCTATGCCCCTGCTTCATCCAGACCTTTATAGAGGTAACTAATTAATATTTTTGCACTTTTTACAATTGCAACTTTTGTTATGAACACCACTGTGTTAGTTACTAGCTGAACTTATGTAGTTAAGCATTTGAGTTCAGCCTCCACTGCCTAAAGGTGAGTCCTTTACAATTCAAGTAGGCTTTTGGGTTGCTTGTATGTGTGAAAGGCTTGCATTGCAGTATTGTTTTAATTCAGCAAAAGCACAATAAGGGTAATGCCTCCTTCCAACTTTGGTCATTCCAGCCAAAGTGTTTTAATTATACAGTACAACAACATATTTTCTACACAAAACTACAATTTCATTTTTGTTTTAAATGTGTAATTTCAGTTCCAAATTCATAAATGCCCCCTTCCAGCTTCTTGAGCTATGCTAAGCTATGAGAGGAGAATCGGGCCCAGTATGTCACATAACACCCATAGAGGTGTCAACAAAGTCAAGATTAGACTGTAGTATGGCCTTTGAGACAGTGAACCACACAAGTGTCTTGTGTCAAATCTCTAAAGTAAGATACGTAAGATACTCCAACTAATAATTGCATTATTTGTATATCCCAGTGTGGACTTCACTGCTGTTGAAGATGACATTCTACTTTGTCTCCCCTTTGAGGCTTCAGGAGTCGTGGCCAGGCGTTGCTTTAGGGTGGTGTAACTGGTGCAGCTGCACCTGGTGCTAACGTTAGGGGGCGCTGTGTGTAGAAAGAACTTACACACTTAAAAGTGCCTGCTGCAAAGTTCCTTGTGTGGCCAGCAGTTTTCAGGCAGCAGTAAAAATATCAAGAAAACCGTAGTGATTAATGTTTCTGCTTGATAGAGTTCGAAGATTTGTCTGGTGACAGTTTTGATTCATCATATGGTAGTGCAGAGGGTTAATATGCCTGCTGCAAAGAACGTGTACCATGCAAACCACAGAACTCTATTTTATGTTGATAGCACTGCGGGTTACTGCTTTTGTCACAGACTTCGTTTGTTACTTACAATTCATAATTTATAACGCTGATGTAGCACAGTGACCAATGAACTAACAACAAACTGCATGTTATAGGTAAGACAGTTATGTTTTTCCCAATATGGACGAGATCTCAGGAAACTGGCGAGGTTCATCCACTCAGCAACCGCTTTACAAGTCACCCAGAGGGCTGTACTGGGAACCCAAAGGAGCCCTAACAATTTTGTCAGACCAGCCCCCGATTATTGGTGGGAGGACGAAGCACTGCTGCTTTTGTTCTTTTCTTACTGGAAGCTGATATTGCAGCGCAGCCCCCAGTAACAAAACCATACCCCACCCTTCCGGCCCATCAGGAAAACGCCTGATGCACGCAATGGCCAGTCCAGCCCTGGCATCCACTTTGTAGCATGTGGCAGTGTTAGGTAACAAAACTGGCTTTAGGGCACCACGCTTTGTTCAGTGGGCTACAGATGTATGTCTAACCCAGTGCCTTGAAGGAAGGAGAATATGCAGTCGTGGAAAAGGGCTGGCGGCACGGCGCGGGGGGAATCAAAAACATAAAATTAAAAAATAAAATAAAAATCGGACCTGCTCAGCCATGCCGCTCCTCTTTTCTAGTCACTGCAGGCCCAGGCTCCCGGCCTGCCCTGCGGCCAGTCCTGACGCTGCTCAGAGCAGTATTAGGATAGGCTGGAGCACCTAGCCAGGGTGTTCCCAGGCAGACTGGGAGCCTGTGCCTCCTCTCTCCAGCCCGGCAACACAGTGCCAGGTTGGAGATAGCACAGTGTGCATGTGTGTTTGGCCGGCCCCAGACGGCCGGCCAAACACTCATGCGCACTGAAGGGAGTGCAAAGTGCAATCCTCTCGTCCCCGTCATCCCCATTGGCCCAGTCCCTTTAACAATGAAAAGATAATAAACAAGGTTTATTATCCTTTCCGTTGTTAAAGTTTTGCAGATGTTGCTGCTCGCGGAGGGGCGACGCTCTTCCGCCATAGCGGAGGTGCTGCCACTGAGAACACATGCTTATTTGTTTTCTATTCACTCCAGAAGAGAGTGAAGGGGACAAGTATTCTTTAAAAGAACTGTTTGGAGAGTATATCAGGAACTCAGCACTAACACCAACTCAAGCCTGACAGTGTATGCAGTGACATTCTGAAAAAACAATTTTTTAACAAAATATTGTAGTCTGTTTCTGCTCTATTGAAATAAGCATGATTTAACAAAGGCAGCCACGGCATGACATAGAATGCAATCCTCTTTGCAAAAACAATCCACGTACACATAAGACAAATGGAGACTCCTAACTAAAAGTTTAATTCGAGAAAATTGATATTTAGAGGTAAGTCTGAAATTAAACGCATTCGCCTATTTTTATGTGATACTACTAGTCACACTGTCTCTGTAACTTGTCGTCCCCATGTACTTGCTATAGGTACTATTCAACTGTAATTGAATGGAAAGCTCTTCGTGGTATTTTAAAAGCTTAAATGTTGCTGTTGTGGTCTCTTATGGGGACCCAAAATGAAAAAATTTCAGAAAATGTCGGACCTGGTCTAACTGAGAAGAGTATCTCTACACGTTTTAAAGCCATTTTTCTTTATATTAGAAATAAAATTGAATGAGTAAACCCGCTCATAATAACTGCTGATCACAATTAGATCAAATGTTTTCCAGTAAGGTACATAATTTTATAAGTATCACTGTTTTTTCTGCACTCCTGAAAAAGGTCTGATCTGCATATTTAATGTTTGTGAAAACAAATTGTTTTAGTTCTATCTGAGGTAGACTTCAGCTGATGTACTTCTGCTAAGTGAGCAAAGAAAGCTTAATCCTTTCTGACATCCTGTCTGCTGTACAGAGCAAACTACATATATTATGGATGAACGGAGACTGCATTCCTTATTTGGTGTTGTTAGAAACGGGGTCTCTGGTTGGCAGTCAGTTTGCACTCTGTCCAGTCAGGGACTCTCAATGTAGTCAGGGCAACGGAAATAAACACTTAGATAACCCCTGCTCACCCCTTTGGTAGCTTGGCACAAGCAGTCAGGCTTATCTCAAAGGGAATGTGTTAAGTATTTGTGCCAACACACACAGTAATACAGTGAAAACACTACAAAATGGACAACACACCAGTTTAGAAAAATAGGCAATATTTATCTAAATCAAACAAGACCAAAACAACAAAGTCCAACACACACAAGTCAAGTTATGGAATTTTAAAAGATTAAACTTCAGTATAGCGCTTAGAAACACAAATGCTTTGAATTGGTGACATCACAGCCTTGTGATGGAGTCGTTCCCAACAATCCAATGCTAATGGGGCAGGTCATGGAGTAACACGGACCCCCAGGTACAGTACCTTGTGAAAATGAGGAAACAAGCTATCGCATGGAGTCGGGGATCGCAGCATTGCTGAATCTGGTGCAGCGGCAGTTCTGGTGCTGCAGAGCGAAGGAGGTGAGGCAGCATAGGTGCGAAGCATTGGATCCGCGCACTTCCGGCGGAGTCGATATTCGACAGTCACGGCATGGTGTGGCTAAGTCGGGTGCCACTGACGTCGGTGACATAGCACTTTGGGACTCACGGAGTTGCGGACTTCGGCAGGACTGCTGCGGAGTTGGACCTGCGGGGTCATCGCACTCCAGCGAGGACCACGGCTTCAGGTGCCAGTAGCGTTGCGGGATCCGGCAGTGGCGTCAGTCTGGGATCATCCAAAGTCAGTACACTTGGTTTTTCTTGATTTTCCACCGGCTTCTCCTTTCAAGGGCCCATAGACTGTATTAGGCACCACTTGGCAGGGCAGGAGCCTCAGCAGAGAGTCCAGGTGCTGGCAGAGGAAGTCTGTGATGGCCCTGAGACTTCAGAACAGGGGACAAGCTCAATCCAAGCCCTCGGAAATACCTCTCGAGCAGGAATACATCACAAAGTCCAGTCTTTGTCCCCTTTCACAGGCAGAAGCAGCAACTGCAGGATAGCCCAACAGGCACAGTCACAGGCAGGGGCAGCACTCTCCTTCAGCTCTTCTCCTGGCAGAAGCTCCTCTTGAATATTTGAAGTGATCTTGAAGCAATCTAAAGTCTGGGGTTCTCAGTCCGCTACTTATACCCGTTTCTGCCTTTGAAGTTGCCCAACTTCAAAGAAAGGTCGCTGTTGTTTACAGGATCCTGCCTTGCCCAGGCCAGGCACCAGACACACACGAGGGGGTTGGAGATTGCATTGTGTGAAGGCAGGCACAGCTCATTCAGGTGTAAGTGACCACTCCTCCCTCCACTCTAGCCTAGATGGCTCATCAGGATATGCAGGCTACACCCCAGCTCCCTTTCTGTCCCTCGTTAGAGGAGATTCACATACTGCCCAACTGTCAGTCTGACCCAGACAGAAAATCCACAAACAGGCAGAGTCACAGAATGGTTTAAGCAAGAAAATGCCTACTTTCTAAAAGTGGCATTTTCAAACTAACAATCTAAAAATCAACTTCACTAAGAGATGTATTTCTAAATTATGGGTTCTGAGACCCTAAACTCCAAACTCCTATCTGCTCTCAAAGGGAAACTGCACTTTAAAGATATTCAAAGGCAGCCCCCGTGTTACCCTATGAGAGAGATGGGCCTTGCAACAGTGAAAACCAAATTTGACAGTATATAAAAACACATCACTATATGTCCTAGCTGTAACATACACTGCACCCTTCCCATGGGGCTAACTAGGGCCTACCTTAGGGATGCCTCACATATACAAAAAGGGAAGGTTTGGGCTTGTCAAGTGAGTACACTTGACAAGTCGAATTGGCAGGTTAAAAACTAAACACAGAGACACTGCAGTGGCTGGTCTGAGCCATGTTTAAAAGGCTTTTTAAGTGGGTGACACAATCAGTGCTGCAGGCCCACCAGTATCATTTGATTTGCAGGCCCTCGACATCTCTAGTGCACTTTACTAGGAACCTACTAGTAAATCAAATATTCCAATTATGGAAAAGCCATTTACACATACAATTTCACATAGGAGCGCTTTAGCACTAGTCAGCAGTGGTAAAGTGCCCAGAGTCTAACACACAGCAACAACCTGGGAAGCAGAGGCAAAATGTTTGGGGAGACCACACCAAGGATGCCAGGTCTAACATGTGTTCACTGAAAATAGTTGATATAGTATAGTAAAGAAGAACCGGGTGCTTGGTAACAAATAGTAAAACATGACAGCATGCAAGGATGAAGTTGCATCATGACTGCATACCAAGAGCACAAAAGGGAGTTAGGGGGGGGTAATATTTTTAATTGTAAGCTTAAGCCTAAAAAGGAACAAAAATCAGCCCAGTCATATATTAGTATTGGAACAGCACTTGATAGAGGCCGGTGATGAAACAAAGGCTCTGGGTGGGAGAAGATGCCATTCATAGTCGGAAGCCATGACTTTTCACAGTCAATACTTCTCTTGTGCAGCTTCGTGAAGTTCAGTGAAAGCTACCAATGGGGTGTCACCAGCACTAGAAGATTCAAGTGAGTTCCGGTGTTGAAAGTATGGGAAAGTCAAAGAAAGATTCTGGTATGACACATTTTGCAAGTAAGGAAGAAAAGGCTAAAATCATACTTTTAAATTGTCATTCATTTCATATCCCTACTCTGGGGATATGTGCCCTTATGCATTTACAGGACTAGACATTGGCCTCCCTCTGAGCATTGATGGACTGATAAACAACCCCATTACATGCACTTCAATCTTTAGTACATGATTACAAATGATACATTTTAATTGGATTAGATGATTTCTATTTATGTTTACAGTGAGATGATAAAAAGTACAGCAGAGGCATAAAAAGATATACTTCACATGTGGGCTTCTGTGTGATATTACATCACCAATATGTGTGACTTTAAAAGCATGGCTTCATAATTCTCAATAGAGGCCTCACATCTATAGCCAAAACTGCTGCCAAGACAAATAAAAAAACATTTTTGACATGCAGAATAGCCTATTGACAAGGTCAGGTGCAAAAAGGAGATGTGCTTGGTATTGGAATTGCCATGTCTGTACTGTGGCATGATTAAATGAGCTATGCCACTGTACATGTTGTGGCAGCTCTTATGTTTGATCAAAGTCTGTGTGCAAGTAACAGTCATGATTTTCATATACTGGCTAGGGAAACAGCCGCAGAAATTATATGTGGACACTTCTAACAACTATTAAAACCCTATTCATAGTGAACATGAGTTTTGTTAAATATACAGTGAAGATGATTTTATTAAAACTTTTTTTCTCTCAATGAAAGCCTGGACAGCATTTTATACTTTGACAGCTCAAATGACATATATATCCATAAAGAAAAAGTGTCTCCTGGATGCCTTATGACATATATTGATGTCACCATTTGATTGCCCCATAGTTTAGGCTTGTGAATTTACACCCCCCCCACCCCCATGGGGACAACATAATTACTGCACTCTGGGTGGTGAAGTGCGTTTGTTGGTGCAGATCCCTTTTTGACACCAGCAAACTCCCAAATGAGGAAGTCATGCTAGTTTCTGGGCTACCTTATTACTTTGAGTGTGATGTCACTTGTGAAAGTCACAAGGATATGGAGATGACAAGGAGGAATTCCCTAGACCCTCCCATTTCCTTCCTGAGATCAAGCTGGTGGGTCAGGCTATGGGAGGAGCTAAGAACAACTACCCCTGCCCTCAGTCCCTACCTAATCACGACCACCTGCTCAATCAAAGTTTTCCTTCATTGCTGCCCTTCCAATCTCTATTTCCTGGCTCCTTCATTTCCTAATGTAATTCTGTCCAAGAAAAGCATTGTGAGAGAAGCAAGCTGCATTTTTGTGTATTAGAAAAGACTGTTGGAAATTTAGTTATTGTTTGAGAAGGGTGAAACACTACTCAAGCAGAAACTACAATCACTGTCAGAGAGAAACACAAGGAAACTACCAACTTAAATGGTACTCACCCCTCTGGTAGCCAGCACAAAAGCAGTCAAGCTTAACTTAGAGGTAATGTGTAATGTTTTTATGCAGCACTTCTTATAGTAACAGAGTGAAAACATAACACAGGTAAAATCCCACACCAATTTAGAAAAATATAATAACATTTAGTACATTATTTGAGACCAAAATGACAAAAATCTAATCAGTAGAACCGGAGATATGCAATTTCAAAGTTTTAAGTCAAAATAGTGTCTAGAAAAACAAAGCATCAACAAGTTTAGGCCAACCACAATAAAGCCCAGGCAGGACACAGGGACCCAGTTACACCCAATGAAAAAAGTACCTTAAATGTTGGTTTGCGGAGCAGTGTAAGACTCTGCTTCGAGGTTGTGTTGCCAAGCAGAAGTTCTGAGGAGCTGCAAAGCTGTGATAGGGAGTCCTGTATCATTGAGGAGGATGTCATAGATGAGGGGCTTGCGATTGCAAGTCCTATGTCAGAAATTCGTTGCGCACTGGTGGTTCCAAAGAAGCTGCAGGGTTGCAAGGCTGTGTCCTGCATTGTCGTCGAGGATGCTGTTGATGAGGGGAAGTGATGCGAAGGGCTGCGTTTAAGATTTGTCATGCAACAGTGGGTCCAGAGAACCTGGGGTTTGCTAGGTGAGGTTCAGAATTGGGGATGCAACGCACTTCTGTGGTTGCGAAGTGGCTGTGAAGAGATGCTTTCTGCTGTCTTGGCTGTACACACAGGACCACATCTGTCCTAGCAGAGCACCTTCAGGCCCACTTCTAAAGGTCCAGTACTGGGGTGGAACCACTTGGGGGTGGGGGGGCAAAACTCACAGCAGAGTCCCGGTGCGGGGTTCAGGGTGGTTAGAGCCTTTTCTGTCCCTGAAGCTCTGATCAGGAGGCCAGCACACTAGACCTTGGAGACGCTCTGGTGGTCCTGGTTTCAAGATGCAGGGACTGTCATTCACTCAGGCTGCAGGGCAGCAAGCAACAGGGCAAAAGAGAACCATCCCTTCTTGCAGACCATAACAGCAGTCCTTTTGAGTCTTCCACTGCTCCAGAGGTGTACTGGAGAGTTGGGTCTGAGGGTCCACTATTTATACATAATGCACACTCACTTCGAAGTAGGAGAAGATTTCCGGAGGTTTCCAATTCCAGAGGTGTTTTGAAATTCTTGCCTCTTTGTCTTGCCCACAGCGTACCTGCTGTCACAAAAGACTAGTGTGAAACCCACTGTGAGTGTACTCAGGCAGAGCCTTTCTGAGGCGCAGGCTTGGTAGATGACAGTTCCTCCCCCTCATCATGTCAGAAATGACCCATCCCGACAACACTTATGCACCTTTGTCTCACTACCTGGGAGCAACACACAAAGACTAACTGCCAGCTACAGTTAGTCATGCGACCCAGGAAACAGGCTGAAAGATGCACCAAATGGTTAGGACAAGAAAATTGCAACTTTTTAAAAGAAGCATTTTCAGAATTGTTACTTAAAATCTGACTTTACCACTAAATATAATTTTAAATTACAATTCTTTAGACACCAGACTCAAACTTCCTACCTGCTGACAATTGAAAATTATCACTTAGTAAGTTAATCAAATGTTATCCTATGGGAGAAGCAGGCTTTTCAGGAATGAAAAACAAATTTGAGTGTTTAACTTCCAGGACATGTTAAAATTAAAAACACATGCCCATCTTTTTATACACTCTGTATCCTACCCTATTGCTTACTACGGTCTGCCCTAGGAATGACGTATGTATACCTCAAAAAGGAAGCTTTAGGCCTGGCAAAAGGTTTATTTTGTTGGCTCAAAATCACAGTTTAAATCTGCAGACACAGGCTGCAGCAGCAGGCCTGAGACATTTACAGGCCTTCTCTAGAGGATAAAGCACTTGCACTTTAGCACTAGTTAGCAGTGGTAAAGTGCACAGAATCCTAAAGTAAACAAACATGAGATAAGCAAAAAAGTGGAGGAATAAGACCAAAGGTTTGTGGGAAAACAACCCTAGGGCTGACAGATCTAACACAGACAATGTCTGTATTTTTTTCTTAGCATAATAAAATATTCACACAGCCTTGAACTTAGATTAAGTATTTTTTTTTTGTTGCCCCCTAAATCTGTTCTAGAATGTATCTCTGTTCATTTTAGAAATGCAAACAAAATTGGGTAAATGTCTGACCTTTGGAGGAAAGGGATAGGAAGATGTGACTACCCAGGATGGTAGGTCCCTGGAGGATAAGATTTACCTGGTTCATCCCACTTGGAGCATTTCATCACAACAAAAGAAGATTCAATGTAGAAATCTGCAGCAGTCTATCTGTCAACCTTGTCCTGACAGACGATTTTGGGGATATTGAGCTCTATAATTTCTTCTAAGTCTGAAGATAAAACGTGAAAGTGGGAAAAGGCATAACTGTCATCCCAATGGCGTAGTGAACTTGGCAGCCATATTTTTCAAGTTTGTCCCAGTCAAAATACAAGGCTTCAGTGGGAACATGTACCCATACATATTTGACTCTGTAGAACTCTCGCTAACTGCATTTTTCTTAGCCCTGCTGGACTATCGTGACATCCACAAAATATTCTGAAAAGGTGCCACTATTGGGCAGAGTGAACCAATGGACTGCTTCTAACGTGCACTACATCATGTTCAGACTGAAAAGGCACATAGGTCTAACTCGGTCACACCCACTGACTTACATCAAGGCTCATAGGTGTCCCCGGTGTATAATGCATGGGCAGCAACTGAGGGGAACACCAAGGACAGTGTGGACCCTAGGGATACATGTGTCGCTTCACCTCCACATGGTGGGGAATCTCAGTAATGTTTATAGTTACTTTGTAGACAGCGCACGCATGGTCCAGGCTATAGACTCCCTGTGATTCCACTATTGTGGAGATGCGAGGCAGCCCCAGGGAATGGTAATTCTACATTTTGCTCAGGTTTCCACATGTACAAATCCACAAGAGTCCTCCATTCTACGGTGTGTATTGAAGTGCAGGGGAATTCACTACGTTCTCCAAGTCCAGAGGTAGATAGGCAGCCCACAAAGTGGCCTCTGCTATTTGTGTTTTTTTTCTAGGCTGTCGTGAAGGACTGCCAGGCAGACAAGGAACATTAGCGTGGCTAAACAGCCACTGCCAGTCTGCTGTCTGCCCTGTGTTGCTATGACAGTCTTGCAATCCCCATAATTGAGGTGGACTACTGCTGCCACCCATGGCAGAAGAGTGGAAGATTTTAGACGATGGTTGAAGCACTGCCACTTCCATTGCATAAAGAGAGGTCTGAATGTGAGGAAGGGGACCAGTAGGTCCCAATTTCACAGGAAGAATGAGGAAGTAAAAATCTTATCATTGTAAGAGAATTTTTCATGAAAAGAAAAAGAAAACTAAATACAGTTGCAATATTTCTCCACTTTCTGACCCCTAACCTTGATCTGTGCTTTCAGTAAGAGGGTCACCAATATTCCCCATTTATTTAGGACTATAGGGAAAGAAAAAACCTTTAGTAGAAAAACAATGTCCAAGAAAATAAATAAGACAAACAACAAAATCATATAAAATAGTTTTAATACATTTCTGTTTCTCTAATTTATATATAAGCATGAGTGCAGAAAGTGTGACCAAAGCTCAGAGGTTTCTCTTCACTACTCTTGTTTAGACCATTACAAAAATGCTCAAAATAGTACAGTCTTAAAAACAAACATATGTAACAAACTAGAACTCTTGTTATAATATTTGTTTCACACAAGTTACCAAATTGAATCCAGCACCCTTAGTGACAAACATTAAAACCCATTCACAGCTACCAAAATAAATACAAGTTCAGTGCAGTTTTACACAAAATATTTTTTCTATGCCACAGGAAAAATGGTAATGGACGATCATTAAAAATACATTCAACTTTGAATAATAAGTGAAATGCAGATTTACTAGATATTATTGTATATTAGAAAACAAAATAAATGTGTCTTGTTTTAAAAAAATGGAATATGTTAATAACAGGTGTTCATTGTTTTATCAAACATTTCAATAACTAATTGTGTGATCAATTTTAGCAATATCGAGGACATCATCCAAGCCTCGCAAAGTATAAATACCCTGTAACTTCATGATATTACTTTTATTTGATAAATAGGTAGAAAATAGTATCCAAGTACACTTTATCTTCCTAGACTTAGCAAGAGATTTAAATGGTTTTATGAATTTAGGTCATCACGCATTATAAAGTAGAATCTAATGCCCTTCCAGTAATATCTAAGCCAAGTGGGCTACCACCAGCATTGGCAAAGCCAATGCGTCTAGCATTTGTTCATGCTATACAGCATGGGCATTGCCGACTTTGGCAATGATTTGTAGACATACTGTACAGTGGCGTGCCAGCTGTGCAGCATAGCTAAAAAATAACAATAATTTAAACAAGCATTTGCAATGCAATAGGTCTCACATTTGGGAGAGTTAGAGCTGTTGGCGTTGTGAATGACGTCTTTTACCTATGTTTTTTGGTTTGGAGTGCAGTGGATGTACGTGGTGTGGAGTGGAATGATGTGGGTTGCATTTGAATTGTTAGTTGTGGAATTGTGTGGGGTGGAAGTGTGTGTTGTGGAGTGTATTTGTGCAGTGGAATTATGTGACATGGTGAATAGACGGATATGTGGGTTGCATTTGAATTATTAGTTGTGGAATAGTGTGGGGTGGAATTGTGTGGTGTGGAGTGTATTTGTGTAGTGGAATTTTGTGACATGGAGAATAGACAGGGATTAGAGCTGCACAGAACAGATTGAAAGGAAGATAGAGAGGGATTGTGCAGGAAGAGGTGAATGCACTCAAGACAAAGTAGCAGAAAGAGTTTGTGAGAAAGAGAGAAAGAAGGGGAGAGCAGGCCACAAACGCATGAAGAGGGAGGACCTATGTACACAGAAGACACCCTAAGAAAAGAAAGGGATTGTGAGTTTGAAAAGGCACAGGAAAGAAGCCATACTTAGAATGTGTGATCAGGCAGTATAGAAAGGAGATAGGAAGTGTGAGGGAGGGATGAGAGAGGGCAGTGGGATTGTCAGATGAGAGGGGGTAGTGGCAGTATGAGGGAGAGATGAGAGGGGCAGTGGGTGTGTGGGGGAGATGACAGGGTTGGTGGAAGGGCAAGGGAGAGATGTGTTGGATTGGAATTGTTTCCTATGGACTTAAATATATCCTTTAAATACTTAGCTACAAGTGGCACATTCAGTCAGATTTGGTTTATTAATTCGGTAAGTCCAAAATGCAGCAGCCCCAGATAGCTGCATTCTGGGAATCACTGCCAACATTGTAAACATGTATTTAAAAACACCACACCCTCTTTAAAACTAAGCAACAGGCCTGAAAAAAATGCATTCTGGAACTGATAGTTTTGTTTTTAACTTTTAGTTTAGGGAAAAATTCCTACTCCACATGTGTGATGGGCTACAAAGTGGGAGCATTCTTATGTTCTGACCTGATACAGCAGCTTTTGACAAACTGTGGGAAAGGATAGGGGCACTTAATGTGTTTGTATACTGAGAGAGCGTAGTTTAAATATTACATACTTTAGATGTGAAATGCTTATATTTACCAATGCTGAAATAACAAGACATAAGGTATTATTCGTCTGAATGTATCCTAAACATACTTATAAGAGTGAATAAATTATTGTACACATATACTAATGTCGACTATAAGAAATAATTGCTTGCATTATGATTAATTGAATGTTAACACCTACGGAGATTGCGTTTATTAGAATCCATAAGTCTTAAGTTAGCGTGAGCTGAAAACTTAGCTGTGTACCTCGTATTTATTAACGCATATTTTTCTGTTTCTCCAGGGTGCTAATTCGCAAAAGGCCATGACCCAGCATGTGTTCTTTTCTTTGTTTTATGTTGCAAGTGAGGATTCTTCTCACCTGCATGCTAGCTGTTTTAGTAGAAGTTTTATACATTTTTGCAACATTATTTGAAACATCCAAGGACAATCGACCATGGAAAAGAGAACTTTTGACCCGAAGAACGTGCCAGAGAATGAAGTAACCCCGGATGTGCCACCTACGAAGACGTCAATTATGAAGACCAATCAAAGTGTTATAAATTATCATGGGCTGACAAATGCATTACTTAATGTATAATTTGATAGGTTAAAGATAGTGGGGGTAGCGACTATCCAATAGAATTTTGGGGGAAGGTATTGCAAAAAAGGGATAAAAACCCTTGACACAGGAGACGAGAGAGAACTAGGTAAGGAATGATATTGATTGCATCCAGAAACTCTGTCACTCTGTTTGGTGATTTGAGACTTAAAACCATCCTCATTTATAGACTGCCCCATTACACTTTCCTCCTTATGAGGGAAGTTTCCCCTGTTCCTTAGACGAAATAGGTTGACAGTGATCTAACTGATGTCCTGAAGACAAAGACTGATCCTGTATGCTGACTCAATCCGAGGAGGGTAATTTTGACAATTGCTATTGTAATTCGTCTATCTGCTTTTCCTTTCTAGGTACCAACTGCTGTATTTTTGGATAGAGACCCTGGTCAGGTGTTTTCTAAATTAGTGTTCTAAACTGTTTTGCATGAAGTCCAACATGCTGATGCTAATTAGTGGTTAGATTAGGCATTCACCTTGACCAACGTAACCAACGCGACTGACGTTGTGCTATGCTGAACTAAGACGTATATGATGTTCTATGCACACTGACCTGTATATATCTTACATTGGTGCTTTTATGTTTGTGATCTTTGCTTTGTCAAAATCTTATCACAGTTGCCATATCGTGACTATGCTCTTTTGCATCTTGGTTTTGAGATTGATACTCTTATTATTAGATTGTAATCAATAGGGAATAAAATTCATAACACTTCATTAAAAGTGTGGTCATTCATGACTGAAAGGTCATGGTTGCGTCAACAGTTTAATCAATGTCTAAAGTAAAGTATATTGTGGTGATATATGTTGACAATATCATTGATATATTGCTTGACATATTGATCAGTTATCTCGTTCTATGGTGTCTCACTACTGGGTCAAAATATTCATCGGCCTAAAACGAGTCCTAATGTGTATAAGTTGACATAGAGGGACACGTTATCAGTTCTTATACCCAGTTTGGAGGTTACCACTGTTAACCAGTGTTAAAGTGCATGTGGCCTCTCCCCTAAACCTGGTAATGTTGGTTACTGCCCAATTGGCATGTTTAATTTACTTATAAGTCCCTAGTAAAGTGCACTACATAATCCCAGGGCCTGTAAATTAAAAGCTACTAGTGGGCCTGCAGCACTGATTGTGCCACCCTCTTAGGTAACCTCTTAACCATGGCTCAGGCCTGCCAATGCAAGGCCTATGTGTGAGGTTTCACTGCCACTTCGACTTGGCATTTAAAACTACTTGCTGAGCCTTAAACTCCCCTTTTTCTTCTTATGCGTCACCCCCAAGGTAGGCTCTGAGTAACCCATAGGGCAGGGTGCTATGTAAGTAAAAGGCAGGACATGTACTTATGTGTTTTACATGTCCTGGTAGTGGAAAACTCACAAAGTAATTTTCCACTACTGTGAGGCCTGCTCCTCTCAGAGACTGACATCAGAACTGCCCTTGTTTACTTTTGAGTGGTAGATTATGATCTGGAAGGTATAGCCATAGCATATTTAGTATCGTCAGAATGGTAATAGAAAATCCTGCTTACTTGTGAAGATTGATTTCATATTACTATTTTAGAAATGCCACTTTTAGAAAGTGAGCATGTCTCTACACTTATATATGCTGCTTGGCGGTACACCCCTCCTCACCCTGTAAATCTAGCACCAGAGAGTGCCTCTTCATGGAAGTTCAAAGGTTTCCCCACAGGGAGACTGGAGGCGATGCAGTGCCTCGCTGACCACTTTGATGTTCATGTCTGCATTTTGTCTGCAGTTTTGCAGCTTCTTCTTACATCCAGTGCATGCTGGTGCCCCGGGAGACCCTTTGTTTAAGAGTGAAGTTGTCCCTGCAGGCTGCATGAGGCACAGCTGAGTTACAGCAAGTGCTGGCATCAAATTCCCCCCCCAACCAAACATGAGTGACAGCATGCAGACAGGGTAAAACAGGGTCCGCTGTGCCCCATCAGCCCTTGAAAAATGTTACAAAAGTCCAGAAACTTGACTGCAATAGTACTGCATACATGTTGTAATACATTTGAAGGGTATTGTGTTTTATTTATTAAGGCATTAGATCAACCTTGTCACTCTCGTTGGACACACAGTCAATGACTAACTTCTATGGTACAAACCCTCTCTGGTCCCTCCACTCTTATCACCAAGCAGCTTCACAGTTTTTTTTAATTATTTGTTCGCCCTCTCAGAACCTTAAAAAATGGCGGTTGTTAGACCTGACATGCCTTGGGGTGGTCACCCCTAACTTTTTGCCTGCCTCCCTCCACTTTTTGGACTCTGTCTTTGCTGGCTTTTAGACTCTGCGCACTTTATCACTGCTAACCAGTGCTAAAGTGCATATGGTCTCTCCCTTTAAACATGGTAACTTTGGATCATACCTGATTGGACTATTTAATTTACTTATAAGTCCCTAGTAATGTGCACTGTATGTGCCTTGGGCCTGTAGATTAAATGCTACTAGTGGGCCTGCAGCACTGGTTGTGCCACCCACTTAAGTAGCTGTAGGAGGCTGGACTGGCTTGTAGTGAGTACCAAGGGGTACTTGCACCTTGCACCAGGCCCAGTTATCCCTTATTAGTGTATAGGGTGTCTAGCAGCTTAGGCTGATAGATAATGGTAGCTTAGCAGAGCAGCTTAGGCTGAACTAGGAGACGTGTGAAGCTACTACAGTACCACTTAGTGTCATATGCACAATATCATAAGAAAACACAATACACAGTTATACTAAAAATAAAGGTACTTTATTTTTATGACAATATGCCAAAGTATCTTAGAGTGTACCCTCAGTGAGAGGATAGGAAATATACACAAGATATATATACACAATAGCAAAAATATGCAGTATAGTCTTAGAAAACAGTGCAAACAATGTATAGTTACAATAGGATGCAATGGGGAAACATAGGGATAGGGGCAACACAAACCATATACTCCAGAAGTGGAATGCGAACCACGAATGGACCCCAAACCTATGTGACCTTGTAGAGGGTCGCTGGGACTATTAGAAAATAGTGAGAGGTAGAAAAATAACCCTCCCCAAGACCCTGAAAAGTGAGTGCAAAGTGCACTAAAGTTCCCCTAAGGACAAAATAGTCGTGTTAGAGGGAAAATGCAAGGAAAACACAAATCAGCCATGCAACAACGATGGATTCCTGACTGAGGGTACCTGTGGAACAAGGGGACCAAGTCCAAAAGTCACAAGCAACTCGGAGATGGGCAGATGCCCAAGAAATGCCAGCGGTTGGTGCAAAGAAGCTCTTACTAGGCTGAAGAACTGTGAATACTGCAGGAACGACAAGGGCTAGAGACTTCCCCTTTGGAGGATGGATCCCCCACGCCTTGGAGAGTCGTGCAGAAGTGTTTTCCCGCCAGATGGACGCCAACAAGCCTTGCTACACGCAAATCGTGCGTTTGGCGTTTTTGGACGCTGCTGGGGCCCAGGAGGTCGCAAATTGGACCTGCAGAGAGAGGGGACGTCGAGCAAGACAAAGAGCCCTCACTGAAGCAGGTAGCACCCGGAGAAGTGCCAGAAACAGGCACTACGAGGATGCGTGAAACGGTGCTCGCCGAAGTTGCACAAAGGAGTCCCACGTCGCCGGAGACCAACTTAGAAAGTCGTGCAATGCAGGTTAGAGTGCCGTGGACCCAGGCTTGGCTGTGCACGAAGGATTTCCGCCGGAAGTGCACAGGGGCCGGAGTAGCTTGCAAAGTCGCGGTTCCCAGCAATGCAGCCCAGCGAGGTGAGGCAAGGACTTACCTCCACCAAACTTGGGCTGAAGAGTCACTGGACTGTGGGGGTCACTTGGACGGTGTCGCTGGATTCGAGGGACCTCGCTCGTCGTGCTGAGAGGAGACCCAAGGGACCGGTAATGCAGCTTTTTGGTGCCTGCGGTTGCAGGGGGAAGATTCCGTCGACCCACAGGAGATTTCTTCGGAGCTTCTGGTGCAGAGAGGAGGCAGACTACCCCCACAGCATGCACAAGCAGGAAAACAGTCGAGAAGGCGGCAGGATCAGCGTTACAGAGTTGCAGTAGTCGTCTTTGCTACTATGTTGCAGGTTTGCAGGCTTCCAGCGCGGTCAGCGGTCGTTTCCTTATCAGAAGGTGAAGAGGGAGATGCAGAGGAACTCGGCTGAGCTCATGCATTCGTTATCTAAAGTTTCCCCAGAGACAGAGACCCTAAATAGCCAGAAAAGAGGGTTTGGCTACCTAGGAGAGAGGAAAGGCTACTAACACCTGAAGGAGCCTATCAGCAGGAGTCTCTGACGTCACCTGATGGCACTGGCCACTCAGAGCAGTCCAGTGTGCCAGCAGCACCTCTGTTTCCAAGATGGCAGAGGTCTGGAGCACACTGGAGGAGCTCTGGACACCTCCCAGGGGAGGTGCAGGTCAGGGGAGTGGTCACTCCCCTTTCCTTTGTCCAGTTTCGCGCCAGAGCAGGGGCTAAGGGGTCCCTGAACCGGTGTAGACTGGCTTATGCAGAATTGGGCACATCTGTGCCCAACAAAGCATTTCCAGAGGCTGGGGGAGGCTACTCCTCCCCTGCCTTCACACCATTTTCCAAAGGGAGAGGGTGTCACACCCTCTCTCAGAGGAAGTTCTTTGTTCTGCCATCCTGGGCCAGGCCTGGCTGGACCCCAGGAGGGCAGCTGCCTGTCTGAGGGGTTGGCAGCAGCAGCAGCTGCAGTGAAACCCCAGGAAGGGCAGTCTGGCAGTACCAGGGTCTGTGCTACAGACCACTGGGATCATGGAATTGTACCAACAATGCCAGGATGGCATAGAGGGGGCAATTCCATGATCATAGACATGTTACATGGCCATATTCGGAGTTACCATGGTGAAGCTACATATAGGTAGTGACCTATATGTAGTGCACGCGTGTAATGGTGTCCCCGCACTCACAAAGTTCAGTGAATTGGCTCTGAACAATGTGGGGGCACCTTGGCTAGTGCCAGGGTGCCCTCACACTAAGTAACTTTGCACCTAACCTTTACCAGGTAAAGGTTAGACATATAGGTGACTTATAAGTTACTTAAGTGCAGTGTAAAATGGCTGTGAAATAACGTGGACGTTATTTCACTCAGGCTGCAGTGGCAGGCCTGTGTAAGAATTGTCAGAGCTCCCTATGGGTGGCAAAAGAAATGCTGCAGCCCATAGGGATCTCCTGGAACCCCAATACCCTGGGTACCTCAGTACCATATACTAGGGAATTATAAGGGTGTTCCAGTAAGCCAATGTAAATTGGTAAAAATGGTCACAAGCCTGTTAGTGACAATTTGAAAGTAATGAGAGAGCATAACCACTGAGGTTCTGGTTAGCAGAGCCTCAGTGAGACAGTTAGGCACCACACAGGGAACATATACATGCACACCTATGAGCACTGGGGCCCTGTGTGACAGGGTCCCAGTGACACATACATATAGGCCACAAACCTATGAGCACTGGGGTCCTGACCAGCAGGATCCCAGTGACACATAACAACCATACTGAAAACATAGTGTTTTCACTATGAGCACTGAGGCCTGGCTATCAGGATCCCAGTGAGACAGTGAAAACAGTGACAAACACCCTGACATACACTCACAAACAGGCCAAAAGTGGGGGTAACAAGGCTAGAAAGAGGCTACTTTCTCACAGTAGCCCCTTACCTTGTCTCAGGCCTGCCACTGCAAGGCCTGTGTGTGCAGTTTCACTGTCACCTCGACTTGGCATTTAAAAGTACTTTCCAAGCCAAAACTCCCCTTTTTCTACATCTAAGTCTCCTCTAATGTGTGCCCTAGGTAACCCCTAGAACAGGGTGCTGTGTGGGTAGAAGGCAGGACTTGTACCTGTGTAGTTTACATGTCCTGGTAGTGTAAAACTCCTAAATTCGTTTTTACAATACTGTGAGGCCTGCTCCCTTCATAGGCTAACATTGGGGCTGCCCTCATACATTATTGAAGTAGTAGCTGCTGATCTGAAAGGAGTAGGAAGACCATATTTAGTATGGCCAGAATGGTAATACAAAATCCTGCTGACTGGTGAAGTTGGATTTAATATTACTATTCTAGAAATTCAAATTCGTTTTTCCTGACAATTTTCAAAAACTAAATCCTCACTCAACATGTCTCTGGCTGGGTCTCAAGTAGGAGATTTGGACCTAGCCCTGTTGGAGACATATACTGTCAAACAGCTAAAAGGGTTCTGCAGGGTGATGAGAGTACCCACCCAAGGGGCCTCCAAAAAGGAGGACTTTTAAGTGGCGCTGAGGGCCTGGGCAGAAGCCCATTTAGAGGAGGATGATGAGGAAGAGGAGCCAGAAAATGGCCTCTCAGAGGATTTATTGCCATTAGTAGGTAATGTTACCACTGCAATTGTGCCCCCTTCCAGACCAGGGAGCAGTGTCTCTGTGCAATGCCTGACCGCAGAGGAAAGGAGAGAAGAAAGGGAGTTCCAATTGCAAATGGCAAAACTGAAAATTGAGGCCCAACAGGAGGAAAGGAGGGCAGAGAGAGAAGCCAAACAAGCTGAGGCTAAAAGAGCAGCCAAACAGGTGAAGCTGAAAGAGCTGAAGCTGCAGCTGAGAGAGCTTTGGCTGAAAAGAAACTATTGTTGGCTCATGAACTGAGTCTTATGGAGCTGGAGATCAAGGCGAGACAGTCTGAATCCAGCAGTAATGGTGGCAGCATGCAGACAGGACCTGCTGGAGAAAAGAAGGTTCGTATACCCAAAAATGTGGTGCCCAGTTTTGTGGCGGGAGATGACATAGATAAATGGTTAGCTGCTTATGAAGTTGCACTAAGGGATCATAAGGTTCCTGAAGGACAATAGGGTACAGCTATGTGGGGTTATGTGCCGCCATTGGGGAGAGACACACTTCTCACATTGGATCAACCGGATCAAAACACATACCCACTTCAGAAAGCCACTTTACTTGCCAAGTTTGGGCTGACCCCTGAGGGATACCGTCAGAGGTTCAGGGACAGCACCAAACAATCCACACAAAGGCGGGTAGATTTCTTTGAGTTTTCCAGTAAGGCACTGAATGAATGGGTGCGGGGCAACAAAGTAGATGATTATAATGGGTTATATGACTTGATTCTGAGAGAGCATATGCTCATTACTACTTTTACAGAGTTGCGCCAGAACTTGGTAGATAGCAAGCTGACTGGTCCCAGGAAGCTTGCTGAGGAGGCGGACCTCTGGGTTAGCACCAGAGTGTCCGAAAAGGTATCTGGGGGGGACACCCACAAAGGTGGTCAGGGTTCCCAACAGAAGAAAGAGGGGGGAGATAAAATTACAGATAAGGAACTCTCAAAAGGCCCCCAAAAGAATTCCCAGGGAGGGGGTGGCAACCATTCCTCTTCCAGATTTGGGAAAAAGCCAGGGAAATTTAACCCCAAATGCTTAGAGTTCTACCAGTATGGTCACTATAAGGGCGACCCCCAGTGTTCCAAGAGAGCACCGTCCACTACCGGACAGACACCTGGTTTGACGAGTGTAGCACTCGGGGGGGAGACAGACCCAGATAGCTTTGGTGAGCAGGTAGAAATTTCCCTAGTGTCCCTGGGAGAAAGAGAAATGGTGCCCAAAGCCCACATGCCCCAAAATTCTTCCAAGTACAGGCAGTGGGTCACCATTGATGGGCAAAAGGGGGAGGCTCTGCGTGACACAGGAGCCAGTATGACTACTGTCAAGAGTCCGCTGGTGTCAACAGAGAAGATAGTCCCTAATACATTCCACCAGGTCATAGTCGCTGACAATCGTGAGAGTCACCTACCGGTGGCTCTGGTTCCCTTTGAGTGGGGGGGGTCTCTGGTACTCTGAAAGTAGCTGTGAGTCCTGCCATGCCTGTAGATTGTCTGTTAGGCAATGATCTTGAGCATACTACTTGGAAAGATGTAGAGCTCAGATCCCACCTGGAGATGTTAGGGTTGCCTGAGTGGGTCTGCATGACCACACGGTCCATGGCTGCCCGGGAAGGGAGTCAAGGGCGTCTGGAGCCTGGAAAAATGGCCCAGACAGCTGCAAAGAGGAAGGGCAAGCGGCACGGGAAACCCGCCTCAAATGTTCCCACGGTGGTGGACAGGGCCCCTGAGGAGGAGGAGGCCCCTGAGCCAACTGGGGAGGACATAGATGACCTGGGTAACCTACCTGAACTTGCTGTCTGGCAAGTACAGGGGGGGGCAACCAGGGCAGAATTCTGCAAGGCGCAGAAGGTATGCCCAGCTCTTGAGGGTCTGAGGCAACAGGCCATAGCCCAAGCAGCAGGTGACGCCTCTGGCACTCACCATATTTACTGGGAGAATGATCTCCTTTACAGTGAGCGTAAGGTTCTAGGTCCTGGGGCAGCCTGTGTGCTGGTGGTCCCCCAGTGTTACCGGAACTTCCTACTGGGTCTGGCTCACGACATCCCCCTGGCAGGAAACCAGGGCCAAGACAAGACCTTTAACAGGCTTGACACCCACTTCTATTGGCCCAGAATGAGGACAGCCTCAGATAACTTCTGCAGAGCTTGCCCCACCTGCCAGGCTAGTGGGAAGACAAGGAAACGTCTTAAGGCTCCCCTGCTCCCACTCCCAGTCGTTGGCACCCCCTTTGAAAGGGTGGGCATTGACATTGTTGATCCCTTGGACCCCAAAACTGCCTTGGGCAACAGGTTTTTTCCTGGTTTTGGTGGACCATGCCAACTGCTATCCAGAGGCAATCCCTCTGAGAACAGTGAATGTACCGGTGGTGACCAGAGCCCTGTTGAGAATATTTACCCGTGTGGGATTCCCTAAGGAGGTTGTGTCTGACAGGGGCACAAACTTCATGTCTGCATACATGCAGTCCATGTGGGATGAGTGTGGGGTGACCTACCGGTTTACCACCCCTTATCATCCTCAATCCAATGGGCTTGTTGAGAGATTCAAAAAGACCCTGAAATGCATGATTAGTGGCCTGACTGATGCCATGAGGCGTAAGTGGGACGTCCTCTTACCCTGCCTGTTGTTTGCTTACATAGAGGTGCCCCAGAAAGGGGTGGGGTTCAGCCCCTTTGAGCTTCTCTATGGTCACCCTGTCAGGGGACCCCTAAGCATTGTTAAGGAGGGCTGGGAGGAAGCTCCCAAGTCACCTCCCCAGGATGTGGTCAGCTACATGCTGGCCCTCCGCAACCAAACCCAACGCTTCTGGAAGCAGGCCCAGAGTAACCTCGAGGCCAGTCAAGAGGTGATGAAGGAGTGGTATGACCGGAAGACCACTCTGGTTGAGTTCTCACCTGGAGACAAAGTTTGGGTGATGGAGCCAGGAGTGCCCAGGGCTCTCCAGGGCTGCTGGACTGGCCCCTTTGATATCAAGGAGCGTAAAGGGAGGCCACTTACCTAGTGGACCTCAATACCCCTAGGCACCCCCTAAGGGTCCTCCATCACAACCGGCTCAAATCTCACTTTGAGAGGTCTGAGGTCAGTATGCTCCTGGTCACAGATGAGGGCATGGAAGAGGAGAGTGAACCTCTCCCCGACCTCCTCTCTGGCAAAGAAGGGGATGGGTCAGTGGGGGGCGTCATTCTCTCCGACTCCCTGACTCTAACCCAGAGAGGAGACTGCTATGAGCTGTTAGAGCAGTTCGCTCCCCTGTTCTCCCTTACTCCTGGACTGACCCACCTCTGTGTTCATGACATTGACACACGTGACAGTCCCCCTGTGAAGAACAAAATTTACAGGCTGTCGGATAAGGTGAAGGCCAGCATCAAGGAGGAGGTCTCCAAGATGTTGACCTTAGGGGTTATTGAGAAATCCAGTAGTCCCTGGGCCAGCCCTGTGGTATTGGTTCCTAAGGCTACTGCCCCAGGTGCGAAGCCAGAACTCCGGTTCTGTGTGGACTACCGGGGTCTCAACTCAGTCACCCGGACTGATGCTCACCCCATCCCCCGAGCTGATGAGCTCGTTGATAGACTAGGCGCTGCCATGTTCCTGAGTACGTTCGATCTTACTTCAGGGTACTGGCAGATCGGCCTGACTGAGGGGGCTAAAGAAAGATCAGCATTTTCCACCCCTGATGGCCATTACCAAATCCGGGTGATGCCATTTGGGTTGAAAAATGCCCCCGCTACCTTCCAACGGTTGGTTAAAGGGGTCCTAGCTGGTAAAGATGCCTACTGTGCAGCTTACCAGGACGACATAGCTGTCTACAGTTCCAGCTGGGAGGAACACCTGCTCCACCTCAAGGAGGTGCTTCAGGCTCCGCAACAGGCAGGCCTGACTATCAAGGCTAGTAAGTGCCAGATTGGGCAGGGTTCCGTGGTGTACTTGGGACACCTAGTAGGTGGTGGCAAGGTGCAGCCACTCCAGGCCAAGATTGAAACTATCAAGGCCTGGCAACCACCTAGAACACAGACTGAGGTGAGAGCCTTTTTGGGCCTCACTGGATACTACCGCAGATTTGTCAAGGGCTATGGTACCATTGTGTCCCCCTTGACAGAACTCACTTCCAAGAAACAACCTAGGTTCGTGAATTGGACAGAGGCTTGTCAGAAAGCCTTTGATTCTCTGAAGAAAGCCATGTGCACGGCCCCCGTGCTCAAGGCCCCTGACTACTCCCAGGAATTTAGGGCCGTATTTATACTTTTTGGCGCACAACTGCGCCAACGCAGTTGTGAGTCAAAAAATTTAACGCCGGCTAACGCCATTCCAAAGCGCCATGCGGGCGCCTTATTTATGGAATGACGTTAGCCGGCGGAGCTGACTGGTGCGCGTCAAAAAAAATGACCCACACCAGGCAGCGCCGGCGTAGGGGAAAATGGAGCTTGGGCGTCAAAGAATGGGGCAAGTCGGTCTGAGACAAAAAATCTGCCTCAACCCGATTAGCGCCATTTTTTTTTACTCCCACCCTCCATTGACATGACTGCTGTCTTAGCAAAGACAGGAGTCATGCCCCCTTGCCCAATGGCCTTGCCCAGGGGACTTCTGTCCTCTGGGCATGGTCATTGGGCATAGTGGCATGTAGGGGGGCACAAATCAGGCCCCCCTATGCCACAAAAAAAAATTAAAAAAATACTTACCTGAACTTACCTTAAGTTCCCTGGGATGGGTCCCTCCATCCTTGGGCGTCCTCCTGGGGTGGGCAAGGGTGGCAGGGGGTGTCCCTGGGGGCATGGGAGGGCACCTCTGGGCTCCTTCCGAGCCCACAGGTCCCTTAACGCCTGCCCTGACCAGGCGTTAAGAAATGACGCAAAAGCGGCTGGACATCATTTTTTTGACCCGCCCACTCCTGGGCGTCATTTTTGCCTGGGAGTATAAATACGGCGCACATGCCTCGGAGTCATTTTTTAGAAGGGAACGCCTACCTTGCATATCATTAACGCAAGGAAGGTGTCCACGCTAAAAAATGACGCAAACTCCAAGATCTTTGGCGCTAGACGGGTCTAACGCCAAAGTATAAATATGGAGTTAGTTTTGCGTCGGATTTGCGTAAAAAAAAACAACGCAAATCCGGCGCAAACAGAGTATAAATATGCCCCTTATTGTGCAGACAGACGCTTCAGAGCATGGCATAGGGGCTGTTCTAGCACTGCTAAATGAAGAGGGCTCAGACCAACCAGTAGTCTTTATTAGCAGAAGATTATTACCATGGGAACAGAGGTGGAGTGCAATTGAGAGAGAAGCATTTGCTGTGGTCTGGGCACTGAAGAAGCTAAGACCCTACCTGTTTGGGACTCACTTCCGAGTTCAGACAGACCACAGGCCCCTCACATGGCTCATGCAGATGAGAGGTGAGAATCCAAAACTCTTGAGGTGGTCCATTTCACTACAGGGGATGGACTTTACGGTGGAGCATCGCCCAGGGGTTGACCACGCCAATGCTGATGGTCTCTCCAGATACTTCTGCCTTTGCGATGAGAGCTCCCAGGAGGTCGGGTAGCTCTCCCCACTTTCAGCTGGGGGGGACACATGTTAGACCTGACATGCCTTGGGGTGGTCACCCCTAACTATTTGCCTACCTCCCTCCACTTTTTGGACTTTACCTGATTGGACTATTTAATTTACTTATAAGTCCCTAGTAATGTGCACTGCATGTGCCTAGGGCCTGTAGATTAAATGCTACTAGTGGGCCTGCAGCACTGGTTGTGCCACCCACTTAAGTAGCCCCTTATCTTGTCTCAGGCCTGCCATTGCCAGGCCTGTGTGTGCAGTTTCACTGTCACCTCAACTTGGCATTTAGAAGTACTTGCCAAGCCTAAAACTCCCATTTTTCTACATATAAGTCACCTCTAATGTGTGCCCTAGGTAACCCTTAGAGCAGGGTGCTGTGTGAGTAGAAGGCAGGACATGTACCTGTGTAGTTTACATGTCCTGGTAGTGTAAAACTCCTACATTCGTTTTTACATTACTGTGAGGCCTGCTCCCTTCATAGGCTAACATTGGGGCTGCCCTCATACATTATTGAAGTGGTAGCTGCTGATCAGAAAGGAGTAGGAAGGTCATATTTAGTATGGCCAGAATGGTAATACAAAATCCTGCTGACTGGTGAAGTGAAGCCTATGTGTGAGGTTTCACTGCCACTTCGACTTGGCATTGAAAACTACTTGCCGAGCCTTAAACTCCCCTTTTTCTTCTTATGAGTCGCCCACAAGGTAGGCTCTGAGTAACCCATAGGGCAGGGTGCTATGTAAGTAAAAGGCAGGACATGTACTTATGTGTTTTACATGTCCTGGTAGTGGAAAACTCACAAAGTCATTTTCCACTACTGTGAGGCCTTTCTTCTCTCATAGACTGACATCATAACTGCCCTCATTTACTTTTGAGTGGTAGATTATGATCTGGAAGGTATAGCCATAGCATATTTAGTATCGTCAGAATGGTAATAGAAAATCCTGCTGACTTGTGAAGATTGATTTAATATTACTATTCTAGAAATGCCAATTTTAGAAAGTGAGCATTTCTTTGCACTTAAATCTTTCTGTGCATTACAATCCACGTCTGGCTGGATTTAGTTGACAGCTCCTTGTGCATTCACTCAGACACACACCAAACACAGGGTACTCAGCTTCACTTGCATACATCTGCATTTTGAATGGGTCTTCCTGGGCTGGGAGGGTGGAGGGCCTGCTCTGACACAAAGAACTGCCACACCCCCTACTGGGGCTCTGGCAGACAGGAATGAACTGAAAGGGGACCTGGTGCACTCCTTAGCCACTCTTTGAAGTCTCCCCCACTTCAAAGGCACATTTGGGTATAAAACAGGGCCTCTGCCCTACCACCTCAGACACTTGCTGGAGAAGAAACCTGAACCAGAACCTACATCCTGCCAAGAAGAACTGCCTGGCTGCTCAAAGGACTCACCTGTCTGCTTTCTACAAAGGACTGCTGCCTTGCTGTTGGCCTGCTGCCTTGCTGAACTCTTGTCTGGCTGTAAAAGTGCTCTCCAAGGGCTTGGATAGAGCTTGCCTCCTGTTCCCTGAAGTCTCATGACCAAAAAGACTTCTCTTTTTCATTTGGACTCTTCGTGCGCCGAAAATTTCGATGCACAGCTTGTTCTGCTGTGAAAATTTCACTGCACGCTGATCCAGAAAAACGCCGCTCAACGCGACGCCTGTGGTGCGACCGGAACTTCGACGCACGGCCTCACATGGACGAGGCCGACCGACTTCCAGAGGGGAAATCGACGCGACGCCTGCCATGAGAAAGAAAATTCACCGCACAGCCTCCCGGAATGACGCGCAGCCAGATAACAAGCCGAGGAATCTACGCACAGACCCTGGGACATATGGTAATCCCGCGATCCAAAGGAGACGGTCCGCGTGCCGGAAAACGATGCACGTCTTCCCAGAGTGAAAAATAACGACGCAAGTCCGTGTGTGAAGGGGCAAAACCGACGCACACACCATTTTTCCTCCCATAGAACGACGCACGTCTCCCTGCGTGAAAAATAACGACGCAAGTCAGTGTGTGAAGGGGCCTAACCGACACACACTCCATTTTTCCACGCATCTCCTCTTCTGCAGCCCTCTGCGGAGATTTTCCACTCCAAACCAGGTACTTTGTGCTTGAATGAGACTTTGTTTACTTTTTAAAGACTTAAGACACTTCATATCACTTCTCAGTGATATGTTTACAAATTCATATTGCATCTTTGATCGTTTTGACCTGCAAATACTCCGATAAATATTATATATTTTTCTAAACACTGTGGGCCTGATTCTAACTTTGGAGGACGGTGTTAAACCGTCCCAAAAGTGGCGGATATACCACCTACCGTATTACAAGTCCATTATATCCTATGGAACTCGTAATACGGTAGGTGGTATATCCGCCACTTTTGGGACGGTTTAACACCGTCCTCCAAAGTTAGAATCAGGCCCTGTGTGGTGTATTTTTGTGGTGCTATATTGTGTTATTGTATGATTTATTGCACAAACGCTTTACACATTGCCTTCTAAGTTAAGCCTGACTGCTCGTGCCAAGCTACCAGAGGGTGGGCACAGGATAATTTGGATTGTGTGTGACTTACCCTGACTAGAGTGAGGGTTCTTGCTTGGACAGAGGGTAACCTGACTGCCAACCAAAAACCCAATTTCTAACAGCGGTTGCACTGGAAGTTAAATTACAAAGCCTTTCGATGCTCCAGCTCAAAGGAGAAAGCAGCGAGAGAGGGGGCACAGGAGGAGACAGAGACAAAGGGCAAAAAACAAGCAAAACGGCACGTTTCAAGCAGCAAAGGGAGAGGGGGTCAGGGGACGTACAAGCCTAACTGGGAAATCCTCTCTATATAGTCAGAGAAAGAAAATAAAAACCCACTGGCAAACAGCATCTGACATTTGACCTCAGTCTTTGAACACACAGCAAATGTGAGGAGATAAGATTTAGAGACAGGTCTGTTTATAAAAACAGAGGAAAGGGGTGAAAACAGGACCAATACTGTGAATTGCATTTCAAGAAAGAGAAAAAGAGTTCCTGAACAGATTTCAAAACAGTGATGAGTGTATTTATATTGTACTTTGTCCCTGCTCTCGGGGTCAGATTAAAACCCCGCCCCACCAGAAAGGGGCATGACATATGCATGCCATGGACAAATGAGGAGAAAGAATATGAATATGCGAGAGACAATCGAGCCAGCAAATGAGAGGGCAGTAACCCACAAAGAAGTATAGAAGTATATAGTAAAGTATATAAAAGAGGTCTGCAATGCTCAACCTAAAACAGCGCATTAGCCCTGGATACATCATAGCACATTTTTAAATTAGGTTCAGCCACACTGCAAAGCATCCGTGCTGCTATTCAGCACGGGTACAAGACATTGCCAAAGTCAGTAGCTCTGATAGGTGAACTCTATTGGCTTTGCCAATGCTTGTTTTGCAGAAGCAAGTTTGCACCTGACATACACAAATTCTCTCTAGATACCAGCATGAGACTGTTTTGCCAAAATATTTTGTATGAACCAAATCCATCCCTTTGTATGTCGCACTACTTAGTGCATTAAAAAAAACAAATGAAATATTTGAGAAACATCATGAATTTCTGTTGCGCCCAAGCCTGTCCAGTTTGTACTACCTCTGGTGCTGTTAGAGCAGTAATACTCAAAGTATGGCCCAGGGGCCGCATGCGGCTCTCCTGACCTTTACATGTGGCCCTCAGGTCAAGAGCAGCACTGGGCTGCTGTTTTCTTGACTCCTTAAATAAATAGACAATCCTGTATTGAAAGCTTAATTGAAGTTCATGAAAGGTAGTAACTAGGTTATCCTGCACAGCCTAACTTTAAGAAACACCTTTATTTTTAAAGACATCTTGCAGTGTAAAAATAAGATAACATCTTTTCAAACTTCAAAGAGTGTAGTTCATTAACATGAAGAACCGTTTCCCCCTAAAATATCACTTTATACTAGTGCACTGAGAAGTACTTTTTTTAAGCAATAGTTTCCAAACATTAATTTACATTCATTCTCCCCCCTCCCCAACACCCAGAAAATAATGCAAGTCAGTTGTTCAGTGCACATTTTGGGCTGGGATCCTATAATACATGAAAAACATTAGTTTATTAAATCAAACACAGGCAAATGTTTTGTACAATGCACACACAGAAGTCTTGTATTTCAATTATTTCAATGCCCTTTAATATATGATAATGATAGAGCGGAACGTGGTAATAATTTTACCTGCGTTCGGACGCTCTTTAGGCCGATGAATCTTTTGACTTAGTGGGAACTCTCTGTACTCTCATATCGATTAGTCGCATCAAATCAATAATCAATAACGAACATAAGCAACACCTTGAACAACATAACACCTTACAATTAATCCAGAATACATTTCGGCGAACCCTGACCTTTCAGTCAGGAATAACCACACCAGTTTATTGCAAAGTTAGTTAATTTATTTCCCTATATTAACAAAGCTAGCACAATGTAAATGTGTCTCAACACCAAATGATAAACATATATGAACATTAATAGCTGTCCATAACGTCGAAACAAATGTAATCGATGTAGCATTTGAATCACAAGGCATTCGATAATGGCAATGCAAAGCACTAATACAATAATCTGTAATGAACTAATTGCGTACATTTAGTCAGCATAACAAGATCTCATATTGCATCGTGTGACATATGGAATCCTCGTCTAACCTCAAATTAGCATCGGCATGTGGGACTTCATGCAAAAACAATTTAGCAACATTAATTTAGAAAACTCCTAGCTAGGGCTCTTGCAAAAAATCAGCAGTTGGTTACCTAAAAGGAACACAATGCAATTTTACAATTTCTTTTCATATTTACCAATTACGATCAGCATACAAGGAAGTCTTCGTCTCACAGGTACCGTTCTTCGGTCAGCATGGGTACCGTTTCGATCAGCATAGGACGGGGGCAAAGGGGCAGGGGTGAAAGGCGGCAAGGTAAACTATTACTTCATGCAAAGGGATCAAATCAAAGTTACAATCTCTAGGGCAAGAATCATTTAAAGTCTCTTTCTCTCGATTAGAGAAAGCATCAAAGTCTCTCAAAATGGCGTCGCAGCAAAGTGGGCCATAATAGCTACGAAGTCAAAATGTTCGTAATCGCAGGCAAAATGGCTACCTTCTTCTCGTGCACCTGATTTTTATAGACAACAGTTCAAGTCCTGTAGGGTCTCCATTGGAGGGTTCATAGGTTAGCTTCAAATTGACCAATCAAAAACGACAGTTCTCAAGCTTTTACTTAAGCATACATTATCCTTGGAGATGGGTACGCAAATCGCAACATTGTTTCCCAATTAGCTTACTCTCAGAGCCTCCATTGTCCGCACCTGCAAGTCGACCTTGAATTAAAGAGAAAATATGCCAGGCTGGCACTAACTTTAAGATAAGCATGTGAACGGTTTCTGTGGAAAAGTACAGCTTCAAGCAAGAATACACGTTTATTAGCACAGTGGAAAAATACGAGCATCTAAACCGTGAGACCAGGCAACTAGGCCAAAGCCTCTGCTAAAGTAATGCTAAGCTAAAACATTTCAAACAAGCAAATCGTAGCACACGTTTATGATTCTGTCGGATTAGTGCAACTCTAATTCACCACGTTATATAAAGCACGCGTATAAATGATGGCAAACTACTCTGAGGGCACATTTTGTCCCCGTACAATCTTAATTAGTTCGGTTAATGTCACACATGATTATTTCAGCACTACGTTTAAGCGTTAATAAATCAAAACCTTCATTTTCTGCTTCATCAATCCCTCCTCTGATGACTACTTGTCATCACACCAAACCACGCCCACAAATGTTATCCCATTAAAATTCTGTCAGTTCCCTTTTCCTTTTAATTCCCCTAGTTTGCGCTTTGTATTCTTCTGCCATTCTTTTCATAATTTTCTCTTCTTTTCTTCTTTTAATTCTTTCCATAATCATTATTATTCCCCTTTTTATTCCCCAAATTCCAAATACACAAATTATTACTATTAATATTCCTTCTATTATTTTCAATAGTATTCCATTCTAAATTCCCCCAATCCAATGTCCCACTGAAGCTATTCCCTTTCCAACCTTTTCCCACACTCCTGGTTCTTTCAGTTCTTTCAAATCTGCACTTTCTTTTGTTAGATTAGCAAGCATATTTTTAATCTTCACACTATTATCCGGTATATAGGTACAGCAGTGACGTGCACCAATCATTTTGCAAATGCCTCCATCCTTTGCTAAAAGAATGTCTAAAGCAAGCCTATTTTGAAGAGTCATAGCTCTTTCCGCTGCAAGCTCAGCATCTATCAGGATTATAGCACCTGAAAACTTTGTCAGCATGTTATCCACTATAGTAGACAACTTTCGTATCTTGATGGAATTCAACACAACTCCCAATGAAGGAATCATGGCTCCAAATATGTCACCTACCACAGCAGCTGCGGTCTCTCTTTTCTGGATACTATGAGATCCAGATGTCTTTTTAATCATCGATACGTCATCCAGTTGATAAACCTTTGGGAACACTATACCCAAATAACATCTCCCCCACCATCCCTTGGGAAGACGATAATAAGCATTATGCCCACAAATGTAATATACACCTGGAATGACAGGGTCAAGTCCGTCCATCATGAATGTCCATTTGGCCTTAAAAATAAACGTATGTTTGCACTCACTCGCTCCTACAAAAATATTGTCATAATATGACTCACCTCGATATATACAAAATTTCCCTACATGCCAAGCATCCAAAGCTATTTTCCCTTGTGTCTTTATAGCAGCAAAATCATAATTTTCTACTGAAGTCCTCTTATGTAGCTCCTTTTCTAATTTCGCTTTCATTTGAGCCCTTCTATCATCTGTGCGATCTAAAAAGCTTATTTCTACAGCAGAGACTGAGCAAGTAAGGTTTTCCCTATGAGCATGAGCCGTCTTAAAAGGTTGCATTGGCTCGAAAAAGTCCCTCATAATTTTGTAATCCCAATATCTTGCAGTTTCGCTTAGCTGCGCTATTATAGGAACATAAGCAAAGGTAACATCATAATTCGAGTAAAAATACTGTATGTTAGTTTGACCATAAAACCTAGACATTACTATACTACACGTAATCCCATATGTAAGGGGCATGTGGTGATAAGTCACCCCTTCCTTTACTGATGTCGGTATCTGTGTACACACATAACAATCCTTCGCATCCATAGCCTCAACATACTCTGTTAGTAAGCGATAGAAAACGTTATACGAAAGCTCTTTTTTATCGTGCAAGAGCCTCTCATCCATTTCTAGTCTTTTCAATGGGGTTAGTTCAGTGACAGTAACAGGAGCAATAGTAGAAGCAGTAATAGTCTCATTCTCACCCTTTTCATGCATTCCAAACACAATTGCCGTTATTATTATTACACATGTAATTACCAAGCCTATACACACATATTTACAATATTTCTTTCTATTGTTTAGCGCCATGATCTGTATAGAATCAGAGAGCTAGAAGCACTTACAAATGAAACTATTTAGCAAATCAGTTGCAAAGCTGAACGAGCACAATGTTCACACCGTCTTCTTCCAAAGGCCAGTCATTTATCGGTTAGCAGCATTTGTCTCAATTCGGCAATAACTCAGTCTTTATCAGTTTAGCAAATGCCTCATCCGGTTTAACAATGTCTCAGCTGGTTGTTTCTTTCATGTTATATTGTAGCAAGCAATGTCATTTACTCTTTCAATCGACAGAGTCTATGAAACTTTTCTTTTCTATTGGTATCTCTTCTTCTTCTTCGTTCTCGATGCTTAGAGATACAAACTCGTCAGTCCAATCATCATTGACTGCATATGCCCATTCAGGACCGGAATACCTCCTGTTTGGTATTCTTTTCCTTTTCAATTTTGCTTCTCTTTTCGACTCTGCTTCGCTGGTACTTTCCTCTTTTGTCAAATCTTTTTCTTCACTTGACGATTGATCCACAACAGTCACTTCTTTTCTTTTCTCTTTCACTTTCGGCCTTCCTCCTTCGTTCAAACTTTCTTTACCCTTTTCTTTTATTGGTGAGATGCTTAGTCTCCTCTTTGCACCATGTCCATTTGATGGACCTGCAACCTTTTCTGTAGAATCTTGAACCTTTTCGTTCTGTTCTGCCTCGTTCCCTCCTTCCGGGGAATCGATCACGTTCTCCTTTTCTTTCTCTGTATCGTCTGCTTCTGGGAAAGCCCTCCTCTGATCAGGCTCTCCTACTTTTTCACTTTTCTCGAGCCCTTCGTCACCGTTACTTTCTTCAGGCTCTTTATCACTTTCAGCTGCTTCAGGCTCCTTGTCCCCTTCAGCTGCTTCAGGCTTTTTGCTACCCTCAGCTGCTTCTGGTTCTTTGTCACCTGCAGCTTCTTCGTCGCTATCTGAACTTTCTCCTTGGTCTCCCCCAAGCGAGTTGGTGTCTTCGTTGTCGGAGAATATCTCTTTTTCTCCTGCTTCTGTCTGTTCGCTTTCAGTTAGTTTTTGTTCTGTCTCCGCACTCGGCACTGCTTTATCAGGCACTGGTACTTTCAGCGCTTCAGCTTCCTCATCTGTGGGACACAACACCTTCTTTGTGTGACTGGCGTGAATCCAGTTGGGAACCCCCGCACACTTCACAGCGGTAGTTGTCGTCAGGATCACTTGAAAAGGGCCTTTCCAACGGGGTTCCAGACACGATTTTCTCACGTGCTTCTTTACCACGACCCAGTCACCTGCTTTCAGTGCGTGTCCTGGACCTTGGATCGGTGGCAAGGTGGTCGCTTCCACCTGGTGAGAGAAAGAGCGAACCACGTCAGCCAGTCCTTTGCAGTAGTCTAACACCATATCATCTGTAATATTCAAAAGCATGTTTGCGGGAACTGCAGGAAGTCTCATAGCCCTGCCCATGAGAATTTCATGCGGAGACAATCCAGTTTTTCTATCAGGAGTGTTTCTCATTGACATTAGCACTAAAGGCAATGCGTCAGGCCATTTCAGATTTGTCGATGCACATATTTTTGCCATTCTCGATTTCAGCGTACCATTCATCTGCTCCACCAGTCCTGAGGCTTCAGGGCGATAGCTACAGTGCAGCTTTTGCTCAATGTTCAGCGCTTCGCAAAGTAACTTTATTACCTCGTTATTGAAGTGACTTCCCCTATCTGATTCTAAAGAGATCGGGAATCCGAAACGTGGTATCAACTCCCTCAACAATAGCTTGGCAACTGTAAGGCTGTCATTTCTACGTGTAGGGTATGCCTCAATCCAGTGACTAAAAATGCACACAATCACCAGCACATATTTCAGACCCCCATGCACAGGCATCTCAATGAAGTCCATCTGCATTCGACTAAAAGGACCGCTTGCCCTACCAATGTGACTCGCACTCACAACTGTTCCCTTTCCTGGGTTCATCTGCTGGCAAGTGACACATCGATGGCAGACTGCTTCTGCAGCTTGGCGAAATCTGGGGTTAAACCAATCAGTTTTGAACAATCTTATCATGGCATCTCTCCCTAGGTGAGCTTGCCCATGATAGAACCGCGCAAGCTGTGATAAGAGACTATTTGGCAAAACAAATTTTCCCTCATGTGAAACCCATAACTCATCTTGTCTCTTTATACATTGTGATTTGACCCATGAATCTCTTTCATCCTCCCTGACATTATTCTGTAGTGCTTTCAGTTCCTCTATTGTATCTACAACCTTCAATGCAAATGCTTCAGCTGGTTCGAGTTCTGGTTCATTTATCGTATTCCAATCATCTCTCAGTAATATACAGTTCAAGGCACAAAATCTTGCGACTTGATCCGCATATGCATTTCCTAGAGACACATAGTCCTGTCCTTTCATATGAGCACTACACTTTACTACTGCAACTTCAGCTGGCACTTGAATGGCATGTAACAATTCCCTTATCCTCTCCCCGTTCTTCACTGGGGATCCTGAAGAAGTCAGGAAACCTCTTTGTGACCATAGTTGTCCAAAGTCATGCACAATCCCAAACCCGTATTGACTATCAGTGTAAATGGTGACTTTCATCAATGCAGACAGTTGACATGCTCTTGTAAGGGCAACAAGTTCTGCTACTTGTGCAGAATAGACTCCTTGAAGCCATCCCGCTTCCAAGACACCTGTTACAGTACATACAGCATATCCTGCTTTCAAAATCCCCATTCCATCTCTTAGACATGAACCATCAACAAAAAGAATTTGGTCATTTTCATCAAGCTTAGTATCCTTGATGTCCGGTCGAGGTTTTGTGCAAAATTCAGTCACCTGAAGGCAGTCATGCTCGACGTCTTCAGCGTTCTCAATTTCAGCATTTTCTCCAGGAAGCAAGGTAGCTGGATTCAACGTAGTGCACCTTTTCAGCTGCACATTCGGTGAGCCCAGAATTATCGTTTCATACCTTGTGAGTCTCGCTCCAGTCATGTGTTGCGTTCGGGAGCGGGTCAAAAGTATCTCAACTGAGTGAGGGACCATGACTGTTACTGGGTGTCCCATCACTATTCCTTCACTCTGAGTAAGGCTGATACCAACTGCTGCTACGGCGCGCAAACACCCTGGGAGTGCTGCTGCAACCGGATCCAAAGTAGCTGAAAAATACGCTACTGGTCTGTTTACGCCACCATGGGCTTGAGTCAAGACAGACAAAGAACATGCATCTCGTTCATGACAAAACAATGTGAAAGGCTTTGTGTAATCAGGCATACCTAGAGCTGGAGCCCTGCACATACATTCCTTCAATTCAACAAAAGCATCCATCTCATCTCCTTTCAGCTCAATTTCATCCAAGGCATCCTTCTGGGTCAATTTCAGTAGGGGCTTCGCTAGAGACGAGAAGTTGGGAATCCACTGGCGACAATATCCCACCATTCCCCAAAACTTCCTCACCTCCTTCCTTGTCTTTGGTGGACTCATTTGGAGTATGCTTGTAATTCTTTCCTTCATTATTCTCCGTGACCCTTTCTCTATTTGGTGACCCAAGTATTTCACTTTCTTCTGACAGAACTGTAATTTGGAAGGAGACACCTTATGTCCATTCCTTCCCAAATGGTTCAACAGAGCAATGGTATCGGCTGTGCAGCCACTTTCTGTCTTTGATGCAACCAGTAGATCATCAATGTACTGTACTAGGGTTGACTCAAATGGCAGTTCTAATGCTTCCAGATCTTTCTTTAGAATCTGATTGAAGATTGACGGTGACTCAGAAAACCCTTGAGGAATTCGACACCAACTATACACTCTGTCTAGGAATTTGAAACAAAAGAGGAATTGGCTGTCCTCATGAAGAGGCACAGAAAAGAATGCCTGTGACAAATCGATGACTGAGAACCATTCAGCATCGCAAGGGACTTGAAACATTATCACAGCTGGATTCGGTACGACAGGGCAGCACTTTATTATGATGTCATTTATTTTCCTCAAATCCTGCACGAGTCGGACCTTTCCACTTGGCTTTATTAGTCCCATTATTGGTGAATTACATGGACTGCTTAGCACTTCTTTCAGTACCCCCTGCTTTACAAATTCGTCAATGAGTTGGGCAACTTTCATGAGGGTGTCTTGTGGCATGTGGTATTGTGGGGTCTGGGGAAAGATCGCATTGGGTTTTACCATCACCTTTACTGGTTCCACTCCTTTCATCAACCCCACCTCTTTCCCTGTCATGTCCCACACTTCCTTTCCGACTGTTTCCCGTAATTCTGCTGGGATATCTTCTTCAGTTATCATCGGGAAGAGACAAATCAGAGGATACTCCTCGTCGACTGTTTACATTTCATCCCCCTCTACACTGTCCTCTTCTTCCCCATCATTGCTCGTTTCTATTGTTATTCCTTCGTTTGAACACATTATCGAACAACCCAATTTACACAACAGGTCTCTCCCTAACAGTGCTATCGGGCTTGAGTCACACACCACAAACTGATATACCCCTTTATAGTTACCGATGCTGACTGGTACCGGATCTGTTATCGGGTTCGTCAGATGTCTGTTTGCTACTCCCACCACTTGAACTGTCCTCCCTGAGAGAGGCAAATTTGGAACTTCACTGCTCTTAACTGTTGAACGTGTGGCTCCCGTGTCAACCAAGAATGAGACACGATGACCCATTACTCTTCCCTCTACGTACGGACCCCTTTGATCAACTTTCAAGGATGCCGCAAGCACACAGTCTCCTTCTTCTCCTGAACTTTCACTCTCCCATACGTTATTTATTCCACTCTCACTGTGTAAGGGGAACTGTTGTACGGTGCCATTTGTACTCATTACCTGACCCGTTACCTGTGGAGGAACCATCACTTGCTGCTGACTCATTGGTGCCAAGGGTATTTGCATTTGCTGATTAGGTACCATAGGTAACTGCTGTTGCATTGGCTGCATTTGCGTCATCTGCATACGAGGCATCTGCATCTGCTGCGGCTGCATAGGTTGTAATCCCTGCAATTGATTTACAGTCTGAAAATTTGCGTTTGGACCTCTCATTTTCGGTCCTCTCATTGTCTGAAATGCATTGACATCATTGTTTTGCTGACCAACACCTACACCTGCACCTGCACCTGCACCTACACCTGCACCTTCCTGCACCACCATCGGGCACTCGCGTTTCCAATGACCGACGATCCCGCACACGTGACACGGCATCACCTTCTTCATTGCCTGCACACCCGTCACAACAGTGTTCAAATCCGGAGCATTATTCACAAAACCTCCTCGACCTCTGCCTCTGGCCTGTGGCTGAAACGCCATGTTTCCCTGCAACTGCAACTGCTGTTGCGGTACTTGCTGTTGGAACCCTTGCATCCCTTGTAAACCTTGCAGACCTTGCAAACCTGTCTGAGCTGCCTTAAGCTGCATCATCATCACCTTCTCTTTCAGCTTTTTCTGTTTCACTTCAATTTCGTCGCTACAGTATTTCGCATAAGTCAAGACCTCGTCAATCGGTTTAGACTGCCAACAAATCAAATGCGACTTTATCATCTGACTTATCTCTGGCCTCAGCCCTTCCACAAATCTGAACACAAAATGAAGCATGTCCTTCGCCTCAATTGTTTCCGTGCCACTGTAATTCTTGAACGCCTTCAACAACCTCTCATAGTAACTATGAATTGATTCTTTAGTCTCTTGGGCAGTTCGGTCAATCTTCTGCCAATCCACGTTTTTCGCGGGTACCTTCGTTTTCAAATGCTCAATCACCTTATAGTACAAGCTCATCACCATAGGTGATGGTGCGCCCGTTTCCCTGTGTCTCTCCGGTTCACTTGCCGGCCAACCTACAGCTCTTTTGCAATCCTCCCACAAATCTGCCGGAACCACAATCTCAAAGAGAGTATTCAGGTCTTCCCAGAGGCACTTTGCAAGCTTCACAAACCTATCAGTCTGCTGATACCATTCAATCGGCTTCTCTCTTAGTTTGGGAAAATCGTCCGCAAAGGACTGAATGTCGCTTCTGTGCCATGGTACATGTACTAATTTTCCTCCTGCTGTCTCCCTCATTGGTAACATTGTTACGGTATCACTACTCTGCGGTCTTTTCTCATTGTGCTCTGTAGCACTGTCCCTCCTCTTATCCTTCCTCTTTACCCACCTGCTTTCCCACTTGTCTAAGCACCTCCACACTTGTGCACTCTGCAACAATTCTCTAAGGTGGGTCTTCATGCCTGCTGACCTCATGTGCTCAAAATCCGTGGTCCCAAAATCCAACCTATAGCTCCTGCTCAAGTGCTTCGTCTTGTCTATGTCAACCCCGTTTCTGTCAGCTGCTTCCTGCAAGCTCTTATGTATCTTGTTCACTTCCTTCGTAATCCTGGGACATAGATACCTCAGCTCTTCTTCTGTGTAGGACTCTAACCTGTTCACACCCATAGTCCCTTCCACCAATTCTTGTGCTTCCATGTTCAACCTGACCCTATTCATGTAGTCTTCTCCTTTCCCACTAGCTGGACTTTGTGTGGAATTCAGACTGTTGAACCACTGTGTCAGCTGTTGCGCATTCACCCCCATCAGGGTAGCGTTTACATCGACTGCCATCGATGGCTGCGGCAGCTTTTCAGTGTTCGATGTGAGAGGTATTATCAGTGGGGGGCTCGACCTTACCAGAGTTGACTGAGCACATATGGGACTAAACTCCATCAAGGACCCAGACCCAGTTGGCTGAGCCGCTATCGGAGTTATCCCTGGAGTGTTTTCTATGCACCTTCTTTCTGTCCCATTCTGCAGCATTGATCCCTGACTGTTCAGACCCGAATTAGGATGACTATACAGAGGTACCACTGGACCTACAGTAATGGGTAAGGATATCGCATCTGGGTTCTGTCCATTCCCCATGTTCTGAGGCATGTTCATTCCCACACCATGGGTCATCATTGCCGGCATGCCCATCTGGCTCCCCGTCATTTGAGCATGTGCGTTTCCTCCCTGCATCTGCTTTTGAGGCATCAAAAACTGAGTTGATTCAGCTTGTGCCATTGTTGGGTTGTAACCATTCTGTACTCCCCTTACTGTTTGTTCTAGAATCATTCCTGCACTGTTATCACTGTTGTAGTACCCTGGCATCTGCGGCTGATAATTTTCTGCTGGTTTCAACACGGGCACATCTGGATATATTCTCCTAACCTGCGGTATCTGCGGGGTGAACAGCAGACTCGGGTCCTTAGATCCCGATGATGCTCCTGAACTCTGGGTTTCATTGCTCTGTACCGGTGCTGGAGGGGCAGAACTGGTACTTGGACCTTGTCCATTCTCTGCATAGGGCGGTGGACGGTCGTTCAGCAATTGCATTATCAACTCCTCATCCTCTAACTCCTCTTCTCTTCTCAACTTTTCCTCGTCCTCTCTATCCTTGGAACACTTTCTGTCTGTCTTACATGTGGCTTTCTTCCCTGTCTCTTCTCCTTCCTTAGTAATTGCGGGGAACAATTTCATCCCCTGCAATACATCTGATCTCCACACCTTCTGTGCATTATCCCACCTAGCATCCGCTAGTGTCTTCTCTACCTTCCTCATTCTGGTCTCGAACTTCTTTTGCTGTTGCTGTCTGGCCATCAGTTCCCAAATTGCTAGAGCCTCAAACTGTGCTGGCCTTGGAGGCACCTTCATGTCGTACATCGTGAATCTCAAATTCTCTAGAATCCTTATATTGAATGTCCCATGTATCGGGAACGCTACGCTCCCATGTTTCTCTGTCAACTTGTGCCATTGCTTTAGCCAAAGGCACGGAGCTACCCCCTTTTCCTCCATTACAATGTAAGCTGGTGTACCCTCAGGCGGCGTTTCCTCTCCTACGCTCGCTTTAATGTAAGACTCCCCCTTCATCGCGCTCCTGAATGCTTTAAGGAATTTCATTTTATCGTCTTTGATTTCACAAAGTATATAACCAATATTTGACTTCAATTCCACAAAACTTTAATCAATAGGTAACTTTAATTCCACAAAATTTGTAATCAATAGGTGACTTTAATTCCCGGAATACTCTTCACCTGCCTTTCCCCTTCCAATCGAGTCCCACGGACTGCGTCCAATCCGTGCGCGACCCGTCTCACCCACCAACCTATCCCAGCGCGGCTCTTTAGTGACGTCACACTCACACACACTGCGGCTGACAAAGCCTCGCGGCTAGTCCTCCTTCACTCACCTCTTTCGTAACAACTTCTGCATATATTGCGAGCTACCAAAAAATAAAACAGATCTGTCGGTTTACTACAGGAAGGGTAACACAATCGCTTCAGGACCTTAGGGACTTTTCACCAACTTTGGCCACTATTCGATCTCTTTCACCAGCCTCGGCCGCTATTCGGTCTTTCTCAGTCCCCACATTCGCAAGCAAATCTGACCCGCAGACCTACTCTCAACTTGTCAATGATCTGTTCTAGTGCACTTAGAATCTTGTCAAAGCCCGAAGTCGAAGTTTCTTTCACTCCCTAACACACGTACCCGACTTGTTGACCACGCCCGATCAACCTACTAAACCGCCCAGACCACAACATGGATCAACATACTCCGGAGTCTCTTGACCTCGCAGGGCCCGTCTCAACAACAACAACCACGTGGACCTTTTTATGCACAAAGCGCCAGACGCACATGAAGTTCGACGACTTCCCTACTCTCACACTCGGAGCCGCACCTCCGCTAACTCTATGAAGTTCGACGACTTCACTACTTCTACACTCGGAGTCGCACCTCCGCTATCCTTAAAAGAAAACCCTCGCAACCTTTTCACACACCCTGCGGCAATAAGCTGTGCAAGCGCAAAACCCTAACTTCACTCATACCATCACTAGTACCGCCAGCGCTGATTCCACACCTCCGCTCTCTCCATTCGCAAGCTCCGAGATCCCGGGAAAGTCGCGGTGGACCTAGCCCATCATCATTCTGTCAACCGTTTTATCCAAGGAAAAAACTAATTCAACTTCTCGAATGGGGTCTCAAAAATGTGTAACCCTTAATTCAACACCATGTACTTTAATAGTACAGGGTCCCAAAAGACGAAACCGTCCTCTGCTACCATCTACTGATAGAGCGGAACGTGGTAATAATTTTACCTGCGTTCGGACGCTCTTTAGGCCGATGAATCTTTTGACTTAGTGGGAACTCTCTGTACTCTCATATCGATTAGTCGCATCAAATCAATAATCAATAACGAACATAAGCAACACCTTGAACAACATAACACCTTACAATTAATCCAGAATACATTTCGGCGAACCCTGACCTTTCAGTCAGGAATAACCACACCAGTTTATTGCAAAGTTAGTTAATTTATTTCCCTATATTAACAAAGCTAGCACAATGTAAATGTGTCTCAACACCAAATGATAAACATATATGAACATTAATAGCTGTCCATAACGTCGAAACAAATGTAATCGATGTAGCATTTGAATCACAAGGCATTCGATAATGGCAATGCAAAGCACTAATACAATAATCTGTAATGAACTAATTGCGTACATTTAGTCAGCATAACAAGATCTCATATTGCATCGTGTGACATATGGAATCCTCGTCTAACCTCAAATTAGCATTGGCATGTGGGACTTCATGCAAAAACAATTTAGCAACATTAATTTAGAAAACTCCTAGCTAGGGCTCTTGCAAAAAATCAGCAGTTGGTTACCTAAAAGGAACACAATGCAATTTTACAATTTCTTTTCATATTTACCAATTACGATCAGCATACAAGGAAGTCTTCGTCTCACAGGTACCGTTCTTCGGTCAGCATGGGTACCGTTTCGATCAGCATAGGACGGGGCAAAGGGGCAGGGGTGAACGGGGCAAATGCCTCACGGCAGCAAGGTAAACTATTACTTCATGCAAAGGGATCAAATCAAAGTTACAATCTCTAGGGCAAGAATCATTTAAAGTCTCTTTCTCTCGATTAGAGAAAGCATCAAAGTCTCTCAAAATGGCGTCGCAGCAAAGTGGGCCATAATAGCTACGAAGTCAAAATGTTCGTAATCGCGGGCAAAATGGCTACCTTCTTCTCGTGCACCTGATTTTTATAGACAACAGTTCAAGTCCTGTAGGGTCTCCATTGGAGGGTTCATAGGTTAGCTTCAAATTGACCAATCAAAAACGACAGTTCTCAAGCTTTTACTTAAGCATACATTATCCTTGGAGATGGGTACGCAAATCGCAACATTGTTTCCCAATTAGCTTACTCTCAGAGCCTCCATTGTCCGCACCTGCAAGTCGACCTTGAATTAAAGAGAAAATATGCCAGGCTGGCACTAACTTTAAGATAAGCATGTGAACGGTTTCTGTGGAAAAGTACAGCTTCAAGCAAGAATACACGTTTATTAGCACAGTGGAAAAATACGAGCATCTAAACCGTGAGACCAGGCAACTAGGCCAAAGCCTCTGCTAAAGTAATGCTAAGCTAAAACATTTCAAACAAGCAAATCGTAGCACACGTTTATGATTATGTCGGATTAGTGCAACTCTAATTCACCACGTTATATAAAGCACGCGTATAAATGATGGCAAACTACTCTGAGGGCACATTTTGTCCCCGTACAATCTTAATTAGTTCGGTTAATGTCACACATGATTATTTCAGCACTACGTTTAAGCGTTAATAAATCAAAACCTTCATTTTCTGCTTCATCAATAACGAAGAATAAGGAGGGGAAGTGAAATTAAACACTTGCCTCGGATCACACACTTTAGGGATGCTGGGAATAATCCCAGGTGTTCTGGTTTCTCATCAAGCAATCCAGCCAATGGATGTATATGCTTCGCCTCCATTACCTACACCCACCTTACAGGCACCATCCCCACCTCTCCTGGTTTTAAGCCCCCACCCCCAACTGCCACCCTTCTATTATCAATGCGGCCCTCGGTCACATCTCAGACAAAACCTTTTGGCCACTGGGAAAATGTTTGTGAGTACCCATGTGTTAGAGCATAGATACTCACAAACATTTTCCTAGGGGCCACAAAATATGGTCTGTGGTAAGCCCGAGGGCCGCACTGATGTTGGCAGGATAGGAGTGGGGCTTTGTGGGTGTTTAAATGGTGAGGTATACTTTATTTGCTTCCTTTCCTTTACTTCAGTTAGTTTGTAAATAAAAGCTCCCCCATGTTTAGCATATTTCTAAATGCTAGTGCTCTCAGAAGTAAACAGCAACCCAGTGCTGCTGTTAATCTGGGGCCACTATGAGAAGGTTAGGAGGGCCGCAGGCGGCCCGCGGGCCGTACTTTGAGTATCACAGTGTTAGAGCATACTCTTTATGCATAGTTTCAGCTCATGGAAAGCTGATGAATATGTTTACACCCTCATTGGTGTGCGTGTGGGAACGGGCAGGCAGGCAAGATTTCTGCTGCTACAGCTCTTTAGCCGGAGTCTACAGTTCTTAGTCCGTCACCGTGTCACTCAGGGAAGAAAGAATTGGTTCTACAGCTGTGCAATTATAACGTTGAAAACACTGATTTGTTTTGCACAAATAAATATTAGCAAACAATGAAAAAAAAAAAAAAACAGACTAGTCGAATACGCGTTGCCAGAGAATCAGGTGCATGAATTCCTCGTGTAACCGATACTAAAAACGTAGCGGCGTAAACTTCAAAAGCTCAACTTTAACCCGCTTTGTAAATGGATCTTTTCAGTCATGTGCGTTGTTGGCTTCAGGATCACAGCCTGAGTTACCTTGTATGGATGACACTTGCTACCTGCGACCCAAAAACGGGCTGGGTTAGTTCGAGAAGACGGGCATTCAGGCAGTGCCCGAGGCCCAGTGCCCGAAGCCTCATTTGAGACGTTTGTTCCCATCAATGTCCAGGCCTGCCTTGCCGCACAGATGATCGCGGCCCATAACTCCCGCACTTGTCTCACTCCAGTTCATTTGACATGTTAGTGCAACTGTGCCAGTAGCGCGCATAAATCATACATACGTGCACATTTGGTAGTGGATAAAATTGGCCGCTTTTATTTTTTTTATAACAAACGTGTAATTTCCCGCAAACTTCTTAACGTTGCTTAAGGTTAATGTCCAAGATTTAAAACCGTCAGAACCGGTTCCTTCCGGGTCCCAGGCGGCCTTTATGGCGCCGGCCCGTGATGCCCTTGCAGGGGCGGCCTTTGCTCTTGTCCTCTATAGAATGGCAATGGACAGGCCCCTGCAGGCACAGCACGTGGTGTGTGCTCCAGCCTGGCCTTAGGGCATGACAGGGAGGCCTCTCCACGGAGATGCTGCTTCCAAGAGGCAGAGATTTCACTCCCCTTAGAAGGGGAAGTGGTGGGTGCAATAAACGGAGTTCTTCTGCCTTTGTCCCCGCAGTCCACATTCATGGTGGCCAGGCAAATCTTTCTTGCAGCTGGTGGAGTTCCATCTCAAACTCACATTTTAACCGGAGTGTATCCCCCTGGCCCCCCTCTTTCCTGCAGATTTGACAATTAATTGAGAGGCTTTGTCAGCAGATGACCTTGGCAGTAGCTTTCCTTGATGCTAGTGCCAGCAGTGCACCCTATAAATTACCTTAATCAAAGGGGGGCTCCACAGAAGGTGTTACTGTTTTGCAGAGAGATAAAATGTTTAATCATGTACTCCTTCCTTGGAAAAAAGCCCTTTCAAACAAGACCAGTGAAACTGAAAGTGTTTAGGCTTGTAGCACAGTGAATAAAGTGCTGGCTGCTGGTGGGTGTTGATATAACCAGGGCCACTGGAATTATGCAGCAGTGGAGGGCCAGATCATTCGGCGGGGTTGAGTAAAACATAGGGCAGGAAAAGGAAAATATGCAGTGTAATGCAGCAAATGTTATGATAGTCTGAGCATTATTTTGCCATTTCTAGACTTGTTAACAGTGTCTGGACATTGGTTGCACCTTATTAGTACCAGTTTACACTGAAATATAGAAATAAGCAACAGAAGGATGAGCATTCAAGCATTGCAAAGGGGCTTCTACTGCGCGGCAGCACATGTTGCTGCGTTTTTGGTAACTTTTGAACCGTTTGAGCTAGAGACATTTGTTGTGCTAAAATCTGAGGATTATGCAAAAGATGATGGATTATGTGGCAAATGTATATGCGAAAAACTCCACAGCAGCACATTCACATAAATCCAGTAGCCACGGATATAACTTTCAGGCTTCATGTTACTAGCCATATATATATATCTATATATCTATCTATTAATGCTTAAAAAAAGATTGCCACACACAAATTTGGGCCACTTTATGTTTTGGGTGCCCAGGACTATTTTTGGTCCCAATCCGACCCGTTTGTCACTGAAAGACTTTTCAAAAAGTAATAGCAGCACTGAATTCTGTACTAAAAAAATGTAATCACTGGTGGCTTGTGGCATTATGGTTAAAACTATTTCTTTGTAAGCAAGAGGCACAAAACCAGAAAAAGCAACCACACAACAAATTACTCTACATCAACATCTACTTAAGCAGTGTTCATACTTGGTTGCTTTCAAGTTTAGACCTAATTTGAGCAGACCATGTATATGTCTAGCAAAAAAGATACAAAAATATCCATTTGTAGTTCAAAGGTCTTAAACAGTACTACTTATTAGAAAGAATAAAACTGCAGCTTTAGGTACCATATTAGTTTACTCAAAGATCCTTTGTAATGAGAGGAGTGCCTTTTGCATAATTTTAAATCTAGTTCATGCACGAGGGCCGCAGGGAAAGGTGTTACATCTGATTTTAGTAAACTACTGGCTGTCTTTGCAAGTCATCACCTCTCGTCTTCTCAAATTCAAACACGAACAATAAGAACTGATAGAAAACACAATTCTGACTGACACTGTCAGTAACACCCAATCAATAACAACCAAATGAAGCTAAACTTTTCTGTTGTGCAAGCATGTGTTTTTTCAACCGCTGAAAGTGATTTCAATCTTAATAACAACAATCTGTGCAACACTTGGGAATCCAGCTTGGCATCAGACCACTGAGGGAAACTGAGACAAAACAAAAAAGCATTGACAAAGCCAATGGGAGGATGACTGGGAAGGGGAAGAAGAAATAGTACCTCAATCATGTTGGTAGCAGCGGACGGACTCTGATTAGGTTGAATAAATCTGTGCTTGCTCCGTGTGCCACAGAAAGGAATGGAAGTAGCACTTTTCTTATGTTGGCCTATTAGGAGGCAGCCACGATGAGTGACACTGAAGCCAACAAATGGTAATGGGCGGGCTCTAAGTCACCTTCACAAACAATGGTATCTCGCAAACGGGAGTGCATGCAGTGCATTCAACGTCACAGGCGCAACCTAGAAATCACTGTCACCAATTTACAAGAACAGGCAGTTACATTATATTGTCTGACTGCAAATCATTATTTTTCAATTATTTTCAGCACGTGGTGTGTGCTCCCGCCCTGGCCTAGAGCACAGCTGCAGAAACATAGGGTACATTTTCCAAAGTAGCTCAAAACATCACTGCAAGAACCTCTGTTTTCAGTTCCTTAAATGATATGCGTAATTTCAGTAGGGTGCTGTAGCCAATGGAAAGAGTGGCAGACCAGATTCAGCAGTTCCTCATTAATCTGTGAGATTCTGGGATAGTTTGAGTCAATTTCACTTGTACCCCATACCTCAGCTCTGGGATGCTGTTTTCCCCGTAAACACTGTACACAAACTGTCTACATTGGACAGACATTGGATTATTAAGCTCTGTTGCAGTGAAGCCCCAGTCTGGATGTGAGCTGTGACTGACCTCCTTCAAAGCACATCTAATCAGACCCATAAAATGGAAAATGGTTTTGATGAAGAATCCATGGTTCATATTTAGCATACAGCCCACCACCACCCTTTATGGGGATTGCTTAAGGGCCTCCTTTATGAAAAGAAGGCATATATGTTGATCTTTTGAAACATCTTGCCAGTACTTAGAAGCTGCATAACAAAAAAATATACTAAATATATGTAAATTACTGAATGCACAATATGTATGTGATGAACATGGCATTACTGGCCTGGTTTTCCCTAAACATTTTGCCTTGGAGCCTCCTGTTTTTGCTGAATTTGTTTTTACCGCCCTTAGGACTCTGCACTCTTTGCCACTGCTAACCAATAATAATGTACTTGTGCTCTTTCCCCTAAACATGGTAGAGTTGGGTTACACAAATCTGAATTACTTATAATCTCCATTTCCTGCTGGGCCAGCAGGCGGAAATGGAGTTTCCACCCACTGACCCAGGTGGAAACTCGTAGTAGGCCCAGCATGGAGGCTGCCACACTGGCGGCAACCTACCCGTCAGGACTTCGGCGGAGGGCTTTTCCGTCCTCCAAAGTCTTAATTAGGCCCATTGCCTTTAAGTTAACCCTAACTATTTTTGTGCCTATTTACCAGAGGGTTAAGCACATGTTAATTTGGGGTTTGCTTGTGTTTGGCTCTGATAGTGACTGTGGTTGTTGCTCCTCCCCTCAACCAGTAACCCAATTTCCAAAGGTATGCATTAATGTATGTATATATCTGGTATTCCTATAGAATTAACCTAGACAAAAGGATGTGGAGTGCTGTAGAGGGTCAAATATACAAATAAACACAAATATACAGTCAATGAGTGATTGGAGTGGAAGTTGGATTTCAAGAGTGGAAATGGGCTGTTCCTTCGTTGTAATGTAGTACTCATTAGAAAGGTGTATCTTCAGCTCTTCCTTAAACTGGAGCAGAGTTGGGGTGGTCCTCATGGACACATGGATGCAGTTCCACATCGTGGGTGCATAAATGAAGCATAACCATTGCCCTGTTTTTTCATTTTTGCACTTTATTTTTAGTTTGGAAGTGCGTTTGATAGAGTGTGCTGACTGCCACTTTAGCCGGTGACATTCTCAGCGATATAGACAGTGGTGTGGGTATCAATGGCTTTTCAGATGATTCTGCTTGCTGAAGATGGTGCAGGCCAGGAAAGGAAGCCATTGGAGTTCTACCAGGGAGTGGGTAATGAGAACATATTTATTCATGTCGCAGATGGGATGTTCCATGCTGTGCAGAATGACCTTAAGGGATGGCTGGTGTGGAGCCTAGGAGGCCATGGAGCAGGGTGTTGCCACTATCCACGTGCATGAGTATGAGGGTTTGGAGAGCAGTTGAGAACGTTTTTTGGTTTCACTTACCTTAGCAGAGAAAGCTAGTACCAGGAGGTCTCTTTATTCAGCAAATTAAGTCAGTGTCTGGGATGAATCTAAGTGCCTTGTTATTGGGTGAAATTTGGGGCTCGAAATAGTCACTGTCCTCTCCTCACTATTACAATTTTCTCTGAAACTCTGTTTCATTCCTAACTTACTTTACTTTATGTAACTGTTTTGACCCAATTGGAGGCTCGCCTCCTTGAAGCACCATGAAGCCGATTGGCTGTTACAGACAGTGCGTACATCTTTTATCAAACTTACTTTAGTCTGAGAAATGTGAACATATCCTAGGTAAATTCTGGTTTATCTACATGTGATGTGTTTTTATAAATTGCCTTTAAAGGTGCAACAAAGTATAAATACGAGAAAGAAGCTGCTTGTAGACACCCCCCCCCCATTTGTACTTCAAGTGAAATGGATAATGTGTGTGGAATTATGAAACAGATTTCATAATCAAATTCATTGTGTGCTTCAAAAATTGGATTTCATGACAGGGGAATGTTCCCATCTGTAAATCTCGGGTAATCTAATCTTGTTCAGTGTAATCAAATCAAGACTTGCTGTAACTCGAGAGCTAGTTTACATTGAGATGCAAATGGCATAGCTCCTGTAGCATTAACATTAAATACGATGACTAATGTTTTTTACGGCAAAGGCTTTGTGGCTGATCTCCCAGACTCTTGTTTCCATTCCCTTCGGTAAAAGCCATAGTTAGGCTGCAGCTCATACTTTAAAAAACAATTAAGTACTGGATGCATTTTGTGTTTATAACAAATATTTCGGAATAAACATTAAAAAAATGTCCTTAATTTTTCCTCTCTATACCTTCTCTTTCATCTTACATTTGTTCTAAACTTGCTGTGATGCACAGCTGACCAGAAGATACCTGTAATTCATAGCAGGACACATTTCTGCCAGCCAGTATTATATATTGTTACTCAGAACATCTTTATTTACACTGAGGGTCACAAAAGCGAAGGTCTAGGCTCCATGTTAAAAAATCATTAGCAAAGTCCATAGGTCAGTCCTAGCAAGGCTGCATTTGATTTCCTTTTTTTAGCAAATATATGCAATAAACAAAAAATATGTAAAAGTAATTAAATAAAAAAGTCACCATCCAAGGATGGCATGCATATTTGTGCAAAAAGCAAAAAACTGACTCATGGCAAAAATAAATGAAAAAAGACAATTAAAGCATAAGTGCAAGCAGAGATTGCCCTACCAGACCAAGCACTGAAGTGGACCCCTTTTTACGGGGAATGTGCATATGTGCAAAAGTAAAATGCTGTCTTGTCAGTCACACTGAAGAAAGCCAATAATTGAAATGATGTGACCCTTTGCCCCATGCTGTGCAATGTGATGGGTGGATGCCAAAAGTGAATGACACTTATAAAGACCTATGAATGAAGAGAGCAGACTGAAGGCTCCTCTATGTAGATATATAAGTATGTATTTTAATATGATTTTTTGGAAAACATGAGGCTGTTGTGACACTTAAAGCTGTCTCTAGGCCAGACGTAAAAAGAAGGCCTAACTTAGAGTGTAACGTAATGGGAAAAATGCAATTTTCCTGCCTCAAAGAAAGATGGGGAATCCATAGTTTTCTCAGCCACTCCACTGTCAGAAATATCCTGTTGGCAAGCCAACAGCTAGAGAACTGGCCCTTCAAAAGCATTGCAAGGTCAGCTCTGTTTATTGCTACATGCTATTCATGGCAATCCCACCACAGGAAAACACAACAATGTCTCCATGTGCTGCGAGATTACTCCAGTACTTCATGAACCTTGCTTGTTTAAAAAAAAAAAATCCAAGCTTTGGGGGTTTCTCTCGGAAAACAACGTTTTACCAACAGTGCTGTTTGCAGGTTTAGCAATACGTTCCAAGAATGAGGTTAACATAGCACACACATGATTATTTCTACTCTGAACTGGTTGTGTGTTCCATGCTTGGCTTACCACCAGGATGAGTTTGGAGTTGACTTGCTTGTGAGAAGGACCAATAGGTCTGCAACCATTACTAGTAACGTTATGAGGCTTCAGGCATTTGAGTGCACAGGATAAAAACAAACCTTTTAGGCACAGCTCACAACTAACCTAATTTAGGCCCTTGATTTTCTAAATCACGAAGTCTTCTTGCGCTTTCCTACCATCTATAGATGAACGTGTTGATATTCTCCCAGTAGACTGCAAAATTGAGAACTGAGAACGATTCCCTCTAGGTAAGACCCATGTACTATTTACAACAATTACCATTTGAGGAAGATGGTTCAGTCCTGAGAGGGTAGCATATTCTGACTGGAAACTTAAAGTAAAGTATCTGCTTTACTGATTCTTTTCTGCAGGTATATGGTGGGAGCATTTGGAAGACACATTTGTGCTTAATGTAAAGACTCTTCTACTGAATCCTCTGACCCCAAAATCCTCACAGAGACCCTCAACACATGTAGGCTGTGGCGCGCCACACAAACATGATTTCGCCTTATGCACACAATGCACTCTGGAATTCTGGGCTGCCTACTGTTTGTCCACTATATTCTTAGAGCATCTCAGATGTAATACGTAACCATAGTCAACTCTCGAATTCGCTATACATCCCACCACAATCTATTGTGTTGAAATTATATGGAAGGTTAATTTTAATATACACGAGCACCTCATCATGATTTTTGTTAAACAGGTTGTGGGTCACTGGCCAACCATTTGTCAAGGATTATACCCAAATTCTTTAAATATGCATCAAGTTCACTCATTGGTTAATGAAAAAAAGATCTTGGACATTCATCTTCAGATTCTTGAGTTTAGCCTGGGGCATACAGATTTACATGTTAGCCTCATTCAGATGTCTAAAGTGTACAAACAAGTGATGGGCGGCATGCCTGAATTAATCCTAGCCAGTGGTAATTATTCGGGGGCTGCATCCCAGTTCATTGTAATGTTGCACACCATGCCACCTCAGTTTGGACCCAGCCATATGGAAATCAATCTTGACCCTGCTCCAATAGGAACATTCCAGCCAAACCGGCTGCTGTTTGTATACTTTCACCAATCAAATGACACCAGATACTACTTTGCATCCAGAATAATCTGTTGGAAAGATCGTTATTTTAGCAACGAACTCGACAGTTATTTTATTTCCCATCTATACCCGGTGTTCAAATGTCAAGATCCAATGTCTCCAGGACTGTTCCCATGAAAACTGTAGGAGGAATCGCCTGCCACCCGGAATCCCTGGATTCCCCCTGAATTCAGTGATGGCAAAGATGCTTGTTTGCGAACAAGAGCATGACAGTCTTTCATTTGCACCACAATAATTAAAAGAGACAAGCATGGTAATCCACAAAAGAGGAAACTGCTTATTCTAGGCTTGGGATTGTCAACCCAGCCTCCACCCCTGCCAGGACAACATGTTCATCGTGTGGTTAAGTATTGGCAGTCTCTGTGAAATGCAAATGAGAAATTCCACTGATGTCTTCTGGGAAGACTATTAACTGAAGGATGCCTCCTTTCATGTGAAAGGCAAAAGTGATATTCTGCCTTAGAGCTATCTGAAAGAAAGTTATATTTTATCACCCGGTAAAAATAAAGTTTAGATGCAAGATGACCCAGAACTATTTCGAGGCTTTATTGCACTTTCATATTTCATATTAGTCACAGCTGCTGCCAGGAAGATCGCACAAATTGCCTACATTTATTTATCCAGCGGTTTATTATTATGGGGCTTGTAGGCTCTCCTGGGTTCTTGTGCTTAGTAAAGAGGTCAACAAAGCAGAGAGGGAGAATGTCTGGTCTGCGTGCCAGTCCAGCAATCCAGAACTACAACTAAAAGAAACACTTTAAAAACTTAAACTATTCATGTAGAGTTGCACTCATTGTATGTAGACGGTATAGAGTTGATAGGGTGCATTAATTTACTGAGGCATGGGAGAGATGACACAGATATACAGAGGTTCATCCTGAGGTCAAAACTGGGGTGCAGTAACAGCAAAAATGTAGGAAATTCACAAAACATCAGATGAAAACCTTACTGCCCTATGTGCACGGCACACCAACTTTTTCATAGATATAATTAACATGCATGAAATGGTTCTTGTGCTGCCTAGATTACCCACATCTTTGTATCTTTGCCAGTGGCACTCACTTAAAACAATCACTTAAAACACGCACTGATACAGCCCGATTCGCAAAGGTGTTATCAGAAAGATAAAATGTACTCCCATAATATGAATCTCATAAGTATTCACACTAAGGGATGGGTAGAAACTGAAGTAGCAGAGGTTAGGAGACTGTACTCTGCTCCTCCAGGCCAGTGAGGAGATGCGCTCTACCTCCCAGGTGGATGCAGCCCATCCTATCTGCAGCTTTCGAAGCGCCTCTGAAGTCGCTGAAGTCACCGAAGTGCATATGTGTGGGCTTCACCTAGTGCCCAGCCATCGAGGCTTTTTGTTTAAAAAAAAACATCCTCTTAAAGTAGGAGTTTGTAATTTAAAAACAAAATATCATTTGTCCTGATGCGCTGGGATTGTGGGATTCTTCCCCTGCACAAAGAGGTCATTAATTAAATTTCCTTTTCAGGACAGCCAGGCTTTTCCAGCTCTACCACCTTAAAGGATTTCGGTCCTTTGCAGGGACCCAAGAGTCTTTTGATCTCCCTCATCGTTTTTTTTTCAAATATTTACAGACCAGGAATTTTTTCATGGCAGGGTGTAAAGCTTATAAATGCTTTGGTTCGATCTGACTTGTCTACATAGGGCATCTAAGAAATTAGCGCCAGATGTAGGAAGCCTTTTGCGCCTCTCAAACGTCGAAAAAGGCAGTTTGCGAGGCGCAAAAGACAACGCAATGCACAACCTCAAATTGCGAGTCGGTACTGACTCGCAATTTGAGGCTGCGACTCGCAAATAGGAAGGGGTGTTCCATTCCTATTTACGTCCGCATCGCCATGCATAGTTGCTTTGGGACCGTGAATGCGGTCGCAAACCAACTCGCAGTTACCATCCACTTTGTGAATGCCCCCCAAAAATATTTTTCAGAGCAGGCAGTGGTCCTATGGACCACTGCCTACTCTGAAAAAACCGAAACAAAATGGTTTCGGAATTTTTTCGTTTTGCAGCTCGTTTTCCTTTAAGGAAAACGGGCTGCAAAAAGAAAAAAAAACTGCTTTATTTAAAAGCAGTCACGGACATGGTGGTCTGCTGTCTCCAGCAGGCCACCATCCCCGTGAGTGCCTAGACTCGCTAGGGGGTCGCAAACTGCGACCCACCTCATTAATATTCATGAGGTGGGTCTTTGCGACCCCATAGCGAGTTGCAGAAGGTGTCTTAGACACCTTTCTGCATCTCGTATTGCGAGTTGCAATTTGCGAGTCGCTATGACTCGCAAATTGCAAGTCGCAATTTTTGACTTACCTACATCTGGCCCTTAGTTATCAGTGCATTTTATGAGCAGTTATGCTTACAGCGGGCCGATGATAGTTCCGCCCCATCGCTGCTAAGTGGAGTAAGGCGTTGTCCGTGGAGATCTTCCCCTCTGAAGTTCTTAGTGCCTTTGAGGCCATTGATGATTCAATGTATTCAGTAAGTCTCAAACTGCAGCAATTTAAGACTATTTGCATGGTGTATTATACCCCAGATAGAATTGTCAAGTAAGGAGCACAGTATGGGAGGACAAGACTAAGGCCCATATTTATACTTTTTTAGCGCCACATTTGTGCCGCTTTTTGACGCAAAAATGGCGTAAACTTGCAAAATACAATTGTATTTTGCAAGTTTGCGCCACCTTTCGGCAAAAAATTATGCAAATGTGGCGCTAAAAAAGTATAAATATGGGCCTAAATGTGGTTGCATCGCAGCTGATATCTTTCATATGTTCATCAACTGCCCTGGTGTACAAGAATTTTAGGTAGGAGTGACCCGCCTGCTATCAAACTGTCTAGGCCATAATATACGCGTAACTTCCAAGGAAACACTGTTGGGTACTGCACAGTTTCAAAAGTGATCTGAAAAAGCTGCTATCTATAATAATGGTGGTTTCAGCGAGGCTTTGTGTTGCTCGAGCCTGGGTTTTTTCCAAATCCTCGTAGGGTACTGGAGAGGTAGGTCGCTATCCGCAATTTATACGAGTTCAAACAAGTTCTGGCTAAAAATAGAGGGGCTGGCTCTATTACGAGATTCCAGCGCATTTGGGTTGGTTTTAGTTGGGATCCATACTGCAAGGATAATTTTGATGTTGGGAGCTATTTGGGTAATTGTTTACAGTCTTAGGGGGTCATTCCGCCCGCCAGGCGGAAACCGGCATGCGGCCGCCAATGCGGGCGCCAATGCGGCCGCACTCACGCGGCCCCCATTCCGACATTCCCGCTGGGCCGGCGGGCGCAAACCAAGTTTGCGCCCGCCGGCCCAGCGGGAATGAGGCCGCAACACAGGAGCCGGCTCCTAATGGAGCCGGCGGTGTTGCGGCCGTGCGACGGGTGCAGTTGCACCCGTTGCGCTTTTCACTGTCTGCTAGGCAGACAGTGAAAAGCTGGCCGGGGCCCTGTTAGGGGGCCCAGGACACCCCTTACCACCAGCCTCTTCCTGGCGGTGCAAACCGCCACAAACAGGCTGGCGGTAAGGGGGTCATAATCCCCAGAGCAGCGCTGCTTGCAGCGCTGCCCTGGCAGATTATCACCGCCGGGGCATAAATGGCGGGAAACCGCTGGCCCCGGCGGTGCGACCGCGGCGGTACCGCCGCGGTCAGAATAGGGAAGAAAGCACCGCCAGCCTGTTGGCGGTGCTTTAGTCATTTTTGCCCTGGCGGTCTCGGACCGCCAGGGTCAGAATGACCCCCTTAGACTCAGTATGTCTATCCCTGCTTGCTAATGGTTAATTGATAACTGACACAGCTGAACCAGCATTCTGGAATCGACATATTGTTAAATTGTGATGTACCCTCTTTATTTATTTGGATGTTTTCGTTGTTCCTTATGCTATAGATGCTCTGATGCCTGTTTTATTGTTGTTTTTTGTGAATCATTTAAAAATAAAATAAAATACAAAAAGGACTACCAGGTTTTTCATGGCAGTCCTCAACAGGAAAAATTGAAGTTGGAATGCCAGTCCTCACTGGGGCGGATGGTCTTTGTCAAAGAGGTCCACCAGACGAGCCAGTGTGCATTCCACCATTGGAAACATGGTGTACCCCAACTCAAACAGAGCGAGGCAACCACATGTTTGCAGGGCAGAGTACTGCACCATATTTTTGGTGCAGTACGCTGTCTTTCAGATTCCAAAGAAGGCTACAAAGCATCCCTACACAACTTAATCATGTGCATGGTTAGTTATTTTAAAAATTGCTTTGAGTTCTATTTCCTTCTTCGATTCTCCAAAAATAATTCCAATGCATAGCATCAATTCCTACACACCTAAACTGAATTCTGAATTAAGTGGTGTAACTCAGTCCACCTTTGGCTTTATTTCTGACTGGTCCATTTAGGTGTAAAGTAGGTGCTGCTACTTTGTGACTGTATGCCAAATGAGCATTGAAAGAAATTGGAGTATAAGCTGAAGGGGTGGAAAGAAACCTCAAATAATAATTATGAACCTTGTCAGGGTGAAACACTAAAGTCACTAAATAAACCTAAGCTTAACCTCTAGTAGCTGGACACAAGGCAGTCAAGCTTAACTCAGAGGCTGTGTGTAAAATATTTATGCAGTTCTCAAACAGTAATAAAGTAAAAACAACACAAGAAAAAAATCCAACCAATTTAGACAAAAGTGCACATTTTAATAAATAAAATGACACCAAAACAACAAACATACATTAGGTAGAAACGAAGATATGATTTTTTAAACTTTGATTTCAAAATAATGCCAAAAAGCACAATGCTCCCAATGACTGGAATCAGTCGGGACAGGAGACAGCAAGGGAGATCTTTGGAGGGAACATGTGGGCCCTTGCGTGAAAACTCCAAGTGGGTAAAGTCCATGCTCGTGAAGGCCTCAACACCATTATGATACTGCTGGGTGTCCATCTTGATGAATCTCTCTACATTTGGCCCTAGAAACATTTCCCAATATTAGATCTCCTTCAGCAGGGAAAACCAGCAAGTTGAATCAGACCAGGGATGGGTTTGGCTGGACGATGGCCCCAGTCTCCTGCTGGTTCTTTCAAAGAAATAGTGGCAAACATTTCTTAGTTCTAGCTTTTGCAGTTTGGACAGAAGGAGTTCTCTCCAGCACCAGCCAATGGGGCCAGGACCTGAGGGGCACCACTTCTGGATTAGGACTAGTTGGAACATGTCAGCTGGGAAGTTACAGGGAGAGGGTCTCTGGAAACTTGTTGTGTCTATGAAGTTCAAAAAGGAGGTCAGCCAACTGACCTTTAGAGTTACTTCTGGTATCCTAGGTTCAAAGGAGGCAGGTCCAGTCTTCCTACTGGACAGAAGGGTAATCATTCATCTGCTCCCCACAAGTCCAGGAGTGAGAGGTGTACTTAGGATGCTCAGAGCCAGCTGTCAGTGCGTGAAACTCCTCGCCGCTCCATAACCAATGGAGTAAAACTTCCCATGGGTGACTCTACCCACTTCTGTAGTACTTCCTATGTGTTGTACTGTAATCTATACTCCAGTACACTTCTTTCCTTAATTTCAACATGGCAGAACACTTCTTCTCCTGGTCAGAGCTTCCTGTGCCCACTCAGAGGTGTGACTACGGAAGTCAGCAAACCCTCCCTTGTTGCCATTCCAAATCAGTTCTGGGGACGCTCCCTCCTCCTACTGGGTCTGGGGCCAAGCTGACTATCAAGATAAAATGAGTCAGGACCAGATGTGAGCTATATCTGCTGTGACAGTGTAGGTATCATTGGATGCACATCTTTCCACACCAAAGCCCTTTGTCCACTGTCTGGGAGCAATCCACACCTCACCACAGGGTAGCCCTCATCAGTCAGATGACATTGTACACTGGCAGAAAGACCCATTTGGCTTAAGCAGGAAAATTGGTACTTTCTAAAAGTGTAATTTAAAAAATAATAATATAAATCCTACTTAACCATTAAGTTGGGTTTTAAATTACTAATACAATTAGCCCTTGAATCATCTTGCTAGCAGCTCCCAAACTGCAACTAAGTATTATAAGTTGCTATTGGGTAGCCCAGTGTTTTCCTATGGGAGAGCCAGCCTTGTCACTTTGAAAAAGGACTTTGTTTTTTTTATTGCCAGAACATGTAAAACATTAATATATATAGATGCCCAACTTTTTATATACCATACACCCTGCCCTTTGGGCCTTTAGAACCTACAGTACTTATAAGTATCAGAAAAGAAAGGTTCAGAAGTATCAAAAAAGGAATGTTTAGGTATGGCAAAATGTTTATTTTACCAAGTCAAAATGGCAGTTTAAAACTACATACCCAGGCTGCATGAGCAGGCCTGGAGGCACGCCTTGCAGTGCTATTTTAGTCGGTGGCACAGTCTGTGCTGCTGCTCACTAGTAGCATTTATTTACAGGCCCTGAGTACATATAGTACAATATAACAGGAGCTTATAAGCAAATTAAATAACTCAATTAAGTGTGTATTAATTTTATCATGTTTTACAGGGAGAGCACAGGAACTTTACCACTGGTTAGCAGGAGTAACATGTTTATTGTCCTGTGGTCAACAAAAAACGGCTTCAGTAAAACAAGATGAAAATCTGGGGGAATGACGCAAAAAATGTGTTTACTTCCAATAAGCCTCGTATAGTTTGGCCATTTCTTTAGTGGTCCAATTTTGCCTTTTTATACCTGTCGAAGCCACCACTCTTTCATACGTACTTACATCATACTCAGGAGAAAGACTATATGATAATTGTTTAAATTTCATGAGTCACTTAGGTTGTATTTGTGGTTCTTTATTTGTATCAAAGACGTTTTGGGGTTGATGAATTTCATCTAAGTTATGCATGCATCATTTGCAACTATTCCCAGAAGGAAAGCCACATTTACTTGTGCAAACAGTTTTGTGAAGCAGGACCTCTGACCTATCAAGGCAGTCATCTATATTCTTGAAAATAGTTTTACTTCGGCCTTCTGTATCTAACCCTTTTACAATCACCGTATCCCATATCCCATTTAGAGGTGTACAAATATTTTCCACATCATTCTCATATGTACTTTGATTACTACCAATCGGTCACAAATGCATGGGGGGCAATGCAATAAAACCAGGACGTTTGTACCTCATTTTAAACTGAGTTGAGAAAAAGGAGAGCAACATGTTTTACAGCGTGGAAGGGAGGGATAATCGATGGGATACTGTTCTCATGTGTTCCATGTCTTATTTTCTGACCTCAATCGATGTGTGATGGGTTACCGATTAGGCGGTATAGAGCAACTATTAAGTTTGGCAGCAAGTGGCATGAGCCGCCTTTGATTATATGTTTGTGACCGTGTCCATTTCTCCTTTCCACTTTGAGAGTCTTTATTTCGTTAACAGTTGGAATTGTGTTGTAAACTATCATACCAAGCATGCTATCTCTTTAACTGCAAGGTGTCATCAGGTGGAAACTTGTGTTGCAGAGATTCCTGAAAGAGCAGTTGAAGACGAGGTTTTGGTCTGGAAGCTGTGGACAGTGTTGACTTGAGGTGGATGCTAGGGGCGGCTCCTCTGTTAGGGCGGAGGAGCATCCCCCACGCCAGCAGCAAAGGATAATAAACTATGTTTATTACCCTTTCGTTCTGAAAGGCGCAGGGCCATGGGGGGGCTAGTTGTGAGGGGTAGTGCTCAGCACTCTCCCTCAGAGCGCATGTGTGTTTGGCCTGCCGTCTTGGGCGGCCAAACACACATGCGCAGAAAGGTTCTCTCCAGCCCACAGTTTGCCTGGGAGAGCCCTGGCTGGGCACTGCCAGCCAATCCTGACGCTGCCCTGAGCAGCGTCAGGACTGGCCACAGGGCAGGCTGGGAGCTTGTGCCTGAAGCGATGGAAAGGAGAGTGGCGCAGGTCGGCGGATCAGGTACGTTAAATTTTTTTAAAAAATAATTCAATGTTACTCTCCTGCTCCCCCTCTCTCCACAGGGCTCCGCCCCCCTGTGCTGCGCCCACCGGCCCCTTTTTAGAGCTGCGACTGTTGGATGCATTAAAAGATTTAAACTAAACAAGTGTTGGGGCACTTCTTAAGATATTCTCCTCCCCTATAGGCCTTCTTTTCTCTTTTACTGAACCACTGGTGAGTGTTGGAATTGGGTTTGTGATATATGTTTTGCTAATTGTTGTTATAGTAACACAAATAAAGCATTTCAATACAGAGAAACAGGAGATCAACAAAAAACACTGTTTCATAGTAGCAACGAAAAGTGTTTTTAAATTAAACTGCAACAAAATAGAACATACGTATTCAGTGCCAGCTATCCGTTGTGAAGAAAAAAAGGAAATATTGCCAGTTTATAGGGCAAACTGCACCAAAGTGTAACAGTAGGAAAAATAGAAATTTCCATGAACTGCTGGTAGGCCCATCATCGGGGCACCGCCTGCACAATAAACACTTTCCACACCCCTAATCCTATTACTCATATGCATGCAACAAAAGTGAGCAGGCAGATTTAATATTAAAAGACAATGAGCATACCTCTTCAGATGGAAAAGGCTGAGTTGGACACATGGTCGTGGTACTCGAGCGCCCATCTGGGTAAGCGTGTGAGGGTTTTGTGTTTAGCTTTCTGAACTCGTGAATATACAGTCTTTTCAATTCATATGTCTCTATCAGGGATGTCATTTAGGGGGTCGCAGATGCTGTCCCTTGCGACCCCTGCCACTGCCTTTGCGGGCCCTGGCCTCAGAGATGGCAAAATCAGTACCAGGAACACCGGGGCAGCTCGTCCTCTTGAATGTCAGTTGTGACTCCACTTTCTTTGTTTTATTACACTAATAGTGAATAGTGTATTATTCACTATTAGTGACATAGAGAATGGAGCGCCTTTAGCTTGAATATGACCCTCGCTGACAGCGGGGGTAAGTGAAAAATACTTTTAAATGTATGTTGTGTGCATGCTTGCCGGTGAGAATCTGTTCATATGAGAGAGTGTGTGTTCATGTGTGAATGTGTGTGTGTGTGAAAGTATAGGTCAAAGGGCGAGTGATGTCGCCTCTATTTCCACTGGCATTTTGGTGAATTGACGTTTATTGTCTCTTGTCTGGCAAATGTCTTATGAACATTTGAGCTCTGGGCACCCTATGGTACCTCAGGATCTGTTCTGGCATTCCCAGTTTTCTGGATAAAATGTATTGTGTGCAGAGGGATATCATAAAGAAAGCTTTGTAAACAAAAAATAAACATATCTGTTCTAGGGAAAGGGATCCAGGGCCAGATGTAGCAAAGGATTTGCGCCTCGCAAACGGCGAAAATCGCCGTTTGCGAGGCGCAAATGCCTCTTTGCTATGCAGAAATGCATATTGCGAGTCGGGACCGACTCGCAATATGCATTTCAGAATCGCAAATAGGAAGGGGTGTTCCCTTCCTATTTGCGATTCTGAGTGGTATGCAATACCATTTGCGACCGCATACGCGGTCGCAAATGGTGTCGCAGTTACCATCCACTTCAAGTGGATGGTAACCCACTCGCAAATTGGAAGGGGTCCCCACGGGACCCCTTCCACTTTGTGAATGGACCCAAAACAATTTTTTCAGGGTAGGTAGTGGTCCAAAGGACCACTACCTGCCCTGAAAAAAAAACGAAACTAAAGGTTTCGTTTTTTTTTTTAAGTGCAGCTCGTTTTCCTTTAAGGAAAACGGGCTACACTTAAAAAAAAAAAAACTGCTTTATTGTAAGCAGTCACGAACAAGGAGGTCTGCTGACGACAGGAGGCCTCCATGTTTGCGAGTGCCTATACTCGCTATGGGGCTGCAATTTGCAACCCACCTCATGAATATTGATGAGGTGGGTCATTGCGACCCCATAGCGAGTCGCAGTCGGTGTCTGAGACACCGTACTGTATACCAATTTGCGAGTTGCAAATTGCGAGTCGCATGGACTCGCACTTTGCAACTCGCAAATTTTTTATTTGCTACATCTGGCCCCAAATGTGTTATGAACGATGGCACATAAAATACAGCAGAACTGGACATGCCACAAGAGGTGCCATGTTTGCAGATTACAGTGCAGCGGTCCAGCCCCAGCCATGTATTGTTCCGAAAGCCTTATTCGGAAGAAATCCAGCTAGCCCCAAAACAGGGTCCCAAAGAAAGGGTTGGATTGGGTTTGTGGTGGTTGTTGTTTTTGCATGGCTGAGCATTCAGATGAAAGCTATGAAAGCTTACCAAATAATTATTTTACTTTCAAATTTTTCATGGAAATCAAACATTCGTAAGTGGTGTTGTTCCTCATTTTTTACGAAAAAGATCTCTGTTGATGTGACTCATTTATTGGAAAGTTTACAGTGAAGGTATATTCTCTCCCATACTTGGTGTACATTCTTTCACCTATACCTTAGGAACTGCTGGCCACCTTCTCTGCTACAGTAGTTCCCAACTTTAATAAAACAGAGTCCAGTAGTATTTACATCTTCAATATTACCTATGATTATCCCAGAAAATTATTGAAATGCATTGACTCTCCTTTCTAAAGTAGTACGTCTGAGTTATTACAGTCATTACAATATGGTATACAGCACAAAACCCAGTAACGTTACCATGAAAGAATCAAAGAGAATACAACCAGCAGTACCTGGCTTGATGTGCAGAATCTCTTTATTCCATGGAAAAGCTAGAAGCCCCATTAGTCAGGTTCACCCTACAATCAAACACCTACAATCAAGCAAACAAAAAGTAGTTCGCAGTGATTGGTCAGTTTTAAACGTTGATGAGAAGCTTCATCCAATGTGAGTTGACATTGTGAAGTGAGTTGTAGGCATGCATACCAACACTGATGAATACTAATGTGTTCTCCAAGGACTATTATCAGCTGGACTTCATTTTTTAAATAGTTTAACGAACTTAGGTGAAGTAGTTCCAATGTTATAAAACATTTTCACAGGAACAAACGTGTGACAGTGAACACATGCTTCTTTTGCCCTCAAAGCCTCGATTAATATATTAAGGCCAGTCAGACATAGGATGGTTGAAGAATGCTTAAAAGGAAAGCATGGGAGAAAGGGTCTGCAGTGAAGTAGGTTTATGTCCCTCCCGTGTCTGCCTTATGCTTCCTCCCTCTCTTGTCGGCTCGGGGAAGGCGGTATATATCCTGCTCTGCAACAATGAAGGAGCAAGGACAGAAGGGGCAGATTTCAATGCTACCAAAAAGGTATGAATAGGACCAAAGCTACTGGTGGACTTTAGAGTGGACTGCCACAAACTAGTCCTCCATAGTCACATGGCCATCTTCCCAACATTCTGCAGAGACTTGCTGTATTCCCCAGCGTGTTTGTTAGGAACTCGTCACTAAAATGTAGTTGCCTGGACTCATTGAGGTAGGAGGTAAGTTATTTATTTCATGCTAGGCCCTTAGGTTACTGCAACAGCGGATACGTCCTATCGAGACTCCATTCTAACTCCAAGTGGTTGCATGTCCATATCTCCGAGATACCATGCAACCACTTCACACCACCTTTCTGTTACATCATTAACTCATCAGCAGTGAAGGGATACATGTCACCCAAATAAAACATGATGAGACTGAAATGATCCATGGTCAGGACAAACAGACGAATAGGCAGAAATGTTTTCACTAAATTGATATAAAAATGTATACATCAGGATTTCATGACTATACATCTTACATATTTTTGTAGGTAATCTCGAAAGTATTTGGCAGAAGCAAAATATGTTACATTTGGCCATATTCTATTGCACGTTGGACCCCTTTTGTACTTTCAAATATTTTCCGTGTTCTAATACCTCACAATGAAAAAGATTTGTTTTTATGCAGATTATGTATGTGAAGTATATAGAGCACGTTTAGCTACAGATCAATACCGCACTTTACACCATGGTGAAGTTTATGGTGGGTAGAAATATACAATATATAAAAGATAACTTTAGAGAATAAAGGTGCAGAAAGTGTCAAACACAAAATTAATGGATGAGCAGGTGGTTGGACAGACTGGTGGATGGGCGGGTGTTAGGATGAATGGGTAGATGGTAGGATGGAATAATGTGTTAATGGATGAATAACTAAACCAGTAGATGGATGGATTAGCGTCTCTTTCATGAATGTACTGACAGGTGAGTATATTTCTTGATCATTCTGGAACCTGTGAGCCATGTGCCTTTTTACTTCTACAGATTAAATCACTGCAAGATCCCTGGGCCCACATTTTGTTCCCAGGATGTTACGTTTTTAATGCATGGTGTAAACAGTTGCACATCTGTTAAATGGCACTCACAAGAATAAACTGGCAAATGTCTGTGCTTCATCTGGTATGAAATTGCCTGATGCGTTATCCCTTGTTCTAAGGAATATGAGAAGTACTCCTGACAGGAAGACAGGATTATCTCCCCATGAAGTAGTGATGGGGAGAGTAATGAGACTTGCATATGTATCTTGAGCTACACTAGTCTCAATAGCTGATGACATTATTTTGGAATATTGCACCGGTGTGGCTGATATGGTGAAATCTGTCTCCCATCAGGTGAATGTGACAGCAGAAGACTACAAAGATACACCTTGTCATGGATTGAACCCTGGAGATTGGGTGGTGTTTTGAAAGAAAGTTTGTAAAGGATGTATAAAACAAATGGAGAGGCTCTTTCCAAAAGATTTTAACAACGATCAGTGCTGTCAAGTGTGCAGGTGGACCTCAGTGGATCCACGCTGCTCACACAAAGAGAGTAAGAATAGCTGAAGAACTGAATCAGGCAAATGATCAAAATACACTGCCTGCTGCACAAGCTCAAAGTCAAGTTCGCCGTGTGAATCCAGAGGGGGTGGAGAATTTTCAAGAACTGCAAAAGACAAAGTGCAACAACAAAAGCAAACGTTTCAGGTGAGTGAAAGTTCAGATGACGAACCTGACACTTCTAAATTCCAGCTACAGAGCGATAAGAGTGAAAAGCGTTTATTTCAATACAAAAGAGCAAAACATGAGTGGCAGCTACAAGAATTAGGGCCCAATTACGAGTGTGATAGTCTGCAGACAGCCACACTCGCGGGGCGGTCTGGATCACCAACAATGTGGCGGTCCAACCGCCACATTACAACCGTGGCGGTCGGGCTGCCAGGGAACTGCCAGCTACGCCAGGATCTCAGGGCGGTCTGGGGATTGGTGGTGCGGTTAATCCACCAGGGCAGTGCTGCAAGCAGTGCTGCCCTGGGATTACGACCCACTTCTGCACCAGCGGTTTCATGGAGGTAGCACTGCAATGAAAAGGCTGGCGGAGAACACGGCATGGGCAGTGCAGGCCCCCCCGGCCAGCACCATCACAATGTTCATTGTCTGTTTGCAGACAGTGAACATTTCAAGGGTACTGGTGCACCCTGCAGGCTACAGCATTGCCCCTGTTTCGATTAGGAGCCAGAGACAATGCTGTAGCCTGTTTCCTACTAGGCCAGTGGGCGGAAACTCAGGTTTCCACCCACCAACCTATCAGGAAACTCTTAATAACACCGGGGGGGAGGTCGCCACGTAGGCTGTGGCCACCCTATCGGGAGTTTGGCTGGCAGGCTTTCCCATCTGCCAAACTCATAATAGGGCTCAAAGTCTCTGATCAAAACAGTGGTAAGTTACAGTTGAAAATTAAAGTGAAAAATACCCCTGTTGGAAGAAAGAGATTCACTGTGGCGAAAGCAGACAGAAACAAGTTTGATCAAAGTACAAGTTCAAGTTTGAACCATACACTTGAAGAAGACAGAAATTAAAACACTGTCACTGAAAAAGCGAAAGCTGAAGACATTCCAAGAAAGAGAACTTGCAAACGAAAACACTGTGAACCAGCAAGGGACTTTGAGAGACAGCTACATTCGGAAAAAAGTGCAAGTAAATTACCAGTTACTAAAATTTCAACCAGGAGAGTTCCCGATTGAAAATATCCCTTGCCTGAGTAGGTATATTTAGCCACAGTAACAGTATCAGAAGAGGAAGAAGCAGATTAGATTGAGGAGGATTCTTTCCGAATAAACAAGTGCCAAAATAATCCTGAGAGTGGTTCAAATCTGGAAATTTAAACTGAAGAACAGCCCCCTTGAAAGGTGAAATGGAGACTTTGAGATATTTAGCTCTGATGAGAAACATGGAAACAACCAGAAAGATTTTTGTTAGAGAACTAAAATGATAGAAATGATACCTGAAGTCTAGTCAATCTATGACAGAATTGTTTTGAATCTTGAGACATGAACATTTACAAAAACTGAAAGGCCAAAACTGATTTCCTTTTTCTTGTTTATATCATTGCTTTAATGAAATATAAAGAGAAATATTAATTAATTAAAGAAAATGTTTATTTTTTATTTTTGCCACAAAATAATTATTTGGTCTCAAGTGAGAAGGTGGGAAACAGCAGATGCTGTAAAATTGTAGAGATGAAGCTACTAATTATAGCTATTAGTGTAAGTTGTCCTGTAGGTGTGCTTACTGACTTCTGTGGGAAACATTTGAAACTATACATTTTAATGCTGAAGTTTGAACTAATCATGACAAACATAAACAAATGGTACCAATACACTATGTACTCATTGTGGTTTTAAGGATAAAATGTATACTAAAATGATTAGTACACAGACATTATTAGTTGATGCCACATATGTACTTATCTTCCCACATCTGCTGGAGAAGGTTCAACATATGTACAATTAGAGATTTCATATTCTGTGTCATGTAACATTGTAATTGCAATTTTCAATCACAAACATTGTTTTCTCTTTATCTAACTGACGTTAATGTGTCTCTAGAGAATTTGTTAATTAATGAGAATAATAGAGAATTAAATAGGTGAAGTATTTGAGGGTGACTACATAAAACAAATATGGTATTAACTTTAATAGGGAATATTCATGTTTTTTGAATAATGAAGAGTGTGAGGTATTTTTTAGAGAACATAGGCCCTCATTCTGACCCTGGCGGTCTTTGACCGCCAGGGCGGAGGACCGCGGGAGCACCGCCGACAGGCCGGCGGTGCTCCAATGGGGATTCCGACCGCGGCGGTAAAGCCGCGGTCGGACCGGCACCACTGGCGGGGTCCCGCCAGTGTACCGCGGCCCCATTGAATCCTCCGCGGCGGCGCAGCTTGCTGCACCGCCGCGGGGATTCCGACCCCCCCTACCGCCATCCAGATCCCGGCGGTCGGACCGCCGAGATCCGGATGGCGGTAGGGGGGGTCGCGGGGCCCCTGGGGGCCCCTGCAGTGCCCATGCCACTGGCATGGGCATTGCCGGGGCCCCCGTAAGAGGGCCCCTACATGTATTTCACTGTCTGCTGCGCAGACAGTGAAATACGCGACGGGTGCAACTGCACCCGTCGCACAGCTTCCACTCTGCCGGCTCGATTCCGAGCCGGCTTCATCGTGGAAGCCTCTTTCCCGCTGGGCTGGCTGGCGGTCTGAAGGCGACCGCCCGCCAGCCCAGCGGGAAAGTCAGAATTACCGCCGCGGTCTTTCGACCGCGGAACGGTAACCTGACGGCGGGACTTTGGCGGGCGGCCTCCGCCGCCCGCCAAGGTCAGAATGAGGGCCATAATGTAAGAGGAGTGCAAATAGTAAGAAACATGGAGAAGCAAAATATTGCTTTATATGAGCGAAAAGAGGTGGAAGAATTTAGGGTTTCAGGTTTACATCATACATTGAAAATGGATCAGGAGAGAAAAAGTGAAATGTTTTTGGTTAGGTGTAGTCCTATGGAAGAGCAGAACGTATAATTTGTAGGTGAAAGTGTTCATGATAAATTGTATGTAGTCAGTGGAAATCTTTCATCTAGATGAGAACACATTATAAGGAGGATTTACTATGTTTGTGGAAAGACTGCCTATTTTAATCTGCAGAGAATTTGGGTGTGTCATGCAATTTATCTTTAGTTTTTCCTCAAATCTATTATGTGGATAAGTTTGATGAAGAACCTGGTTTGAGGAGAGTGAAGCAAAGCTTTGGACAGGTAGTTTTAAATATTGTAGGTGCTATTATTCCTCCAAAGGGAGAAGCAATGGATGATATGAAGACTAGATGATTAGCTGCAGTAGTAGATAGACTTGCTAGAGAACTAGCAGGGGCTTTTAGATTAGGGAATGTAGAAATGGTAGCAGTTAGAACAATGGTCATGCAGAACCATCTTGCCTTAGATATTCGTAGTGCAAAAGAAGGTGGAGTTTGCAAAGTAATTAAAGCTAAGAGGTGCTGTACATACATTCCAGATTATAGTGGAGTGACTGATGAATCTTTCATTACTAAAATAATTGATTTGACTCATGAGATTAGCTCATTAGAGGAACCAGGACTATATGAGGCTGTAGGATCTTGGAGAAGGGATGTAACAAACTCGTTTTGGTAAATTAGGTGAATGATTGGATAATATTGATGGATGTCTTCTACACTGTATTTTAACACATATAATAATTATTCTGATTTGTGCTATTGCTCTATTTCTTTTACTAAAGTTGTTAGAGTATACCATGAATAGATATAATAGTAAAACTAACAACAGCAACAAATCTAGAAACAGAGAAAAAGATCAATTTATGTGGAAATTGACGATTATAGAGACCAAGTAGTTCAAAAACTAAAGCAAATTGAGGAGAATGTTCGATTATCTAAGAAGGTTTTAACAAACTAATGGCTGACTAGTAAAGTTTATTAATGGGGTTTTGGTGACCATAAAAAAATAATCAGAGGGGAGAGGTTGTTAATCTTTTTCTGATGTGCTATTTTAGGTGACAGCTTATTAGTGCAAATTAATAATTGTAATGCTGCATATAGACATAATCAATTAACTTTTGATTTTGCATTTAAAGCAACTTGATTATTGTATTTGGTCATTAATAATGCAGTATAGTTTGCCATAGTTTTGTGTGAGACACTATTATTTTTAAATGGATAAAGTTTCTGGAGTTTAGTTCGTCTTGCTCCTGTTTTACCCCCTCCCAATCAGTGTCTTAAAAAAACTGGGTTAGTGTTAAGAAACTTTAGAATTACATATTTGTTTTAATTTGCCAATGCGTCCCAACTATAATCATACCATACTCAATCTGCAGTTTAATTTATTGTTCTGCATAATTTGTGTATGGAAATTCCTGGATTTGAAAGCTCAGTGTTTTTTTGTTTTCCTCCCAATATTCTGTCTGATTATATTGAGACATTCTTTTCCTTCCTAAGATTCTGTTAGTACTCTTTATGAGTTTGGCACATAGAATATAGAAAGATTTAATTACCTACATGGGGATTTTGCTATGATTTGTCATTGTGCACTTAAGTCTTTTTGGTAAATTTATGCATTTCTCTGTATCATTTTATTTACAATTCTGTAATAAACTCTTTTAACTGTACGTTTGATCTAGAACTCAATTATTAATAGCCCCAGTTTCTATTTTGGCTTTGCTCTTCTACCGTAATTCTTGTCTTTATGAGGAGTGTGGTCTCTTACTAGTAGATCAGTGAAAGAACCCAGAGTTGAACTGACCCATGTAAAAATCAGGATAAATAAATATTGGGGTTCGGAATATTATTGGAATGGAAGGTTTGAGAGGGGAATTCTAGTTTGGAATATTGATAACAATCAAGAACTGGAAGATCTGGATAAATCATCTGGATAAGAGGGTGTGGCTGATGTGTTGGAAATAAAACTCAACTGTGCCAACTTCACTTCATGAACAGTTCCTCGATTTAACAGCCACATACTTCATAAGAAGTAAAAGAAGCCACACAACCACATACATGTGTTACATGTGCAATACAGTATGTATTTGATCAGATTCCCTAAAGAATGGTGCATCATCAGTTGACTTCACCCACTTCTTCCAGAGTGTGTGGTAATAGTAAATTTGTGTACAAACTGTGTTGGGAACTGTGTTTATAATCATGGTTTTCATAAATATTTTGTTCAGGGATGAGTTTTTTGCATTTTTACTTTTCCCTAAATCCTGCAGAAATGTGCACAACCAAAACAGTGGGATGAAGAGAATACCATGCACAAACATTGTGACAAAGACGAGATTTGTAAGTTGTTCTCCACTGCATGGCTTACAATTCGGAAATGAACACTAAATCCAGTACTGTGAGCAATCAGTATTTTCCTATGTGGTTTTCACATCCGATGTTACCATGGCACTGTGAATGAGATACTAGGCAATACAAGATTGCAACAGAAGTCTCAGCACCATGAGGGTTGCACCTTCACATACTGCTGCATTCTGCCAGGCATAGTTGATTATTCCTAATAAAATGAAGGCTACTAGACCTGGCAGTGAATAAACATGTCCTATAAATCCAAGCAGGCTGTGCCTAATATACAGATATATATGCGTTAGGCAGGTAAAATAAAGACGACTGCCATGTGTCATCGCCAACGTCTATTCTATTATCACATTTGCAATTTGAAAGTCAGATACATACATTTACAAGTCAGATGACATATCCAATGAATGCAAGACTAATCTTCACCTTCTAGTAATCTTTTCATGGGCAGTACAGTCTCTAAATGCAGGTCTGAGAAAAATGTAATTCCTAAACTAAGCTGGAAAATAAGAATGCATAAATGTAAATGAAGTCAACATTGATGTGGATAACTATAGGTAAGCATTTTCTTGTCCTTTCCACGTTTAATGCTGTCAAAATGATTTATTAAGAAACTGCCCCAGTGCGTGCTCAGTGTGCTTTGTTTTATGCCCATAATGATATTCAGAACCATCTATAGACGACTGTTTGCTTCTTCCTCTCTTTGTACTCCTCATTTGCATTAGCATTCCCTTTCATTGGATCTGGCCCTTCTTCCTCGCTCACCTCTCCTCTCTTCTCCTCTGCCCTCCCCGCCTTCTTCCTTTCCATTGTTTCGGCAGATTCAAGTTTAACAAGGCGAAAAGGAGAATCCACGTTTCCTGACTTTACAGTGGGCTGTGAGCCTGGCTCAACATAGCAGTGGTGGTGCCTGGAAACTTCCCTAGAAAGATTTGCCTTTCACTTAATTCCAGTTTTGAATAAAGTAGTTATTTTGGTTTTTCTGCAAAGCTCAAAACAACTGCGGTTATTTCTAATGATAGAGCGTTCCAACCTAATAATTTACCTGTATCTGGACGCTCTTAGGTCGATGAATCTTTTGACCAAGTGGGACACTCTTCACCCGAGAGTAACCAATCAAATCAACAATCAATAATCAATAACGAACATAAGCAATGCCCTGATCAACATAACACTTCACAATTAATCCAGAAAACATTTCGGCGAACCATGACCTTTCGGCCAAGAATAACCACACCAGTTTATTCAAAGTTAATGAATTTATTTCCCTATATTAACAAAGCTAGCACGATATAAATGTGTCTCAACACCAAATGATATATGTAAATGAACATTAATAGCTGTCCATAGCGGCGAAACAGATGCAATCTATGCAGCATTTGAATAACAATGCCTTCTATGATAGCAACACAAACCACTAAAACTATAATCTGTAATGAGCTAATTGCATACATTTAGTCAGCATAACAAGGTCTCAAATTGCATCATGCATCAAATGACTCCTCATCTAACCTCAAATTAGCATCTGCATGTGGGTCTTCATGCAAAAACAATTTAACAACATTAATTTGGAAAACTCCTAACTAGGGCTCTTATCAAAAATCAGCAGTTGGTTACCTAAAAAGAAAACACAATGCAATTGTACATTTTCCTTTCATATTTACCAAATTCAATCAGCAATTCAAGGAAGTCTTCGTCTCACAGGTACCGAATTCGATCAGCATGGGACGGGGCAAAGGGGCAGGGTGGACGGGGCAATTGCCTCACGGCGGCAAAATAAAAACTACTACTTCATGCAAAGGGGCAAATCAAAGTTAAAGTCTCTAGGGCGAGAATTACTTAAAGTCTCTTCCTCTCGATTAGAGAAAGCATCAAAGTCTCATTCAAAATGGCGTCGCAGCAAGATAGGCCATAATGTCTGCAATGTCCTGCAAAATGGCGGGTATAGGGGCGATGTCTCTCTAATTTCCTCCCGTGCACCAGGTTTAAATAGACAACAGTTCAAATCCAGTAGGGTCTTCCATTGGAGGGTTCATAGGTTTGCTTCAAATTGTCCAATCAAAAACAACAGTTCTCAAGCTTCTACCTAGGCATACATTATCCTTGGAGTCGGGAACGTAAGTTGCAACATATTTTACCAATTAACTCACTTTCAGAGCTTCCATTGTCCGCACCTGCAGATTGACCTTGGAGCAAAGAAGAAGATGCCAGGCTGGCACGAAACCTTAAGATAAGCATGTGAACCGATCTCACTGAAAAAGTACAGCTTCAAGCAAGAATACACGTTTATTAGCACATTGGAAAAATACGAGCATCTAAACCGTGAGACAAGGCAACTAGGCCAAAACCTCCACTAAAGTTATGCTAAGCTAAAACATTTCAAACAAGCAAATCATAGCACACGTTTACGATTATGTCGGATTAGTGCAATTCTAATACATCACGTTATATAAAGCACGCTTATAAATGTTGGCAAACTACTCTGAGGGCACATTTTGTCCCCGTACAATCTTTATTAGTTCGGTTAAAGTCACACATGATTATTTCAGCACTACGTTTATGCGCTAATAAATGTAAAACCTTCATTTCTGCGTCATCACTAATAGGTTTGCTCTGCATCAAGGTATGCTTCAGACCTGTCTATCTTATCTAAGGAACCTCAGGAAAATGGTTTTGAGGCTAGAATGCGCTTGTATGCTGATGGATTGATAGTCGTAGTTTCTAAACCAGACCAAGACAGCTCTAATATTCCCTTGAAGCCATAATTCCACACAGGCACTTCCACTTCCGGTGAAATGGTTGTCTGCAACACTCCTGACATACAGTGTTCCCTATGGACTCATAATAGCAATTTTTAAGTAAATTCCATTACCAGCCAATAAGAGATTACTCACAATGCTCCATAGGCCCCTTAAAGTGCATTACACTTTTAAAATGTTATAAGTCAACCAGTGGTGACAGCATTTCCAGATCTAGCAAATCAAGACACTATTTCCAGAGGTCACTGCATAGGTCAAAATAACGTGGACCATGTGTGAAAGTGGATTTTTTTTTTTTTTGGAGGGGGGTGTCAGTCCTCATCATGTGATAATGTCACAGTTCTGTACCAGGTCCAGTTAGGTCTCAATAATTTAAACCAGAGCTCAACCGTTGGTAGCTGTAGTACAAAGCAGACAGGCCTAATTTAGGAGAAGTGTGTAAAGCATTTATCAGTACCAGAATAGTGACAAACTAGAAAACATAACATAATAAGAATCCCACTCCAATTTACAAAAATAGACTACCATTTAATTAACAAATAGACATGAAAATGGCAAAAATCTGATATAGGGAATCGTACGTATGATTTTTAGAGGTTTTAGGTAAAAATAGATCCTAAAAGTGCAAATCGCAAATCATGGTGAGCTGGTCGCACTAGAATGGGTCGAAGTCAAAAGCCAATGCCGACTGTGAGCTACTGCTGGTTGTGTACCGGGACCAGGTTGCTGTGGGTTCATTTTACACTCTGTTTGGGCACACATATTTCAACTTAGCTTAGGCCTGCGGCCTGTGCCCTTTCACAGACAAATGCGTTCTAATTTAATTTGTTCAGTTATTCATTTTTAGTTAGCCTGCGAAAGCATTGGTACTAATATTCTGTGCGTGACATTTCACCATGCACCTCTGTCCAAGGCTGACAAGAACAGTACATGATAATCCAGCGAGCAATAGTCGCCACAAGAGTATGTACTTAGCTACATGCTCACATTAGGACTTTTCACAGAACAGAAATATGTTTTCTTATAAAAACACTGTACAGTCCAAGGGACAATAGGAAGGTTATTCCAATTAGGATTTCATCTACGCTACATGCCATTTCATTACTGACCTCAGCCCTGTCTCTGCAGTCAGCCAGGAGATGGCGGGCAGACCCCAAACTTCCAGGTAATGGGGGTGGGTGCTCCTCTCATGGACTAAGTACAGACAGATTGGGCTATCACCGCCATGCTCTGGCTTAGGAGTTAGAGGTTAGGTAGAATCAATCAATCCATTTGTAGAGCATAAACTGCTACCCCTGAGGGTCTCAGGGCACTTTGGTGCTTGTCTCTGTCGAACAGCCCGGTCCTGAGCATTTTCTGGAACTCTATCAGGATTGTTGCTGTTTGGAGGTGTAGCGGTAGGGAGTTCCAGACCTTGGCTGCGGTGTAGGAGAACAATCAGTGTGAGAAAGCAGGGCTGACTGCAGAGGCCCCCTAACTTCGTCCCCATTGTTAACTTTTTGCTGGTGTTTTGCTGACTCTGTGGGTGCCCTGGGTCCTGTGCTCTGTGCAAAGTGAGTATGCAAATTAGGCTAATTATAATTGGTTATGTCAACCTACCTATAAGTCCCTAGTATGTGGTAGGGCCTGTAGGTTTAGGGACCCCAGCATAGTTGGACCACCCATAGGTGCACTGCTGAGGTGCCCGTGGTCATTCTAAAGGCAGGCCTGCCTTGCTGGCTGCTTTTAAATTAAAGTTACATGCAAATTCGACTTTGGAATTAAAAGTACTTCCAAAGTCTTAAACTACCTTATTGTTACACATAGGTCACCCCTAAGGTGTGCCCTAAGTTCCCCTATGGTTGGGGTGCCATGTAACTATAAGCAGGGACCTTATAAAATTTGTTTTATAAGCGCTGGTGAAATAAAATAGCCACATTTGCGTTTCCCTCACTGTAGTGAATGGTCTCCATAGGCTAAAATGGGGAGACTTTATTTTAATTAACAAAGTCCCCATACGAGACAGATACCTTGAGTTTGGGGTCGCGCTTTCACGAACTTCAAACTCTTAGCGAGGCCGGGGCAGGAGCCAAGCCCCCTCGCTCATTGGTTCCTGGTGATTTGGGGCGGGGACAGCCCCTTTAAAACTCTTTGCGCGCCCGCTGCTGCAGGTTGCACTTTCACGAACTTCAAACTCTTAGCGAGGCCGGGGCAGGAGCCAAGCCCCATCGCTCATCGGTTCCTGGTGATTTGGGGCGCAACCAGCCCCTTTAAAACTCTTCGCGCGCCCGCTGCCGCGGGTCGCGCTTTCACGAACTTCAAACTCTTAGCGAGGCCGGGGCAGGAGCCAAGCCCCCTCGCTCACCGGTTCCTGGTGATTTGGGGCGGGGACAGCCCCTTTAAAACTCTTCGCGCGCCCGCTGCCGCGGGTCGCGCTTTCACGAACTTCAAACTCTTAGCGAGGCCGGGGCAGGAGCCAAGCCCCCTCGCTCACCGGTTCCTGGTGATTTGGGGCGGGGACAGCCCCTTTAAAACTCTTCGCGCGCCCGCTGCCGCGGGTCGCGCTTTCACGAACTTCAAACTCTTAGCGAGGCCGGGGCAGGAGCCAAGCCCCCTCGCTCACCGGTTCCTGGTGATTTGGGGCGGGGACAGCCCCTTTAAAACTCTTCGCGCGCCCGCTGCCGCTGGTCGCGCTTTCACGAACTTCAAACTCTTAGCGAGGCCGGGGCAGGAGCCAAGCCCCCTCGCTCACCGGTTCCTGGTGATTTGGGGCGGGGACAGCCCCTTTAAAACTCTTCGCGCGCCCGCTGCCGCGGGTCGCGCTTTCACGAACTTCAAACTTTCACGAACTTCAAACTCTTAGCGAGGCCGGGGCAGGAGCCAAGCCCCCTCGCTCACCGGTTCCTGGTGATTTGGGGCGGGGACAGCCCCTTTAAAACTCTTTGCGCACCTGCTGCCGCGGGACGCGCCCGGGCCCGTCCTGCGCCCGTCAGCGACCATTAGAGGCCGGGCTGGGCCACCCCCCTTTTTCCTCTGTCTCTCCGTCACTGGGGGTATCTCAGTTTGCTTGCTGTTCGTAGTAGGGGTTGTGTAGTTTTACATGCTATTTTACGGTGCGGGATCCTGAATAGCAGTAAGAGCGGTCTGTCTATGTTCCAATAGTTAAGGCACCTAGCACCAGCAAGAAAGATGGGTAGACGACGTGGGGGGGGTTGAGGAGAAGCCCGGTCTTAATAAAACCCTAGACGGTTTCTTACAAAAGGCCGTTGGAGCTTTAGAGAAGGAAATAGAGCTGGTGCAGCGCTCCTTAGCTGTTCCATCCTCTCCAGCCATTATTTGAGGTAATAATGACCCTGCTTCACAGCCCTCCCCGTATATAGAACCCCAGCCGAGACCGACAACCCTCCCTTTCTTCCCTGCCGGTAACCTCGAGGGGTTTCAGGGTGAAACGCTAAATGATGCCACCACTCCTGTATTGCCAATTTTGCTAACCAGAAGCCCGTCCAAGAGAGTGCCCCCAACCTTTGTCATTCCCAATCCCAAGGGTAAAAGGAAACGCAGGGAGCCTGCCATTATAAATAAACGTATTAGGATTTTGAGCCCCCCCAACTCGACTAAGCTCCCTACCAGGGATATGGATCCATCTTTCACGCTCTCTACCGATAACCAGCGGTCAACTGAGCCTATTAGGGCCCTCTTAAGGGAAGAGCTCTCTAAATTGCGTCTCCCACTTGTAACCCGTCTTCAAATAATAGAGGAGAAATTAGAAGCTTTTATCAAGATTCAGAAGCCAGTATCCCCCACAACCATAGATACCCAACCCCATTTGTTTCACTCTCACTCTACTCATGAGCAGGCTAGTGTCAAGAAACGACCTGCCCAAATGAGCAAGAGTCACTTTCCTTCCACAAATCAAGACATAACTAGTTCACCCTGAGCACCAAATACTCCAACTATTACCCCGTTGTTGGCCCCCGTCCCTCTTACAGAAAGGATATCCTCCCCGCTAAATTCAGTGCCTACTACTGGCACCTACAACTGTTTTTGTGATCATGTCCCCTCTGGCTCCTTGAAGAGGACCCAGAACATAGGTCCAACTGGAACAAGAGTATTGCAACTCCCCCCGGAGTCAGGCCCATACGTTTTGGTAATCTCTAATGTGCCTAAAACTAAATCCCCGGAATCCTTTACTGAGCTTAAAAACAAGGTCATCCATTGGCTACACGCAAATGCGGGGTTCGCATTTTCCATTGAATCCTCGATACTGATGGTAAGAAGGGTTGGGTGGGTGGGTTCCCTAGGAAAGATCGGTACAGGGGATTGTATTGTCATCAACTTTAATTCCCCTCTCCTTGTACGGTAGCTTGTCCTAAACGCAGATAGACCATACCCCTTAGAGGGCAGGGTCTCCCTGTGCAGATTACAAGCATTCTACCCGCCCGCACGGCCATCCATGAACAGGCAACCACCACTGTTTTGCAAAGCCCCCTTTGACACCCAGACACGGTTTAGTCCTGACATTGGTTTTAGACAACCTTCGGTGTCGCTTTCGGGGCTAGACTGACTATGTGACGGATTGTGGGGAGAGTTTTCCAACACTTACGCCCCTGAGCACATTAACCACTCTGCTCTTATTGTTTCAACTTTAGTAATCCCATTGTCCACACTGGACTCTGAAATTCGGGGAATTCCTGAAAACATCTTTCATTTAGCTAACAAGGAGGGGGCCTCACTCCCTACAACCACCCCCAGTGAATTTGGCCCTGTAGTTTTGATATCTTACCAGACATGAATTCACTTGGTTTAGCACTTTGCAACATTACACAGACCAATACTGATGCAGGTATCTACATGTCAGCGGGGAATAGCACGGCTCTCTGCAGTACTGTTCCTAGTATGAAACATCCCTCAAAGGAAGCTAGATACACCAAGCCAAATGATCTTGCTGAGGTCCTCAGTTGGAATATAGCAGGACTGGAAAGTAAATTGCAAAATCTGGAATTGGGTCAATTTATTGATGAACACCTATTATGTCTATTCCAGGAAACTTGGGTGTTGGGTCCCAAACATATATTAGGTTTTAGAAGCTACTGGGTTCCAGCACGAAAGTCGCCCTCTGGGAGACCTTCTGGAGGGCTACTTATATGCTTAAGTAGTTCTCTTAGATGTAAAGTTGTAGCAATAGACACAGGCTGCCCTGATCTACAGGCCTTACTGTTAACGATCTCCGAGGAGAGATATTTATTAATAATCAATGTTTACATCAGGAGTGAGGGCAGTCCCGTAGATTATGATGCCCTATCCTCACTGGACAGCCTCCTTAAAAATAAATGATCTCACTTTATTCTGATTGGAGGGGTCTTTAATGTCACTTTTGAGCCCAACTCTCTGGTCCAAGAGATATATCAAGAAGAGGATGCTTATTGGGGGATTCCACAGTTAGTCTCTAATAAAAGACCGAGATTGAATAAAACAGCACGTTTAGTGGCAGATATTACAATAACATATGGCCTTCGAGCCTGCAATGGTCGCTCTTGCTCCGACACAAACTTGCATCCCACATACAAACGAGGAGGGTCCAGAAGCCAGATTGATTATATACTTCTTGACATCCGACTGTGGGGTCACATGTTTGATATGAGAATACAAGAGCATGAGGAGAGTGACCATGACCCATTGATTCTATCGACTAGAGGTCTATTCCCTTTACTTGAGACACCCCATTCTAAGGCTTACACCCAACAGCTAGTGTTATCAATAATCTGTTAGCCGATCAAATGGAGTGTATGCTTCAATATAAAGAAGACGGTGATGGTAACAGGCTTTTAGCAGCCCATAGTAAACTGTTTGATTCTTTAAAACACCTTTTTACAAAAGGGATCATCAGTAACCCCAAGAAAAAGTGCTGGGCAAGGTGGTTCAATAATCCATGTAGAGAAGCACAGCTCACACTATTGAAAGTTTTAAAAATAGGCCAGGTTGAATCTATAAGATCAGCTAGAAAAGATTATAAGAACGAATGTACCAAGGCACGTAGAAATTGGGAAGAGGACAGATGGGTTGCCATTTTGGAGACCCCAAAATCAAATGACACCTCCAGATTTTGGAAATTAATAGCTGAAAAATGTGGAGACTCCGCCTCTGTACCTGGCACATCAATTCTTCCTGCAGCTTGGGTTGAGCATTTTAGTCAATTATACGCAGGTTCACTCGAGGAACCTCCCAGGACCTCTAAAGTTCTAACAACGCAAGATGCTACCCCGATTACATTTACTCTAGCTGAAACAAGTGCTGCAATAGATTCATTAAATTGGGGAAAGGCTCCAGCTCCTGATAAGATTCCGGGCAACTTATACAAGACAAGATCCGATGTATTGGCTCCTTATTTTAATCGCATCTGCAATGCAATTGCAGCAGGAGCCCCCATCCCTCCTTCATGGAAAGGGGCTGAGATAGTCCCCATCTTTAAAAAAGGCAGCCCCAATAATCAGGCTAACTATCGACCGATTAGTCTCCTGGATAATTTTCAAAAGATCTATGCCAAACATCTTCTGTGCCACCTCGATGAATGGATCTCGGAATCCAACGCCTTATCTAATTTACAAGCAGGGTTCAGACCCGCCGTGAGCACTATTGATCAAGTTTTGAGATTCCTGGTAATTAAATGGAAGACTGTGGACCTGGGGGGGGGGGGATCTGTATGTGGTTTTTATAGACCTGAGAGCTGCATTCGATTTGATCCCTAGGAACAAGTTATGGTTAATACTTTCGAACATGGGGGCTCCCTCAGGTCTCTTGAATCTTATCATCCGACTCCATGCACAAATCAGATGTGGCAAGGTGGGCGAGCTGACAGATCCTGTACCCATCAATAGAGGAGTCCGGCAGGGGTGCGTTCTGGCTCCTACCCTCTTTCTGCTCTACATCAATAACTGTATTCGCTACTTGGAGAATTGCATAAACGACTCGCCAAAATTGGCTCAGGATAAAATCCCCTGTTTACTGTATGCAGATGATACAATTTTGTTAAATAAATCACCCATGGGAATCCAAAATTTGGTTAACCAATTTTGCACCTTTTGCAGGGATTTCGGGCTCGATGTCAATGTTAAAAAAACTAAACTTATGATATATAGCACTCTAAGAAAATGCCCACGTGTTAGAATTGAAATGAACTCAGTCCCGCTGGAGAAAGTGGACGAGTTTGACTACCTGGGAATCAGATTATCGACCACAGGAAAATGGGAGGCTGCTATCGATAAAGGGGCACTTGTCCTAAGTCAAAGAGGTGGGGCCCTAGTGCGCAGGTCAAGAAAGGCTTCGAGTTCCCCTTTGATCATAATTGCTGAGATCTATAACGCCCAAATCCGTGCGGCGGCCCTATATGGAGCAGAACTCTGGGGATGGCACAGAAGATTGGATATTCTACAAACAAAAGAAAATAACTTCCTCAGACAGGTCTCTCGGCTAGGGGTGGGCACTCCAATGACTCCTCTTAGGCTTGATTTAGAACTAAATAGCATTAAATCCATAGCGGCCTTGAGACCACTTTCCTATTGGATTCGTCTACGGAAAACAGCTGAACTCGAACCATTCAGGATGGCGATAAGAGAACTTATAGCCATTCCCCAGGGCCCGACTAAAATTAAATGGCTCCAGGAGATGAAATCTGCTTGGGTTAAAATAGGCCTCCCTCATTTCTGGGAACACCCGGAGCTGATTCCCAATAATGCAAGACAACTTGTCAAAAGAAGATATTGGGAAAAAATTAATGAAGACATACTGTGCCAAAATGGGATGGGCAGGTTAACAATGGAATTCCTTCAAATTAAACACGAACCTTGTCCTGAGATCTTCATGAACCTCCCCATGCCACCTTATGCTCATGCCCTTTATCTCCAGCTTAGATATGGTTCTTTGCCTATTAACAACCTCACGGCCCACTGGTCATCCAGCGACCCTTCAACTGACAGATGTATATTTTGCCCTTACTATAAAGAAACAATAGAGCATATCCTGTTTTTTTGCCCTTCATATAAGAGCCCTAGAAGGAAGTGGATTATCCCCCTCTGCAAAAACCTGTCACTATTGGACAGAGCAAATGCAACTAGAATATGTAAACATGATACATCCACATTGGTAGTCACCTCAGTCACTAAATTTTTATCGTGGGCTTGGTGTATCCGCCGTAGGCTCACTCCTGCGAAGGGTTCTTAGAGTTGGGTGAGCCTCTGTTTATAGAGGGAGATTCTAAATAGATATATATATTTTGCTATCATTGTGATCATGTTAATTTATATGTGACACCTTATTTGTATTTTAGCAAGAACTTGTGGCCCATTGCAGGAGCAAATTGAGATTGTATAAGCTTACAGAGATATTTTTACGTCAAATCAGTTAAACTGCTGTACTTTTACTCAGATTTTACCTATAGTTATAAGGATTTTATCATTTGCTAGTATCCTGCATGATTGTTATTATGGAAAATGATAGGTTATTGTGTTTCTAATGGATTTTAAATATTTATGTAAGATTGTTACTTTTACCAATTTTAAATGGCCCCAAATGTTTTTGGGACCGATTCCATTTAAATAATAAATAAATAAATAACCTTGAGTTTGGTATCAAACTGTTTGTTAGAATAAATACCACAACTTGCCATTGTTGGATTTAAGATAACTAGTTCAGGTAAATAGTTTTTAAACCTCTACCTGAAAGTTGCCAACTTCAGCTCTGTAGTGCCCTTTTCTGATTGGCCAGCCTCTGGCAGCCTTGCCAGGCTGCATTGATGATGTGTGGAGTGGCCTGGGCTGAACACAAAGAATGTGCTTAGGGGCAGGGGCAGTGGGGCGGGGAGATCTGCCTCAGCAGATGGTGAAACGGGATGGGGGAGAGCAGCCAAACTGGTCCTCAAAGGCAGAGAAGGGCATCTGGAGCAGCTCAGGACCTCCCCCATTTCCTGCAAACCCAGACCATTAGGTGTCCTCTTGATTAGATCAGGAGAGGGGTGTGTTTAGGATTTTTAGCCACACCAGTGGGTGGGCTCAGCCGGATCTAACCTCCAAAATCAGTTTCAGCCATGATGGATTTATGAAGAATGTTGCTCACCGAGATTAATTTTTGCCTCACTTCCCAGGAAGTGGTCATCAAAGGGGGAAGGAGCCTGTGATTGGACAGTCCGGCCCCCTTGTTTTACACCCCAGGAGCAAGGATAAATATGGCAGAGCAGCACCCACACCTCAGATCCCAACAAGGAACAAGACAAAGAAGAAGGACTGCCCTGCTGGACCCCTGACCTGCACCTGGACACTGCACTGTGAAAGACTGCACCAGCTGTACATCTTGGTCTTCATCACTAAAAGGACTTTGTCTGTCTTCTACTGATTCAAGAAGGGACTACAGGAACAAAGGAGCTGCCCAGAGTCCCCTGCATCAAGTCCTGCAAGCAGATCCCAGATGACCAGCGTCCAGTGGTCAGTTGAGGTTTCCCAGGTGCATTCTGGGAATTGTAGTCCCTACTACCAAGGAGCAACTCAGAGCTTCTGGAACCTTGGATCAAGTTATGGACACTTCAAAGACCAAAAAAGGACCCCTGGAGGAAGATCCAAAAGTTTGGAGACATCTGGAGCAACTCCATACGCTGAAGAGGTGCTTTGTAGGAGTTGTAGTCTCAGACCCCAAACGGCAAACCATAGCCTCTGAACCCATGGCCAGTGCTGTGGACCACTTTCCTGAATCAAGAAACACTTCTGAAAGTAAGTGTAACATTGTTACCTTGTGGGTGTCCTGAACTCTGGACTTTGTCTCTGTCCAGTATAACCTTTTTTAACCCTTTGAGCGCTAGTTGCTTCTATGCACTAGAAAACATTAAAAATTCATATCTCCAGTTCCCCTTATCAGATCTTAACCATTTTGGTGTCATTTTAAATATAACAATAAAATCTATATCCTAAATCGGTGTTGGATTTTTATTGTTTTATTGTGTTTTATGTTTTACTTATTTACTGTTTTATGATTTGTAAATGCTTTACACACTTTTCTGCTAAGTTAAGCCATGTCACTCATTGCCAAACTACCAAGGGTTGAGCTGAGTTTAAGTTATTAAGATCTAACTGGACCTAAGTGAGGGTTAGTGGCCTATTGCTAGGTGTAGGTACTTACCCGCCCTTACCAGTGATCCACTTTCCACCAATCGGCCTCCGGTACAGCTGTGGTAGATGCAGGGTGTGTGTGCGAGGGTCAGTGTGGCAAAGTGCAGGTGTCTTCTGGGCTGGTGAAAGTTTATGCAGTGGTTGATATAAGATTGTACTTGTTCAAGCAGTGCTTTGTAGGCATGCGTGAAGAATTAAAGGCATCTCTTCTGGATGGGGAGCTAGTATAGGTGCCTGAAGTAGGGGGTGATGTGGGTCCGTTTTGTTAGATCCAGGATGAGACCCGCCTTCCGAGAAGTTGGGTGGACACTGTCAATTGGCTGTCCAGGATTATGCTGAGGTTGCGCGGCTGGGTTGTAGGTGTGGGTGTTGGTCTGAGTTCTGCTGGCGACCAGCTGTGGTGCCAAGTGGAGGGGTTGTTACCAAATATAAGTACTTCTATTTTGTTGGAGTTGAGATTGAGGCAGCTGTCTCTCATCCAATTAGTTACCACTGTCATGGCCCTGCAGAAGATGATTTTGGTGCTGATTGAGTCTTCAGCTGAGGTAGAGAATGAATTAAGTGTTGTCAGCAGAGGAGATTATATTGAGGCCGTGGGATCTTCTGATGTCCGCGAGGGGGGGGTCATGTAGATGTTGAACAGGGTGGGGCTGAGGGAGGATCCCTGGGGTACACTGCAGGTGATGTCCTTAGGTGCAGAGGAGAGGGATGTTCTGCGTTTGTCCAGATAGGAAGGAGGCGATCCATTTGTGGATGTTTTCCTGTATGCCAACGGAGTGGAGTCTGTCTTTGAGGGTGTGGTGGGAGACGGCATCAAAAGCTGCTGAGAGTTCGAGAAGGATCCAGTCCGCTGCTTCTCCGTATTTGAGGAGAGCTCGTTTGTCATCTGTGGGGGTGATAAGCATGGTCTCCATGCTGTGGTTTATGCGGAATCCAGATTGAGATAAGTTGAAGAGTTGGTTTAGTTCTTGGTGAGGTGTTTGCTGATGCCCTTCTCTAGTACTTTGGTGAGGAAAGGGAAGAGGGAGAGAATTCATATATGTATGTTGTTCCAATATTTTGGGGCTGTTTATTTTCTTCTCACTGGTCACCACCATTCTAAATCTGTTATGCCTCATTGCCCTAATAATTGCAGCTCATATATTTTATCGTAGATTGCAGTATTTTCAATAAATGTATTGAAAACCATCCTGCATCTCTTTCTTTGGCCTATGTGTGTATGAAATCTGTTTCTAATGAGAGAAACGGGTGAGATTTGTCAACCACAACTTCCCCTGTGATGCCACAGAGGGTCCTGTTTCAGGCTGCCACAAATCACCTTTTCCCCCAGATTTGGGTGAGGTGCTGCAGCTAGCCAAAAGGGTTCGGCAAACATCTGCCAAGACAGTGAGGAATTGAGTCAGTTACCCACGATCGGTGGTGCCGCTGCCCCTAAAGCAGTAGTCTTGCTCTGATAACGGGGTCCTACGACAAGGTTTGTCCTGGTGAAAAGCTTACCTTCTGATTTTAAAGGTTTTCTGGTGAAAAGTCCTTATTGATGGGTTATAGGCCGCTGCCTGGGTCTGAAGGATGGCTAAACAATGGCAGCTTTGTGAAGCATGGACCTCAGCTTCTGTGGAAAAATTGGTGCTGTCTTCTTCGATGGCAGGAAAGGTCAGAACGAGTGAAGCCTGGAATATGTGCCCAGGAAGGTCTCGCTGGTGGTCAGATGCTGTTCAATGTTGACCTTGGTGAAGCCTCTCTACGTTCAAGCTTAGAACGTATTTTGAAAGTTGAAATTCTTTCAGCTACTGAATACTGCAAGTTGATTTAGACTGGCAATTCTACATTGGCAGCTCCAGCTCCAGCATCGGTCCCAGTCTCTGCTAGTTCTGTTGAGCAAAAAGCTTGTGAAGGTTATAGGGTAAGAAGAGTACACTCTTAAACTAGGCAAGGATCCAGAACCTTTTGGTCATCACCAGGGGATAAGGACCTGTAGCTTAACAGAAGGTCACGCAATTGACCCTTTGTGTCTGCTTCTCTGTCCTGGGTACAAAAGGGAGCAGGTCCTGTCCTTACAGCCCCTCTCCACAGGTTCAACAACAGATGCAGTCTTTATTCTGTCTTCCACTGGTCCATGGTGTATTCACACGAAGGTACCCAGGGGTGTCACTTTTATGCCTGCCACTAGTTTGTGGGTGGTGGAGCCTCCTTGACCACTAGGGAAAATTTTCCCAGGGGCAACCTGACCAACTTTGACAATATTTCCTGAGCGGTTGGCCCTAAACAATCCCACAGTGCACTGTTCCGCCAAAATCCAACATGGCAGAATCTTTTTCCCTGGGCAAAGCTCTGGGCACACCCCTGAGATGTATCTAGAGAAATGAGAAACTCCCCCTGAAAACCAGTTCTGAAACTTGCTTTTCCCCTACTGGGATTGATTCCATCCTGACTACCACGACAATTGAAGGGGAAGGCCTTGGTGTGAGTTACATCTGTGGTATCAGGGGATGCCCCTCTAAAGCTTGTGCAATTAATGGCCACATCCTTAGGCCATCCTGCCATTCTTTAACCCTGCAGCAAAAGGCTTCCAGGTACACAATAGAAATGCAGGAAATTAACTGGAGATGTACAGAAATACTGGCACACCTTTGGCAACACCTACATATTTTTGTGATTCTCTTGAGCCAAAATATGTCCAGTAATGAAGTTCCAAACATTTTGTCCTCTCTGGAGAATTATCATGGTGTTCAGAATAACCCATCAGGTGCTGCTCTAGAGAATGAGCAGTATCTATATGCAAGATACTTTAGACTCAAGTATGTAGGCTATCCTTGAAGATTTAAAAATTTGACTTTCTAAGTTGTGAGATGCTCAACAGCCCTGCAGTGGGGTATACAAAATTGATGGAGGGAATGCTTGAATTAATCTCAGCACTGGGAACTGCATCCCAGTCCATCCTTCTATTGCTTTGCATGCCATCCAAATTTGGACCCAGCCATATGCAAATCAATCTTGACCCTGCTCCAAGAGGAACAGTTCAGCCAGAACTGCCAGGTCCTCCGTGAAAAGGGACACAAGTAGCCCAAGACCAGTTTCACCCTGATTAGGGCTCATCAGTTGGGTATAGCTTGGTTCCAGTGGCACAGTGTGCACAGGACCCACATCCGGGTATACCCATCCCACTTAGTGCGTTGCAACTTGGCCCAGATTTAAGATTTAAGAGGGCCTAGCAAGACCTTAGCATAATTTTTTTATGCTAAGGCAGCGCTAAGGTGGCCTTTTCCCAGCAACATATTTACAAAGTGGTGCAATGAATGCATTGTGCCACTTTGTAACCCTTTGTGCTACAATATGCATGCACAATACATAATGTAAGCAAAGGGGGCGTTCCCCAGTTAGGGTGCTGAAAAAATGGCACAAAGGAATTTAAGTGCATTCTTTGCGTAATTTTTTTTGCCACTAAAGGCCTGTTCAGAGCAAGCGTTAAAAGGGGGCACACTATTGCTTACAAATGGGCCCGTATGTACTGTTCAGGGTTAGCACCAAAAGTTTGGCACTAACCCTGAACAGTACATCAATAGCGTCAAACATTTTGATGCTATTGTCCCCTACGCCGCGCCATGGTGCACAGTATCTTAGATACAGCACACACATGGTGGCGGTAGGGGGGTGCCAAAGGGGAGCAAGGAAAGTGGTGCTGCACTGGGTGTAGAGCCACTTTCCTTAAAACTGCCCCTTAGTGCTTTGCACTGAGGTACATAAAAGTGTTTTTATATAACAGATCTGCATGGCACTGTCAGAAGAGGTGAGATTGACCCCTTGTGTCCAATGAAGGTCATACATTTCATGTCAAAAGAAATTAATAAATTGAATCACTCACATGTGATACAGGAAGGGTGTAGATAAACTCATGACATCAAGGGAGTCAGGACTACTGAAGTGGATTGAGTTGTGAATATATTTGAGCACCTACGAGTTAATTTGGTTGAACAAAAATCTGATGTGTTCTGGATGAATCTCAAAGTGAATTTTAATGAAGAAACATTAATGAGAAATGTGAATACATTGTAAATGGCATGATATGGCCTATTTTAAAAATATGAGGTGTTGAGGTTAATAAAGACGAGTTGTAGAGTAACACATTCACAAATGTATATTGGACTAAGATTACAAATTAATAAATCATACATATCTGCGAGAACTAACCTTTATTTGTTGGCCAAAGTGACAATCTGGAATTCAATTAGAAATATTTCTGCTTGTTGCTGTAGATTGGAAAGAGCAAGTGCCATTTATAAAAGGTTTTGTTATACCAATGGGTATTTGCATAGCACAGAATTCACGCGTTAGGTTGCTTCTTGGCACCTTGCGAAATATGAGCCTGAGGCTGTGATTCATCCAGTGGAGGACTGTTGTTTCCGAACCAGATTTTCGTGTGTGTAATTGGTTTAAAGTGCATTCTGTAAAAGGGGCGTGTCCAGCATAACGTGTGAATGTCCAGTGTGCTGTGGGTTGTCACTGCCTGGCGGATTACAGTGGGGGTTTGGGTCTTGGTGCCTTCCACTAACCTGTGCCACCTATGGCAGCATTTTTACAGCAAAAATTTTGTGCAGGTCTAAACATCCATTGCACAAGCTTCAGTCTGATTTATTTATAAGCCTATACTGCAAGGTTTCAACGACTATTGCCAGAATCTTTGCTAATAATGAAATTAATATGGCAACATTGTCGTGCATATTCAGTGCTTAGTTTGTAAATTAATAAGTACCGGTGCCCAAAACTCTACTCAGAAGCCCGCAGCCGGTGCAATTAACTGTCAGCACGGCGCACACCAAAGCTGTGTAGTATTCAGGTCATATCAGGCCTCTTCAACCCACTACCAGACACCCCCATCTGCTTTATCTCACTCTTGCAGGTTCCTGCTTTCTCTTTCTCTGGCTGTTTTTCCATCTTTCTCTTCCTCCGACTTTCTGCTAATTGAGTGCTAATCCCCAAAACTAAGTGCTGGTGGCCCCCACTAGCAACCACTGGCTCAAATTAGACATTGTGCGCATGTCTTTTGTGTTAGCTGTTCTTAATGTGCATTTTCTTCGAAAGAAGAACAACAGTGCTTTCTCTGGAACCAATAGCCTTGGTCCTTTTCAAGGGTCAGGTAACCAGTAAGACAACAAATAAAATAGACGCCCATCAGACATAAATGGATGACAGTAGCTTGAATCTGAAGGCATAGCAGAACTTCAGGATGAGTATGTGATATTAGAGATAGCAAATAATTGAAACTGAGTGCAGGAGCTTGAGGGTGCACCTGGTTAATTAATGTCCGGTCAGGGATTCTCTGATAGTTAACATGCAGTTGCACTCCACACAGTGGAATCATTCCAGTAGTAGATAGCCCTGGAGGGAAGGAATCCATGTGTGGTCTGGATTTCCAACAGCACAGTGGGTCCTGCATGCTTATTTGTGGCTCCACAGCACATCCAGGCAATTGGTAATTGGGCACACAAATGTGTGTCGGCACACACATGCGTGGTGTGTGTGATGGGCAGTGTCAGTAGGAAGTACAGGGCAATTCAGAGACACGGTGCCAGCCATGAAAAGAGTTTGTCATTCTGGGAAGATCACAAGAAAGATGTGTAAGCGGATGCTAGTGCTAAATTGTGTATTGTAGAACCTTTTGCTTCACTGTGCCACAATGACAATGTCCCACACTGTGCTGAATGCACAGAAAATGCTAATTTAATTTGATCTGAGCTTGATGGTAAATCCTGAGATTTCAAGACCCAGCGCCACCCTGGGACACATGTTAACAAAGTAAAATCAAGTGTGGTATCCAAACAAGTAGTTTCTTAAGTCCATAAGATACACCTTGGCCACACTGCTTGACCTTCCAGTCCTTGGCTGAAATTCAATTCAAAACATTCAAAGTGAAATTCTGAACAGTGCACGGCTGACATTCAAAACAGCTCATGCCTAACATTCTAAACAGGAAGATACCACACATATCTCTCTCAATACATGCAATTGCAAGACAAATAAACTAATATTTATATGCCACATAACAGAAAAGAAGGGTAAAGGAAGGGAAAGGGAGAACCATAAAACAAAATCGTCTTCTTGGTTGCTTTGCGAGAATCAAATATTTCCTTTCTCACTTCTCCCATTCCACATTTCTCCAATCAACCTTACCATTATAAACACCCAAATCTTTTCCCAACTAAGCATTAACCCACCACAGACATATCACAGTATTGGTTTACCCGGAAAAGTTCAAATGGGGTAATACCTGTGGTGAAGTGCAGTGTCAACCTTTAAACCTTTGCTTTCTTCTCTAATTCTCTCTGCCATGTCAAATTACTCAAGACAGCTGTCTGAATGGTTTCATTGAACGCTTTGCTAAACCCTTCCAACACACCATTCGCTTCTAGATGGTAAAGGGTGGTCTTCTTATGCTTGATCACCCTTTCCAAAAGAACATTTTCAATTTCTTCAGAGACTAACTGTACCCTATTATAGTAGCAAGAAATCCTTCTCTACTGATCAAGAGATCTATTCACATCACATGTCTAAACAGAACTGGTAACAGTAACCTTGAAAACTGCAAAAATATGACTAGTAGAGCAATAATAACATATTTATTTACACTGGTTATTATTATGAGACCTATGATTCCCAAAGCCACATTATTCCAAGGCTCCTTGAACAATTTTCTTAAGACAATGGTTGAACTTTGCACCTTAAAGTCTTGTACCTATTGGCACATTCCACACATTCTATCACTGACCTTTCAATCTGAAGATCCATCCCTTGCCACCAATACATGCCTCACAGCCTCTCTGTGGTTTTTATGGGCATTATCAATTAAGCTACCTCTCAGGTTAACCAGGGGAACCAATCCTGTTCCTCAAAATAACAAACCACTTTGTTTTGTGAAAGTTTGTGTCTAACATTCTAAATTTTCTTACATAGATCCTGAAGTTTAGCCTTATCTTAACACCCATTACTTATACACCTTAAAACCTTCTGAATCTGAATCATCACCAATTTTTGTCCAGTCATACCTTTTGTTTATAACTTTACTGACCACACACTCATCAAAGTCATTTTCATCATCATAATCTTCCATGTCATCTGCACAATTCTTTTCCACAATGAGGGGAGAGCAGCAATCAGCCAGAAAATGATTTGTGCCCGGCAAGTAGGCACTGTTATCGGCACATACCCAATGATGGCAGGTCACTGGAAACCAGAATCTAACATGGAGATCAAGGCCAGAAAGTATAGAACCCAATAAGATGTATGAGAAAGAGTGACACATAGGTGTTGGCACTCGCAAACTGAGCACGAGTGAAGACTGGAGGAAGGCTCATGATTGAATGTGAAAGAAAAGGCCCGCAGACCAAGAACACTGGATTATGTGCAGGATCAGTGAAATGCTGCCGTAATGGTTGGCGTATTACTTACATTAAACATAAACAGTGGTGAAAAGGCACATAAGTAAGTAGTGTGATCTTTAACATGCATAAACTTTGATCCTGTGAAGTAATTGAGCTGATCTAGCAGAGTAAATTCAAAAAATAAAGTTTTTGTGATAGACCTGACACCCTTGGGTGGTAGGCCCTCAATATTGTGCCTAGATCCCTCCTATTCTGAATTTGTTTTGTTGGCTTTAGGACCCTGCACAGTTTACCTGATAAAATGTTCACTCCCTAAAACATGGTAAAATTGGCCAACACCTAACTGGCACATTTCATTTACCTGTAAGTACCTAGTAAATAGTACTACAGGTACTCAGGGTCTGTATATTATTAAATGATACCAGTCAACCTGCAGCACTCATTGTGATACCCACTAAAGTAGCCTTTTAATCCTGTCTCAGGCTTTCAGCCTTTAGCGCAACTTTAAACTACCATTTCGACCTGTCAAAATAAACCTTTTTCCAGACCTAAACCTTCCTTTATAATACATATGTCACCCCTAAGGTAGGCTCTAAAGGCTCACAGGGCAGAATACATTATATTTAAAAAGTAGGACTTGTGAGTTTAAGTTTTACATGTCCTGGTGGTGAAAAACTGCACTCTGTGCCCTGGGTAACATAACTGTGAACAGCTTGGTAGCTGGCCTTTGTGAATTGCTCCCAGACAGTGGGGCAAAGGGAGACTTGTTGTTAGCAGGATGGGCCATCCTGCCAGGATGGTTGGGGCAGGGTTGTTGCCTGTGCCACACACATTTGAAAGGGCTGCCTCCAAAAAAAGGAACCTGACACCACTCTTTAGTAACTTCAGACTACTTAGAGACTTGGCAGGGGTAGGGAAGAACTTTCCAGAATATAATGTGGGCGTAGTATACTGAGTCCCCTCACTTCAAAGGCTAACACTAGGTATATATATTGGGCTTCCTGTGCCACTCATCAGATGACTTCTATTCCTCTGGAAGACTCTGAAGAAGAACCGCCCTGCTGACTTGTTGATGAAAGGACTATCGTGCTGCCCTGCTGACTGAAGAAGGAAGCCTGGACCTTGTCCTTGAACCTAGGACTACCAGAGTGACTCAAAGGGCTAGGTGAGTGGCGTCCTGTGTGAGCTACAGGGACATAGCTGGCTCCAAAGACCTGCCCTCATGCCCAGCTGCCCACATCTGCAACTGGACCTGCCTAAGCACTGCTGGCCTCTCTAAGAGTAAACTCCTGATCCC